>NC_090175.1:30969233-31341733 GCF_024679245.1 Pseudorasbora parva
CAGGTTGATGACAAATCCTGTGTTACAGCGCTAGTGGATTCAGGAGCTGCATTGAACCTCATTCAACATCAGATCGTCACCAAATTTAACATCCCTACAATGCCATGTAATCCTCCCATCCGCATCACTGCAATAGATAATGCACCCATAGGCACTGGACAGATTACCCATAAGACCATCCCTATTCAGATCCAAGTAGGAATTTTCCATGTTGAAACCATAACGCTCTATGTAATCATGTCTCCTCGTCACCCCATTAAACTAGGCTACCCATGGTTGATACTCCATGACCCGTTGATCTCTTGGAGAGATTGGGATCGTGCCATAGACTTGTTACCAAATTCGTTCCCCCCTAGAAGCAAGGCTTACTCTCTATCTATTCCTGAGACACAGGCTATGGAGGATTACATAGAGGAGGCGCTAGCATCCTGTTTCATCTGCCCCTCTACGTCACCTGCTGCAGCAGGATTTTTCTTTGTGGAAAAGAAGGATGGATCGTGTATTGACTACAGGGGTCTGAATGCAGTCACCGTTAAGTACCATTATCCACTGCCCTTAGTCCCATCTGCCTTAGAACAACTAAGAGAAGCCAAGATTTTTACTAAGCTAGATCTCAGAAGTGCTTACAATTCGGTACGTATCAAGGAAGGGGATGAGTGGAAAACTGCGTTTATCACCACTAGGGGGCACTATGAGTACCTGGTCATGCCATATGTCCTGGCCAACTCACCTTCAGTTTTCCAGTCACTTATCAATTAAATTCTCAGAGACCTTCTCGACAGCTGTGTGATCATCTACATTGAGTCAGGATTCCGGTGTGATTTGCTCTAATTGTTTGTTTACCCCTTGTTTCCACATGTACACTCTCTGTCTCCTCCCTCCTCGTTATCTCTGATTGTTTTCCACTGTTGTCTCGTGTTTCATCTCTCTATTTAATGTCCTGATGTTTTGTTCTCATTGCGCGTTGGTTTTTTCCTCCTGTGTGATCGCTGCCGTGTGTCGTCCGGTTCGTGTTGGTTTTTTGTTTGTTTCTTTTTGTTTTTTGCATTCACCTTTTGTTTTGCCTCCAGGACTCAGCTGAGACTGTGTTTGCCCGGGCCGTTCTCCTTTCACCTGTTTGTTGGATCTCTGTGAGTCTCTCTCTCTCTCTCGCCCTCTCCTGTGGATTCCTCGTTGGATCTTTGGATTTCTGCTGTCAAGCGTATCTCGCTACTAGACTGAGCTGCCTTCTTCGCTTCCCTTCAGTACTGTGTACAGGACGTGCTGAAGCTCTCTTTGCTTAAATTAGCTCAAAATTACTGTCAGATGTAAGTAATTACCTTGACAAACTATACATCATTAAAAAGATCTAAGACTAAAGTTTAATTTTTTTACCTCTGTTTTATTCTCAAAGTCTTATAGTGACCGTAATGTGTTAATATGTGCCAGGAGTTATGAATATGATCATGGGCGTCGCTACCTTTTGATTGTAATATGCGCGTCATTTGCTCCCATTCATAAAAAACTCCTCTGTGGTCGTCATGAAGACACTCGACAAAACAACTTCCCTCAGGGCTTTTACGTCAAAAGTGTGCAGATGTGGAGAACTATTGATAGATTCTCACATGTTTCAGTCAAATTTCTATACAGAGAAGTATTATTTATTCAATCTTTATCCAAAATCCGCGGATGTATGATTATGAGAGCAGTAGACTGTGATATGCTGTGTTTTCAATTCATTCTGGCAGCCGGAGGGCGCTGGAAAGCTGTACTACTGAAAATTCACTCCCATATGGAACACATGAAGAACAGACACGCCATGTGACATTCAGGAACTATCTGACATAACCAACAGCTTCCTGAGATCGTCTGATCGCTATTTTATGCAGATAGACAGTTTTAAGACAATAAACACACAATCGCGGCAATATATGGTTGGTCTGTGTTCTTTATGCCATGTTGGGTGGTTTCATAATAGATGATATTTATAATGCAATGCTATTCCACATAGCTTTTAGCATTGTATATTTTCTGTCAGATTTTTTGACCCGAAGCTATATGAGATCACATATTGTTATATAAAACACTCGACTTATAAATTATAAAGTGATATGAAGCAAGTTTTGAATAAAACATGATTTTAATCGTATAAATTGTTGTTTTGCTGGTGTGCTAAGCTAACATGCTAGCGTGCCCTAGATGCACCTGCCATTGAGTAAATACTTAATTTTTATGAACATTTTCTAAATGTAAAACTACTGAAATGCTTATTTGGACGAAATGCATTCGATAGAGTCTCAGTGAGGGTAGAGTGAGAGGTTTGATTTAGAAATGAGGTTTGAATAGAACAGTTTGAATAGAGAATTGTTAGTAATTATAATGCAGACAAAAGAATAATAATTAGAGCCATAACCAGTCTGCAGAAGTGTGAATGTGTGCCGGGGAGACAAACTGAATGGGGCAGTTTGCACCTCTAAACAATAGAGGCAAAATAGTGAATGAAAGCTGAGAAGACATGGCAATAAACATCAGTTGATATTTTAGAGATATCTCAAAATAAAATCACATGAAACGATCTTGTAAAACGTTTAATAAAATTCAGAGTTTTAGACTTATCATCTTCAGATCTGAAATATAACATGGTCAGACTTGTGGCTTTAGCTGTAGTGCATTTCTAGATTTCTCCAAGGCCCACTTCAATTTTATTTTCATAAAGATATTTCATACAAATACATTTCTAATAACTTTACAAAACTTTGAAGCTTATTATAGCTTTTTTTGATTTTGAAAAATATTATCATTTTGACTTTACAGTAAACTGCTAGGTGTCTGCTTTCAAATGAGACCATAATTATGCTTTTAGTGCAAAGGATTCACAAACTGTATTTGTTTTAGTCTGAGTATGCATTTCTTAGGATTTTTTCAAAATTTTGGAGTCAGCTTAACAGGTTAAAGTCCCGTTTCATCTCTGCTCCTGTTCTTTCTTTTCCTGATCCGGCTTACCAATTTATAGTGGAGGTAGATGCCTCTGATGTCGGGGTAGGCGCTGTTTTGTCTCATCGGTCACCCATTGACGGGAAAGTGCATCCGTGCGCTTTTTTTTCTCACCGGTTAAACCCAGCAGAGCGTAATTACGACATAGGTAACCGGGAGCTGCTGGCGGTTAGACTCGCCTTGGGTGAGTGGCGCCACTGGTTAGAAGGAGCTTCGGAGCCCTTTCTGGTCTGGACGGACCACAAGAATTTAGAATACATCCGTTCAGCCAGGAGGCTAACATCCAGACAGGCTCGCTGGGCACTTTTCTTTGATCGTTTTAACTTCACCCTCTCATACCGGCCGGGCTCTAAGAACGTTAAACCTGACGCTCTCTCCCGTCTGTTTGGTGGCACGGAATCTGAGCGGTCCGAGACCATTATCCCGGAGGGGAGGGTGGTTGGGGCTTTTGTCTGGGGCATCGAACAGCGGGTGAGAGAGGCCGGTCGAGAGGTGGAAGTTCCTGAGGGGTGCCCGGTGGGTCGTCTGTGGGTTCCCGACCCGGTGCGCTCCGATGTTGTCCGGTGGTGTCATGAGTCCAGGTTTGTCGGCCATCCCGGGGTTCGGAGAACGTTGGCTACCGTCCGTCAACATTTTTGGTGGCCTTATATGGGCCCGGACATCAGACAGTTTGTGTTAGCCTGTCAGGTTTGTGCTCGTAATAAAGCCTCTCATCTATCATCCGTTGGTCTGCTTAAACCTTTGCCCGTGCCCTCCCGCCCCTGGTCTCACATAGCCCTTGATTTTGTCACTGGCTTACCGGCGTCTGATGGTAACACTGTTATTTTGACTGTGGTGGATCGCTTTTCCAAAGCAGTTAATTTCATTCCCCTGCCCAAACTTCCTTCTGCAAAGGAGATGGCTCAGGTTCTGATTAACCATGTTTTTCGTTTACACGGTCTTCCGACTGACGTAGTTTCAGATAGGGGTCCTCAGTTCATCTCGCGTTTTTGGCAGGAGTTTTGTAGACAGATCGGTGCTACTGCCAGCTTGTCTTCTGGGTATCACCCGCAGACCAATGGACAATGTGAACGTGCTAATCAGGATCTAGGTCGTACGCTCCGCTGTCTGTCGTTCCGTTATCCGAATTCCTGGTGCCAACAGCTACCCTGGGTCGAGTATTCTCACAACTCGCTTCCCGTTTCCTCAACCAATTTGTCCCCGTTTGAGTCATCTATTGGTTTTCAACCGCCTCTGTTCCCATCACAAGAACCTGATGCAGCGGTACCGTCTGCTCTAGCTTTTGTCCAAATGCACCTGGAGGAGAGCTAGAACACTCTTATTACAAAGTTCCAGACGAACCAAAGCTGCGGCTGACCGCCACCAGCGACCTCCTCCCCGTTACATTTGTGGACAAAAGGTTTGGCTTTCTACCAAGGATCTGCCTCTCCGAGAGTCATCTCGTAAGCTGGCTCCGCGATTCATTGGGCCATTCAGTATTGTCAAGGTTGTCAGTCCAGTGGCAGTTAAGCTTAAGTTATCTCCTTCTCTTGGTTGGGTTCACCCTGTTTTTCATGTTTCCAGGGTTAAACCAGTGATTTTTGCCCCCATTAATTCCCCCGTCTCTACCCCTAAGCCCCCTGCCCCGCTACTAGTGGATGGTGCTCCTGCCTATTCGTTCAGGAGGTTACTAGATGTTCGCCGTAGGGGTAGAGGTTATCAGTATCTCGTGGACTGGGAGGGATACTGTCCGGAGGAGAGGTGTTAGGTACCGGCTCGGGACATTCTGGACCCCAGGTTGATCGAGGATCTCCTTCATCACCAAGGTGAGCCCCTCCTATCCTGTGAACTTTCGTTTGTCTTTCAACGTTGCTCATCGGTGTGTCTTGCCTTTAGACTGGATCCGGTTGAGCGTGTATTGAGTTCCAGGGAGCACCGCATTACCGAGTTTTCTCCAGCTGCTCTGAGACTCGAGGAGGACTGTTCAGTATCGATTGGGAGCATCGCACTACCGAGTTTTCTACTGCTGCCCTGAGACTCAAGGAGGACTGTTCAGTATTGAGTGACACTTTACTCTGAGATCCGTTGTGGAAATTGCCTTCACTGTCTGCTCTCATCTTTCTAATAAACTTGTTAACTTGCATCAGATTCCAAAGTCTCGTTCCTCACACATTGATGACATTCTCATTTACTCAAGGACCAAGGAGGAACATATTCAACAAGTCAAGACTGTGCTCAAACGTCTACTCCACCATCAACTATATGTGAAAGCAGAGAAGTGTGAGTTTCATACCCCCACTATAACCTTCTTAGGCTATAACAATAGCCCCAAGGGAGTAGAGATGGGCGAGTCTAAGGCAGTCACTGAATGGCCAACCCCTACAACCATCAAGGAACTACAAAGATTCCTTGGGTTTGCAAACTTTTATAGACGGTTCATCAGGAACTACAGCACAGTTGCAGCCCCCTCACTACATTGCTCAGAGGAAGCGCCAGGAAGTTGACTTGGCCCGAGAATGCACAGTATGCTTTTAAAAGACTCAAGAAGAATAAGAAGAAGAAGAAGAAGAAGAAGAAGAAGAAGAAGAAGAAGAAGAAGAAGAAGTTTTATTTATATAGCGCCTTTCCGTAGCTCAAAGTCGCTTTACATTTCACAAATACAGTACATTCAGACACTTACATATACATCTATATATACACATCACATAATGCATGTAATTGCATTATCTGAAATGCTTGTTAAATAGATATGTTTTTAACTGGGACTTAAATGCATCCACAGATGAGATGTTTTGTAGTGTAAGAGGCAGCAAATTCCATAATTGAGGAGCATTTATACTAAATGACCTTCCACCAACAGTAGACAGACGGAAATGAGGGATGGACAACAAACCAAGTTCAGCTGATCTAAGGGACCGGACAGGGCGGTAAGGGGAGAGTAGGTCAGACTCAAGTCCTGCTTTACCACTGCCCCCATGTTGAATAACCCAGAGCCCGACCCCAATTCAATTTCACAGTTACTTACCAACCAGGCAGCAAGAATGGCAAAGTGGATGCCCGATCTCGAAGACATAACCCAGTTCATTCATCAATCCACCCCAAGCCCATTTTGCCACAATCTGTCATCCTCGCACCCATTCTTTGGGACATTATGGAGGAGATCCATCCATTTCCAAGGAAAGCCTTTTGCGTCAGTTGAATATCAAGGTCAGTTTAACCTCTGGATATCACCTACAGGCCAATGGTCAAGTTGAGAGAGTAACCAGGAGATCGGACGCTACTTGTGCTCCTATTGTAGTCACGAACAGCACCAATGGAGCACTTTCTACCATGGGCTGAATATGCCCTTGGTTGAACAAGGCCTCCGCCCAGAACTCCCTCACACGTACTTCAACAGGACTAACCCCTTTCCAGTGCCTTCTGGGTTATCAACCACCGCGGTTCCCTTGGTCTGGAGAACCTTCAGAGGTACCGGCTGTGGACGACTGGATGAGGAGGAGTGAAGGGGTGTGGGACAGCACCCATGTATGGCTTCAGCAAACCATCAGGAGACAGAAGGTTCTGGCTGACCGCAGGAGGTGTCCCCACCCTTACCAGCCTGGCCAGATGGTATGCCTTCCTACGAGGGATCTATGACTGAGGCTACCTAGCAGGAAGCAAAGTCCAAGGTACGTGGGTCCCTTTAAGATACTTAAAAAAATCAACCCAGTGACCTATAGACTAGAGCTTCCTATAGACTAGAGGACCCTGAACAGTTCATCCCTCCAGTCTATAGACTAGAGCCTTCTATAGACTAGAAGACCCTGAACAGTTCATCCCTCAACCAGAGGGAGCCATCACCAGAGTTCTAGTGACACTTCCTGTCTGTAGCCTCACTTCCTGTTTGTAGCTTTAAAAGCCATGTGCTTCATTGAACTCATTGCAAAGTATTGCCAGTTTATTCTGCCTTACCAAGCATTTACCATTGTTATTTATCTTTTCTACTGTTTTGACCTTCTTGCCTGTTTACTGGATTTTCCCTTTGTCTATTGTTTGGAGTTTGTTCGCTGTCTGCGTGCCGATTGAGTTTCTGAACCCTGCCTGTACTTTGATCATGTCCTTGCCTGTTGTTTTGGGTTGCATTTTATGTTCCTTACACTTTGGCAATAAAGTCCCTCTGCAACATGGATTCTAATCTGCCTTCAGCTATGGGTTCGTTACAATAGCTAAAACAAACTGGCTAAATGGATCTATTCAGAATATATATATATATATATATATATATATATATATATATATATATATATATATATATATATATATATATATATATATTTGTGTGTGTGTGTGTGTGTGTGTGTGTGTGTGTGTGTGTGTTTATTTACCCTGATAGTTATATTTGAGGCGCTCTCCTTCCTTTTTGTGTGAGGTTCTAGAAACTGCAGGCGGGTCAGGATCCATCACTGCCTGCCAGTCCTCTGAGCTCCAGAACTTCCTGAGGATCCATGTTTCTTGTAACACATGTACTGGGTTTGCAATTAACCCCACTGCTTCTTGAGCTCTTTCTCTGAGGGACAAAGTAAAAAAAAAAAGCATTAAGCTGAGTTATGCCAAATTCATGGCTATTTGTAATGTTAATTTTTGTTCTACTGTTAACTGGATGTATTCCAGATGACAACATTTATTTAATTTTTTTTTTTTTTTTTACAGTTTTTTACAGAACACATTTCGCAATACCTTTAGGTCACTTTTGCAAAACTCTTCACACAGTTAGTACAACAGAAATCTATGTGGGCTAAACTGTGGATTTATCATTGCTTTTAAGTGTTTTGATATCTTCAGTGCTTTTTGAATGTGAAATTAACTGCAGTGCAAATATGAAAGTTGGATAATAGAACTATGTGGAGAATTTTGCAAAGTAACCCAAGTAAATGTGTCCAAACGATTATAATTAAAAAATATATTATTGCACTGCCATAAACCAACTTATTTTGGTACACACACAACAACCTAACACATGCAGTTTTTTATATATGGACTACAGAAGAAAAAAAAAAACTATTGCAAAAAAGGAAATCTTACCTGATATGACAAGTTTATTTGCGATCGCACGCCACAGTTCCGCTTTCGCCACACAGTTGACATAACATTTTTCCGTAATATGATACAAAGCCGGCCTTTCCTGGAACATGCTGATCAATTTGTCTTCACTTGCCTCGGTCCACACAGCCATATCTTTTTAAAATATTCACGTGTATCGGAATGAGGAATATAAACAAATGAGATGAGACAGGCGTTCTGTGTTCCCTCTTGACTCTGTCTTTTAATTGCTTCGTCCTTTCCGTTTTTTTTTCTTCTCGTGCACTGGTTCGCTAGCTGAACAGCAAATCAGACCGATCATATTTCCCGACTGACCAACATGTGACGACGCCGATTTAACACGTCGAATCGGCTGAAAAACAGCTGACGAGGACCAACGCCTGCCAATGGTATGAAACCGTGTGGAACACATGGAGAAAACTTAGTTGGCCGATGCACAAAAACTGCCTGACGGCCGACCGTCAGCTTGGTGTGTTCTGGCATTAAGAGGCAAGCTTTAAGAAAATGTGTGTAAACAATTAGGAAAAACTGCATATCTTTAAACAAACATAAACCAAACCATAACAGATCCAAAAATTGTGCACAAGACGCTATGTGACATATGTGACTTATTTTAGATTACAGAGTGGCCAATGGCAACAGAGTGGCCACAGGGGATGTTAAATTGTTGGAACTTAAGCAAAATGTCAATCATGGAGAGATATGGGTTCTAGGTGGGCAATGGGGACTCGGGAGGGTTAGGGTAGGGGGGCAGCTGGAGGGTCCAGCTAATACCGAGGAGACCCTGCTGGAGTTGTGGCCATGGGGAATCAAACAGGCAGGTTCTGATGTATGATAACAAATTCTAAACTTCACTATGAACAATTGCCCCGAACATTAACAACAGAGAAGTATAAACACGATTGTGGAAAAACACTATTACAAGGTGCAAAATAACCTTGCCATAGATTATTATAATACTGCCAACAAAAAATATATTAGAGTTTTTGTACAATATACATTATTTTTTACAGGAACCTGAAACACTGAGCTTTCTTCACAAAGATGGTTATGTGGCTTGTGTCACAATATTCCCAGATCGCCAAGTGGGATCACAGAAGTATGTGTTTGTTGATTAGGCATCTGTGTGTTGTGGTGACCAACCATGCCCGACAAGCTGATTAAAACAATGAAGGAGGCTCCATTGACTTGCTGTGGCCCTGAGCCACAAAATGGAGGGTGGGGAAAAAGGGCTAGTTAAAACTTGCTTCATAGTGCCAGTATAGACCATGAGGGGATGTGGCAGAGTGAGGGTATAGACAAAGAACTGGTGGTGGTAACAGAAGAATGGGGTGAAGGAGGTTGGGGGTTATTGTGATAGACAAGTCGCCTTAAGCCATGTGTCTAAGTTGATGTGACTTTGTGTCTGTGTGCATGTGTGTATCAGAGGCATGTCATATAACAAAGGAAGGGATATACTGACAGGAAGCACACAGGGAGTCAGTCTAATTGCACCAGGTCAGAGGGGCAGACAGAGACCTCTTGTCCTGAAACTAGAACTCCAAGAGATTTATGTCAAACAAGAGCAATTACAGAACACAAACAGCTTAACAACAGCTGAATTACTCTTACTCTGGACTAGAGCCCCAGTGGTGCATTGACCTATGATCTAAGCTATCACTTTTACTCTCTCTGCAAGTTCCCTTTTCATTTTACCAACATGTGTTTTCTTGTGGACATATTTTTGCAATGTTTAATAAACACCTAGATATACATCTAATAATAGGATTAGTTAAGTTGTATAATTAGAATATGGTGATAAACATTATAATATATATGGTGCTCAGATTCAAGGGCATAGGTTTGGTCTCAGCTTTGGTGGGGACATCCCACTTGGTTTGCCCTGATTATATAGTCTATTATTTACAATGTATGGAAATGCACCATAGTTTGGGATGTTGATTAATGTATGAGGCTCTTCAGTTCAAATGATCAAGTACCAAAATAATTACAATAAAAAAACTCTTTAATTGCCATGTTCATAAATGATTTTCAAAAACTGATGCAAAACTGATTTAGTTTTAGTGTCTGAAATGATTAATAAAATTTCTGTAAAAATTGGCTAACCCTAGAAACCTTTATAGGGCCTTACGGGAATCCGGAGTTGGCCAATCTATCCCAGCCTTAAACTTCTCGGCATCCATGCGCATTCCCTCAGATGAGATGATATACCCCAGGAATGGAACCGACTGTACATGGAAAGCGCATTTCTCTGCCTTGACAAAAAGCCCATTCTCTCACAACCTCTGGAGCACTTGTCTGATGTGCTGAACATATTCCTGGAGAGAAGAGGAAAAAAATTATCAATATGTCATCCAGATCGACATAAACAAACTGATCGACCATATCTCTCAGCAGGTTGTTGACGAGTGCTTAGGAGACCCAGGAGAGTTGGACAGCCCGAATTGCATGACCAAATATTCAAAATAACCCCTGGGAGTATTAAACACAGTCTTCAGTTTATTCCACCAAATTATATGCATTACGGAAGTCCAGTTTTGTGAATATGGACGCTTCCCTGCAACCTCTCGAAAGCAGAGGTCATCAACGGCAAAGGATAAGTATTTATACCGTGATGTTAATCAGCCCTCTGTAAACAATGCAAGGTTGCAGAGAACGGTCCTTCTTAACCACAAAAAAGATCCCTGCTGCTGCTAAAGAAGACGAAGGACGGATGAACTTAGAAGCGAGAGAATCATAAATTTATTTCTCCATGGTCTGCCTTTCTGGAGCAAAAAAAGCGAATAAAGTTCGGCCCTTAGGCGGAGATGTACCTGGCAATAAATCTCTTGCACAGTCATAGGGACGATGCAGAGGTAGAGAAGCAGCCCGGGACTTACTGAACACCTCTGCAACACAGAACTAGACACAGACAAACAGGCAGACACAAGACAAGAGGCGTAACACGGAATACTCCAAGCAGAGATAGAATTGTGACCCCAGTCCACCCTCGGATTGTGCTCAGTCCAGGGGGGACCTAGGACAATGGGAACCAGTGGAGAGTCAGTGATCATAAATTCCAGTCTTTCTGTGATTGCTTGAAGTGATGAGAGTGATACTTTCAGTGGCGAAGGAGATGTCTGGAAGTTCTTGTCCATTCAGAGCACTGACCGATATCTTGTGAGGAAGGGACTTGAGGGGAATGTGAAGGTGGAGTGCAAAATTCCTGTCCATAAAATTGACTTCAGCTCCTGAGTCCACCAAGGCCTGACAGCGATGAAACATCTTTCCCCATTGCAGTCTTACCGGGAGGAGAGTAGTAGATGAGGATTTACCCAGCAAAGACCCACCCAACAGTAACCTCCTGCCTACTGTCGAGCTTGTTCTTTTACTGGGCAGGTGTTAAGTTGGTGTCCCGCCTCTCCACAGTAGAGGCAGAGATCTCGCGCATGCCAGCTTTCTCTCTCCTCCCGGGAAAGCCGAGCTCTCCCCACCTGCATGGGCTCATGATCGAATGGTGGACTGATCGTGCCCCTGCTGGCAGACTCCGGAAACTCTGACGATGGTCTGGGATGTGGGCGTTTCCCACGTCGCTGTAGGCGGGCATCCACGCGCAGCGCCAGCTCCATGAGCTCATTGAGACCTGTAGGTAGCTCCAGGGTGTAGATCTCCCATTGGACATGGTCAGCCAGCCCATGCAGGAAAAAGTCCCACTGCACCTACTCGTTCCACTTGCACTCAGCCGCTAGGGTCCGAAACTCGATGGTGTAAGTGGAGACGGGTCTGTCACCTTGATGAAGATCAGCCAACCTGCGAGCTGCCTCGCAGCCCACTATAGCTTGGTCAAAACTCATCTTTTGCATGAGTGCCAGGAACAAGGAACAGCATGGATGGTTGTTATCCTACTGTTCCCCTCTGAGCCGCGTTTCCTGAGAGCAGTGTAAGCACCAGTGCCAATCTAGACAGTTCTCTAGTGAACATCAACGGCTGTAACAAAAAGAACATCTAACACTTGGTGAGCATCTGCATAATTCAGGCTCATCCGAATAATGCTCTGGCGTGGGGATGCGCGGCTCATGGTGGTGTTAGATGGTTTGATGGGAACGGGCAGTAGGTCTGGTGCAGTGGGCGAGGTGCAGGTGCAGGTGAAGTTTTTTCCGTTTGGGGGTAAAATGTGTGTTATTTTGGCAAGGTTGCCTGATAAATTTGCATTCCTGGGCCTATCATAATAGAGGTCGCTTCAACCCACGGAAATGGAAAACAATGCACAGAAAAAACGCAGATTTGACAACACAGTGCAGTTGAGTTCTGTTGATATTTGACAACTAACATTATGCATCACTCCGTTGCTCTGATTGGTTGTAGTTCTCTCCGTTTGAGGTCTTTCCTGGTTCGGCTGAAACAGGCCCCATAATTACAGCTCAATGGAACAGTATCAGACTCATATTCTGACTAGAATTGAGTATGACCACATCACGCTAGGTAAAATGTGTAATTTTTAAATGGACTGCATTTATTTTATGGACTGCATTTATATAGCGCTTTTATCCAAAGCGCTTTACATTTTTGCCTCACATTCACCCATTCATACACCGACGGCGATGTCAGCCATGTAAGGCGCCATCCAGCTCGTCGGGAGCAGCTGGGGTTAGGTGTCTTGCTCATGGACACTTCGACACTTGGTCAGGTGGAACCGGGGATTGAACCACCAACCTTCCGGTTTGTAGACAACCTACATGAACCACTGAGCCACTGCCGCCCTCACTGCACCTAATTTTTACAGTTGATAACCAGGTGACACCATTAAAGCTGCAATAGGGAGGTTTTAGAGAACGTTGACATAGCCTGAAAATTTGAACAAGCACAACTCACAGGTCACTCCCCCTTGCTCTCTGCCGTGCTATAGCCTTCCCTCTACAGCTCCTCCCCTTCACAACAGAGCCTGCCGTGAACATGCAGGCCCACCGATGACGGCGGATAAACAGTTATGGCACATTCCCTGGTACGGACAAAACATCAACAATATGATTTACATTGACTATGGCCTGCCCATACTTTGGCTTCAAAACATTACATATTTGGCAATACATGTAATGTAACTATATGACGTTGCACTAAATCTATACATAATAAATAGCTAGTAAGATAATATAATGATAACTAAAATTACATTATGCAAGTAATTATTCTATCAATATGTTGTGCTAAATAAGGTTTACTAGTACATTATTTCAGCAACATGACAAGCTAGTGAATTAGTACATTTCAATAGTACTAATAGTGCAATGCTTTGCACAGTGCATGACATTTTATCTGTATGTTTTAGCACTGAGTTATTGGGCTCCGACGAGGAATTTTTTACAAATCAAGCAGGGATACTTACTTGTCAAGCAGAAATGTGGCTAACTCTGAATCAGTTTTTAATCCTTTCAGGACACGCAAGTTAGTTTAGCTCCCTCCACCTCGGCAAACCGCTGATATTTAGCCTCGTTTTATTTCGGGCCCTTCTTTGGTAACACTTTATAATAAGGTTCAGTTGTAAGTCATTTAAAAGTGGTTAGTTAATGACGAACTAATCATTTACAAAACATTCATTAATAATTATCAAGTGATATGCTAACATTTTATGAATGTTTTGTAAATTTCGTTACAAGTCATTTACAAGTGATTAGTAAATAATTAACTAATGATTTATGAAACACGACTACATGTTAATTAATGAGTAATGAGTGATTTGTTAATTATTTTACTTATATTTAGTAGATTCAGTTATAAGTAATTTACAATTTATTAGTTAATAATGAACTAATGATTTACAAAACATGACACTATATTTCATAAATGTTACTAAATTGTAACTTTTTTCTATATTTTGTAGATTCAGTTATTATTTTAGGGTATTATTTTAAGTTATTACATAATTATAAACTAATCATTTACAAATCATGACTATACATTCATCAATGATTAAGTATAATATGCTAACAATTTGCAAATCTGTAAGTTATCTTTAAAAATAGCATATCATAAAATAACCAAACAGATCCTTAGTAAATGGTTATTAAGTTACTAGTTAATATATTATTAATCACTGAAATGTCAGTGAACAAATGATGATCAAACCATAGTTAATAATGAATATATAATTTATTGATGCATCAATGAAATAAGCTGGTCTGTTAAAACCCTCAAAATGCATTTATGATAAAGCTTTTTAAAAAAAAGAAAAAAAGAATGATAAATTACTAGTTGTCAAATTAATAAACATTTTAGAATGACTTAAAGGGATTGCAGTGCGTTAAGTTAAATTATTTTACTCAATGGTGCAGACTTGTGTTCTGTGAGGGGTCTAGTGATAATGTGAACTGTTTTTACCCTCCAGTGAAGCATCAGGTGCACGTGTCAGAGAAGACAGCTGTCTATACCCTCACCAGTCAGCACTACAAAGTGTTCATAGATGATGTTGTAAACGCATGAATAAATCATTTACAAATCTTTATCACCCGTTACAAATTATCTGTACACTTATATAAAGCATTTACAATGCTTTCTGCGTCCCCTAATCTAAAGTGTAGACTATTCATCACTTGTAAATGTTTTACACATCATTCGTAGATATTTATTTCCCATTACAAATAATCTGTACACGTATACAAGGCATTTACAACGCTTTCTGCGTCCCCCTAATCTAAAATGTAGACTATTCATCACTTGTAAATGTTTTACACATCATTCATAGATATTTCTTACCCATTACAAATAATCTGTACACGTATACAAGGCATTTACACGCTTTTTGCGTCCCCTAATCTAAAGTGTAGACTATTCATCACTTGTAAATGTTTTACACATCATTCGTAGATATTTCTCACCCGTTACAAATGCGTCCATTGATTGCTACAACAAATGTAATGTTAAATGTGAAAATTAATTTCTGCTATTCCTCACCTTTTGCAATAGAAATGTGTAAATAGGTAATTGATCTAATTACTGAAAGCATTTAACTCCTATTCGTCACATAACCAATCCCTTCCCTAAACCTACCCGTTTGTGTTTTATATATATATATATATATATATATATATATATATATATAAAACAGGCAAATTTGACTGCAGGAACAATTTATTCAAAAAGTACAAATATTCCAAGTGTTCCGAGGCCAAACGATTGGTTTGTGTGAAGTAAATCCCCAGAAGCGACCCACAGCATCTAGTCCATCAACCGGCCGATGATTAATGATTAACACATTTCAAAATTTGATTTGCCGCCCAGAACTTCTGGAAGAAAGGTCAGGTAAGCTTTGACAGCATTGGCTGTCTTGTGTCATGTGACCGATTGCCTCCTGCTAAAGAGTCAGGACAGGAGTACTATTTGAATGAGAAATATGTGTTCATAAAGGGATCATCATTTCAATGATTAAAACATTAAGATCAACTCTGTTCTTCACATAAAGATATCGTATGACTTCAGAAAACTTTGAATGCAACATGAGCTAATACTTTTATACTGTTTTTGGTCAGTTTTTACAATAAAAAGTAGCCTATTTATATTTATAAAATCGTGTCTACTTTTACAAAGCAAATAATTAATGCGTCTTGATCTGATGCATTGGGATATGCATCAATACATTATATAGGCTACTCATCATTTACTAATGGTTTGATCATCATCTGTTCATGATTAACAATTTATTGAGATAATATATTGACATTCCGGTGATTAATAATATATTAACTAGTAACTAAACCATTTACTAAGGATCTGTTTGATTATTTTATGAAATGGTATTTTTTTTAAAGATAGGCCTAACTTAGGGTATGACAGATTTGTAAACCGTTAGCATATTAATCATTTATGAATGTATAATTATGATTTGTAAATTATTAGTTTATCATTATGTAATAACTTGTAAATAATTTATCTACAAAACATACAAAAAAGTAACATTTATGAAATGCAGTGTCATGTTTTGTAAATCATTAGTTCATTATTAACTAATCATTTGTAAATTACTTAAAAACTGATTCTACTTAATATAAGTAAAATAATTAACAAATCACTCCTTAATCAGTAATGAACACGTAGTCATGTTTCATAAATCATTAGTTAATTATTTACTAATCACTTGTAAATTACTTGTAACGGAATTTACAAAACATTCATAAAATGTTAGCATATCACTTGATAATTATTTATGAATGTTTTGTAAATGATTAGTTCATCATTAACTAACCACTTATAAATGACTTACAACTGAACAACTCCAGGAATTGGCAGTTTAGATTGTTTGTCTGCCATAAGCAAAGCTACGGCACACCAGTGATCTTGAATTTGAATGCCTGTAGGCACGCTGTGCATGAGAGAGGGTTGTGATCAGCGTGCACAAGCTTGATTGACACTGCTAAGATACTCCTACTGGCTCTGATTGGTTGTTTCTTACCGGGAGCAGTGTATTTCTGCAAATGGCAATAGGACCACTGGGATTTTTTTCACAGATTATCTGTCTCATAATCTACTGTCAGGACATAATGATAGGTAAAAAATATGTAAAAATTACTTTTTTACAAAAGTTACCTACTGCAGATTTAACCCTTTAGATAGGCCTGTGCAAAAAAAGCGTAGTTTCTGGCTTTTGTATCGAGTATAATAACAGCATATAAATGAGGGAGTAATTTTTTTTTTTTTTTTTAAATCTGATGCTGCACAAAAACCAACAATGCATCGAAGTCAGTGTTGATACTAATCTTTGACATTCCCAAGAATGTGATAAAAGGTAAAAAAAAAAAAAAAAGTCCACAATCACTTTTTATATTGAAAATAAGTCATTTATTTTGTGTGTGTTTTTCGCCAAATCAGTTTTGAATCAGTTTTTCAAAATCATTTATGAACTTGGCAATTAAAGAGTGATATGAGTGATCACTCTTAAACAATGACAACAGCTCAACAACAAACATGGAATCAAGTAAGTAAACTTGCAACAGAACACACTTTATATTATTTTACATGTTATTATTTATTTTTTATTTCTAAAGAACTCTTTAGTAGCCTATTGTTGCACTTTAAATGAAAACTCTGTCATCATTTACTCGCCGTCATGATGTTCCAAACCTGTATGAGTTTCTTTGTTCTGTTGAACACAAAATAAGATATTTTGAAGAAAGTTTGTAACCAGACTGCTTTGGGGGTACCATAGACTTCCATCGTAGGAATGTGTCTTCCTGTGCATTCAACATAACAAAGATTGCATACAGGTTTGGAACAACTGAACTGAAAAGAGAAATTTCATTTTTGGGTGAACTATCCCTTTAAGCAGTCATTCTGAACCAGTAATCACTTTACCGACAATTCTGAAATTAAAAAATGTTTAATGTTCTTTATCAATTTACTATTATGACTATATTATTATGTAATTACAGTTTTTTTTACAATTGCTTATGACAATTTTGTCAATACCATCAACAAATGTCCTAAACTCTTAACACAGTTAGCACAACATCTGTCTGTGTAGGCTATACTATTAACACATTTGTTGCTTGTACACAAACTGCATATAGTTAACATACATTTAAAATGCTTGAACTTCTGTTACATACAAGCTCAACCAAGACCAAAACAATGTATTTTTTTCTGCCAAATTTATCAGTGCTTTAACACTGAATGACAGAACTGATAACACCATGTTCCATAACCTTATAGGCTAAAGTCAAAGTGAACAGCTGTTTATATTGTAAATTAAAACACAAATAGATATACCCTGTATTTTATTCCATTGTAACTGAGAAACAGCTGATTGAAGGTTTGCAAATATATAAATCACAGCTGATTTTTTTATCTAGGAATTGTTCAGGTGTTGATGTTCTGTCATTCACATGACCATATACAGTTAACACAGGCATCTTTGGGATGATCTTGTGTGAAAAAAGAACAATATAGAGCAAAACAAAGAAAGTAAGAAAAATGCCTGCATGCTGGAGAGGAAGATGAGTACCAGGACAAGAGAGAGGAGTGGGACGAGGGCAAGGTAGAGATTGAGGAGTAAGAATGCATGGTGGCGCTCAAAGAAGGGCAAGAATTAGGGTAACTGATGAAACAGGAGCTACTGTCATAGACCATGTCATAAACCATAAGCTATCACACAGAGAGGCTGGTGAACGAGTGCAGCCAAATCTCAGCCAGGACAAAGGGGCATCCATTATCCAGAATTTTCAAGAAACCAACAGGTAGGCTATTGTTTAAGGGCTTCTCCAACTGCAAAGTGTAAAGACTTTTACCATGTATTACAGTGAATCTATGCCTCGGGTCTCTAATATGTAACTGTATTTTGTCTATCTAAATAAACATTCAATATCTACCTCACTCAGGGGGCAGAGGAAAGCTCCTAAATAAAGAACAGGAACTTGCTATAGTCAACATGGCTATAGCTGATAATGAAATAAAACCGAAGGGCATTCTATAAAGCTACTCTGAGATGGGTCATTTTTTTGTATTGAATTTCTGCAGCAAAAGAAACAAAATTCATGCCATTTACTAAACCCAACAAAAAATCAAATTAGTTTTCTGTACTACTTAATGTGAAATTGATTTCTTTATATTTGCTATCAGTATTCTCCATTATCCTTATGTGTTTATTGAACTATGTTTGGACCTATGTAAAATATGGTACGCGTCATTTTGCTTGTGTGGCGTGAGCCGGGGAGAACTGTACAGCTTGACACACACAAGCTCAAGTTTAACTACTTATAGAAAATGCGACTACGCCACCTGGGAGGGTTTCACCCAGGAAATAGAATTAAACCTCACAATTTGTTATTAGGTCACACAGGTTCGACTCTCTTATAAAGAAATGTGGGCAGGAAACGTGGGCATCATATAAAAATACCAAAGTTTTATTCACAAATTGAATTCAAGATAAACAAATCAATTAAAATCAGCTCTGATATGTGCCATTCATAACAGCACTCTTTCTGGTGACAATACAACAAATTAACACAAACGGACAAGAAAGAAAAGAAACGTTAAACAAAACCCAGTTACACAATTTCCAAATAAACAAAACAAAACAAAATAGAATAGAATATAATTAATTACAGGGCTGGGGTTACCCACCGGAGTGATTGCTACACTAGTAATCCAAAAATCACACTTCCACACCACCGTGAACTCAGATCACACACTCGTATACTTCAGAAGTGTCACACGTCAAACGTTGTAGCAGCACCACCACCACCACCACCACAAAGATCATTCACCCGTGGGACCCCAGCTCCTGAAAAAAAATCATAAACAAAATAAGTCTCACAAACAAATGAATAAAAGACAAAGTCACAATTCCACCATAAACGATGGTCAACAGTCACCACAGTACCGTACAGGTGACAACATAGAAATCTTGAAAAGGAAAACAACAAAAACTCATTAAAAGTTTGGGGGACAGGTCTCAGAAAGGAGCACCCATGTTGACCTTGGGCCAGCTCCAACAACAGCACGATCCTCCACCCCAAAGTAACCCAAAAAAAAGATGATATGATTTAAAACTAAATCACAGAAACCAGAGGCAGCAGCAGAAGTCCCCCTAAATAGTTGTAATCCGATGTTGTTAGTACGGCACGCAACAAAGGAAAAACCAGGCAGTAATAAACAGCCAGGACGAAAGGGAGAATCCTATAACAAATATAAACAAACAAACAGGATTATTATAAAATCGCGCATCACATGCCCAAATTCCCCACCCGGTAAACCCAACAAAACTTACCCAACACGGATAGATGAGTTTTACAATCAGTTCACCACTCAGGATACACAGCCTTCAAATAACCCGCCGGTAAACTGAAGTACAGGGACTGCACATTACTCAAACCACCCGCCCCTCCGTGAAGCTAGACATTGTTTACTTTAAAACTTAAAAAAAAAACTTAAAAAACTCCCTCCTACCTGAAGGGAGGGCAGAAATCGCATCCAAAAAAGCATCCGACGGAGAGACACAATTGATGAAAAGACAGGCTGGTGTACAACAAGCAAACGATTAGTACAATGGAAAATAAGTTAGCAAAATGCTACATGCTAACAGCACATACCTAGAACCGCTGAAGCAAACCGACAACAAGGGGAGGATACGGACGTGACGCATCCCAGGCTCAAGCCAATCAGCCTTTAAATAGTACATACTCGCTACTGATTGGTGGACATAAGTGTCAAATCACCACCCTTACCTCATTCATACGGTCACAATCCACCCCCAGCTTCTGCATCGTCGCCCCGACGGTGAACCAAACCAAAACCTACTCCTAACCTTCAGTCCCAAGGACGGAACCAAGCCGCAGCTGTACTACCCACTACACTAGACACCATACCTACCCCCACTGATCGCGGGAGGTGATGTACATTAGCATGCTGCCCAGCAGTACTTCTTCCAGTCCTCCTAACCACACTCTCACCCCTCAGAATAGAGTGTGAAGGCGGGTCCATTACTGGCTGCACATTCACCTCTACCTCCGGAATTTTTTTTGATCCCTGGACTTCAGAGGCCTGAGGTTCAGACTGAACTATAGCCCAAGGTGCTTGCCTACTATTAACCTGCGGTGTTTCTGGCACCAGGACAAACAAATCTCCCTCATCTAACTCTTCTTCCCGAGGCCGCACAGGTTCCACTAAGGGAAAATCCTGCACTATGGGGGAGGAGTTCATACCAATCTGAGGTTTCAACAAAGATCGATGCACATGCTTTAGCTTACCCAAATCTGTGGAGGGAGCAATTGTATACACAACACCTCCTTCAAAACCTGGTACACCACTGAGCTCCACAGGTCATGGATTTTATGTCGACCTCTCACGCCATAATCGCGGAGATATACCAACTGACCCTCCTTCAGTGGTGATTCTCGTACCTTCAGATCGTGCCTGGCCTTTCGGCGGTCAGCAGCGGCCCCTAAACGCTCACGAGCACCCTGAAAAGCCACCTGTAAACGATCCTGATGCTCCAGAACCCACCGATGAACACTACCTGCCAACGGCTCTTCCACTCTACCAAGCAGGAAGTCGACTGGAAGTCTAGGCTCCTGCCCAAACATCAAAAAATATGGGCATTCCCCTGTAGCTTGGTGAGGGGTAGTGTTGTAGGCGAACAGTACTTGGGGAAGACAAGATGGCCAATCCCCCTTCTTTGACACCGGCAAGGTGCGCAAGAGATTGTGCAACGTTCTATTGAACCGTTCGCACTGGCTGTTTCCAGCCGGATGGTATGGAGTAGTGCGTGACTTTTGCACTCCATATAAGCAACACAGCTGCTGAATGAGAGCTGACTCAAAGTTACGGCCTTGGTCCGAATGGATACGGCCCGGCACCCCAAATTTACAAAACCATTCAACAACCAGAACCTGTGCCACAGTCTCAGCACGTTGGTTTCTAGTGGGTACAGCCAAGGTGTATTTGGTGAAAATATCGGTCATGACCAACACAGTCTCAACACCGGAACTTTAGGGTTCCAACACGGTAAAATCCAAGGCCAGAATCTCATTTGGCCGTGCAGCCACCAGGTGTCCCATGAAACTAACAGGGGCAGGCTGGACACCCTTGGCACACTGGCACCTCTCACACTCATGGCACCACCGGGCCATGTCTGAGGACATCCCTGGCCAATAACACCGTTGCCACACCAGCTGAGAGGTGCGTTCCACCCCCTGGTGCCCGTGCTGTTGGTGTAATTGCGTCAGCACCTCTACCTTCATGGCCGCCGGCAATAGTACTTGGAGGATCTCCTCTCCACCATCCGGGCGAAACACCCGACGATGAAGCACCCCCTCCTTCTCCACCAGGCGATCCCACTGTCGAAACAAAACCACAGCATACCTAGAAAGTTCCTTACGCTCCTCAGAGCTGGGAGGTGATTTCCGCCTCCAGAACACCAGTAGCTCTGCGATAACTGGATCGGCCTGCTGCTGAGCAGACATATCACTGGTGGAATAACCAGGAAATGATACGATCTGGTTTACCTGAGTCACTAATCTGCCTTGGTCGACTTGTCGCAACGCAACAGGAACAGTGACGCCTGGGCACAAATCCTGAACCGCCACCACAGGTGGATTCTGGCGTGACAAGGCATCAGCATTGCGGTTGCTCTTACCTGATCTATACTTAAGCTCAAAGTCAAAGGCCGCCAACTGGGCAGCCCAACGCTGTTCCATGGCACCCAACTTAGCTGAGGTCAGGTAGCTAAGAGGGTTATTATCTGTGTAGACTACACACTTGTGTCCCAGCAGGTAATCCCGGAACTTCTCGGTCATGGCCCACTTGAGCGCAAGAAACTCCAGCTTCATAGAACTGTAAGTTGAGGTATTTCGCTCAGTGGGCCTAAGACCTCGGCTACCATAAGCTATGGGACGCACCTTACCTTGCTGCTCTTGTGAGAGGACTGCCCCTAACCCCCCATAGCTGGCATCAACCTCCAAAATAAAAGGAAGCGAAAAGTCAGCATAGGCGAGTACAGGGGCTGTGGTAAGTCTATCCTTTAACTCCTCAAAGCCACTCTGACACTCAGCAGACCATGCCTCAGCAAACTCACGAGAACCAGACTTTGACCGCTTTGGGGTTGCCAGCTCCGCCACCAACCTGTGGAGGGGGGCAGCCAGCCTCGCAAACCCCACCACAAAGCGGCGGTAGTAGCTAGCAAACCCCAGAAATGACCACAAACCTGCAACACCAGTGGGCTGAGGCCACTGAGAAACTGCCTCAATCTTGCCTGGGTCTGTGGAGACCCCTTCTGCTGAGATCACGTGGCCCAAGTACTGCACTTCACGTTTGAAGAAGGCACACTTGGACAACTTGGCCTTCAAACCTTCCCTGAGTAACCGGCTTAAGACTACCTCCATTCGAGCTAGGTGTTGGTCAACTGAAGAGGAGAAAACAACAATGTCATCAAGGTATAAGAGGAGAGACTGGCACTGTTGGTCCCCAAACAACCGTTCCATTAATCTTTGGAAGGTGCTGGGGGCGTTACAAAGCCCGAACGGCATCCTGTTCCATTCAAAGAGCCCAAATGGAGTACAGAAAGCTGTCTTGGGTCTATCTACCTCACTAACAGGAACCTGGTTGTACCCACTGGCAAGGTCCATGGTAGAAAACCAACGTGCCCCTGCCAGGGAGTCCAACGTCTCCTCGATACGGGGTAGAGGAAAAGTGTCTTTCCTGGTCTTAGAATTTAAATGACGGTAGTCTACACACATGCGCAGACTACCGTCCTTTTTTTTGACCAAAACGATGGGTGAAGCGTAAGGGCTACAACTTTCTCTAATTACCTGGGCCTCAAGCAGTTGGTTAATGTGTGCCTTCACTACCTCGTACTCGGAAGGAGGAATACGCCTATACCGCTGGCGCACAGGGACCTCATCTAACAAGGGGATAGTATGGGAAATAAGATTAGTACATCCCAAATCCCCATTGTGTATGGAAAACACAGATTAATACTTGTCCAGTAGCGCCCTCACCTTACCTTGTTCTTCCACTGACAACACAGATAAGTCAAGTGCCCTGATCTGCTCCTGTACAGATGGAGAAGCCTGCACAACTTGTGTACTCACTCTAGCTGAAACCTCCTGAACTTCAGTGACCTCTGGGGGTAAGCTAACCACATGAACATGGTTGACAGTGCCTACGACCGTGCTAGCATACATAACTACATCTAACGTACCTATATTAACCACAGGCACATAAACTGTGCCATGGTCCACGTGTACCAGAGCAGGAAATGCCAACAAGCCTGCTGGAAGACCAGAATCTGGTGGCTCAAACAATACTGTACCACTTGAATACTGTGCAGAACACGTTACGGCAACCAATTTCATGGTGCCCCCTGGGATGCGACACGCCCGGCGTCCACGCACTTTGACTCGACCCCCCTGATCTGAAGCCGACTGAACATCAACGTAGTGGCAATGCTGTAAGGCCTGGAAAACAGAAATAGGGGCCTGTGATACAACAGGCAAATCAAAGAGATTTGTGCCATGCTGGCCAAAGAGCTCCCGGTAGCAGCGGCTCAGGATGTTCATTCCCACTACCCCAGGAACCTGAGCACACAAACCACCGGGAGGATCTCTGACCACCAGTACTCCACACCCTAAAATCACTTGCCCACACATCTGCACATCCAGCTCTAAATAGCCGATATAAGGAATTGAAAGGCCATTCGCAGCCCGAAGTTGTAACCAATGGCACGACCTAAGCTGTTCCTGACCCCACGACCCGAAATGTGCCAAGAAGCAACTCTCTATAATGGTGGACACCATAGAACCGGTGTCCACCAGGCAAGGTACCATAACCCCACCCATACACACGTCGAGTTGCGGACACGTCGACATTAGACGAGACATAAAATCGGCATTATTTAGAACACCCAAGCCTGTCTTTTCCCCGACCAAGCTGTGGCCCTTCAGCTCAGCGGGAACTAGTTTTCCGACGGCTGCCTGGACTGTGACTGCCCACCCCTCACAACTGCTGAGTCTGCACGTGCTGGTGGAAAACGAGAAGGTCTCCGTTCCTCATCACAATCCCTGGCGAAGTGACCAGGCTGCTGGCACCTTCTACAAATTATTTGATTAGGCCGGGATAAGTGTGAACGCTGTGGATTTTGAAGTTGAGCCACACTTTGAGTTAATTGATTTAATTGTTGTTGCTGTTTTTTTAGCATTTCACGCAACTCACTTAATTCAGTAGTTGCCGGGATACTACTTCCCCCTGTATGCTGATGTCCCTGTACCCCATACTGAATACCATAAGCGGAAGGAACTGATTGGCTTCGACCTCGTGCCCCCCCAAGCGTCCCCTCGCGTTCCCAGCGCAGCGCTTCACTGCGAACGTCCAACAACATAGCAGTGGGTTGGCGGCGGACAAACTGTTTCAATTCACGTCGAAGTGCACCATCGCTCACATATTCAACAAATTGATCTCTTAATAAAATATCCGCATTAGGCATACCATGGGGTGATTGACATTTGACTTTATCCATAAGATTCAACAGAGCCAGGGAGAACTCCAACAAGGTCTCTCCATTCTGTTGTTTTCTGGAAAAGAATGACTCTTGAAGAGCTACATACGAACTTGTGCAACCATACAATTCGCGCAATGCCTGAATAATTTTGTCTGGATCCTCCCTCTCGTCCCTTGGCCGATATCGAATTTCCTCCCTGGCCTCTCCCTCCAAATGATCAACCAAAAAAAATGCTTGATCAACTGAAGAGAGATGGCGAAGCCGCATGCAGGCCTGAGCCTCCTCCACCCATTCCTCGATCATAATACCAGACCTACCGTTAAATTTTGGGCACTTACGATCACGAGGAACAAAAACAAAACGATTTGTTGCTGATGTACCAGTACTAGTAAGTGAGGGGTCTACAACGCCAGACATAGGAACATTAGATGGACCAGGTTGTGCAATTGGCACTTGCTCCTGTTGCAGTCTTTCATTATCTGCCCTTAATTGGGCCACCAATTCTCTCAACTCGCGCAATTCATCGTCCATAATTGCAAACCACGCAATCACTTACCACTACCGATGGAAATACGAAACTCAGGATTTACTCTTCACACCCACCAAATAAAAGGACTGCTGCTGCCCAGCCTCTGCAAAAGAAAATAGAATACAAAATATCCAAAACAAATACAAAAGCAATACCCACGTCTTCTGCACAACAAAATAGAGATCCTGCCGACTGCGCCAGAATGTGGCATGAGCCGGGGAGAACTGTACAGCTTGACACACACAAGCTCAAGTTTAACTACTTATAGAAAATGCGACTACGCCACCTGGGAGGGTTTCACCCAGGAAATAGAATTAAACCCCACAATTTGTTATTAGGTCACACAGGTTCGACTCTCTTATAAAGAAATGTGGGCAGGAAACGTGGGCATCATATAAAAATACCAAAGTTTTATTCACAAATTGAATTCAAGATAAACAAATCACTTAAAATCAGCTCTGATATGTGCCATTCATAACAGCACTCTTTCTGGTGACAATACAACAAATTAACACAAACGGACAAGAAAGAAAAGAAACGTTAAACAAAACCCAGTTACACAATTTCCAAATAAACAAAACAAAACAAAATAGAATATAATTAATTACAGGGCTGGGGTTACCCACCGGAGTGATTGCTACACTAGTAATCCAAAAATCACACTTCCACACCACCGTGAACTCAGATCACACACTCGTATACTTCAGAAGTGTCACACGTCAAACGTTGTAGCAGCACCACCACCACCACAAAGATCATTCACCCGTGGGACCCCAGCTCCTGAAAAAAAATCATAAACAAAATAAGTCTCACAAACAAATGAATAAAAGACAAAGTGACAATTCCACCATAAACGATGGTCAACAGTCACCACAGTACCGTACAGGTGACAACATAGAAATCTTGAAAAGGAAAACAACAAAAACTCATTAAAAGTTTGGGGGACAGGTCTCAGAAAGGAGCACCCACGTTGACCTTGGGCCAGCTCCAACAACAGCACGATCCTCCACCCCAAAGTAACCCAAAAAAAAGATGATATGATTTAAAACTAAATCACAGAAACCAGAGGCAGCAGCAGAAGTCCCACTAAATAGTTGTAATCCGATGTTGTTAGTACGGCACGCAACAAAGGAAAAACCAGGCAGTAATAAACAGTCAGGACGAAAGGGAGAATCCTATAACAAATATAAACAAACAAACAGGATTATTATAAAATCGCGCATCACATGCCCAAATTCCCCACCCGGTAAACCCAACAAAACTTACCCAACACGGATAGATGAGTTTTACAATCAGTTCACCACTCAGGATACACAGCCTTCAAATAACCCGCCGGTAAACTGAAGTACAGGGACTGCACATTACTCAAACCACCCGCCGCTCCATGAAGCTAGACATCGTTTACTTTAAAACTTCCTCCTACCTGAAGGGAGGGCAGAAATCGCATCCAAAACAGCATCCGACGATCAGCCAATCAGCCTTTAAATAGTACATACTCGCTACTGATTGGTGGACATAAGTGTCAATCACCACCCTTACCTCATTCATACGGTCACAATCGTAAATACTGCACTATTCCGTATTTCAAGATTTAATTTGTTACGTCCTGGCAACCGGAATCGGTCCATATAGCAGCATGAAGTTCGCAAAAAAATTGGTGGGAACAATTTTGTCATCTTAAAATATTTATTGGGACTAGTACCCTATTTTTTTGTCCCTAGTTAGGGGCAAAAAGAAGTTTGAAATACCTTTTCAGAAGCATACTGTTAGAAAGTACAAGACAATACTCTACAAGTGCACAGTGTACAATATACACTGAATACAAGACAGAATACTCAGTGTTTAGATGGATGTGTAAATATGTAACCTAAACACAACACAAATGACAGCGGTGAGAAAACATCCCCGGTTACAACTGTAACCTTAGTTCCCTGAGAACAGGGAACGAGACATTGCGTCAGCAGACGCTATGGGGAACGCCTCCAGCGTGACCGATGTCCGAGCTACTATCAAATCACAGCAATCCTATTGACCAGCGACGGCCTATGATGTCATCAAGGTGCAACCAGGAAGTATATAAGGGCGCCTTGCAAACATGACACCAGCTTCTTCGTCTGAAGGGACTGTTCGCAGGCAGGCCCCGAGGCATGGCAAATTGACGCAGCGTCTTGTTCCCTGTTCTCAGGGAACTAAGGTTACAGTTGTAACCGGGGACGATCCCTTTCGAAAGGGAACTCGAGCTGTGTCAGCTTACGCTATGGGGAACGATATACCCAAGCCGCCATGCCGAGGGGAGTGCATGCCTACTGGCAGTGACAACTGTCAGGACAAGCAAATTCAACTGAAATGCCTGAATCACTCCCCCTCTGGTCACATTAGGCTGTCAGTGACAGCATTCCCTATGGCCGACTGAACCATCACGAAGCACGCAGGTTGCGAGTGCAGCTCAACCCGAGCCCTAAAAGGTGGAGCAGAAGACACAGAGCAGAGGGCAAAAAATATTAACAAATATGCTACCCACTGGCCCAACATCCTCCAGGATGGGGCCAGGGGCCGCCAGAAGGTGGCGGCCACAACAAGCTCTGGAAAAAAAATTAGCAAAATTAGCCCAATCCCCAAAACCCCGCCCCACGACCACTGGCTAAGTCGCTGTTCATTCTGCTTCACACCAACCTGCATTACTAAAAACCCCAAAACGCCGAGAAGGGGGCGGGCCTTGGCCGGACGACTCTAATGTAAGAGGAGGCTGACTAGGGATGCGAAAGAAAACGCCCTGCAATATTCAAACAGAGGGCCTCGGGCGATAATTACTTTCCTTCTTTGGAAAGAAATGCCCCCCATCCCGAAAAAGCCAAGGCCAACAGATGCGGCGGCCCGGAGAGGGCCAGCCTGCATAAGAGTATTATCCACGGCTTGGGGGAGCGAAAAAACCTCAATTATACTCCGTCCAAGCCCTGCAAGGCTAGACATAAATCCGTAGTTCGTGGGTCAGCCTGAACTCACCCTCCCGTCTATGAAATTCCACGAGGGGCAACGTTAACCGCTTTACCCTGGGGTGGCTAAGAGCTTCCTGTTTGACTAGGAGAGCACACTCGCCTAAAACAACAGCACATTCCCACAAGAATGAGCGGTTGCCTCAATACTTCTTCATCACACAGAGAGAAGGCAAAAACTGTTCGCACAGCTGTACATACAACGGCGGCTTTTCTCTCCTAGCAAAGCTAGCTCTAAACATACCACGTAATGGTATCCAAAAAATTGTTCTAGCCACCGGACAGGGGAACTACAGGGCCCTATGGTGTCCTCCACGATACCGTGATCCCCAAACCCTCGGCAGGGAGCATGAAGTCTCACACAACATAAATAATAAAAAAAAATTTCTCTCACAAGGGGGACTTACCAGCTCGCCTCCTGCGCGCGACGATATCCACGCATAAGTTTTACTCACAGTATGCATGCTTAGGAGCGCAACCGCCTGAGGGTGCACTTCTCACAGCCCAGCCAGGCAGGATCTAGAGTATCATCGTCATGGCCCCACTCAGGGCCGGATGTAAGAAGCGCCTGGGGAGACAATGAAGAAGAGCAGTAAATTAGATGTAATTCTTAACTCACCACCTAAGGGAGGGATATTTCATTCACGCCAACAGCGTTGTGATACTATTCCTCTTCTGTGGGAGTCTGCCTCTTTGCGCCCCGCCCTTAACCGCGGGGAGCACGAGAGGTGATGTTGGCACTCAGGCCCCGTCACTGGTCCATATACTGTGAGGCCTCCCGCCTGCCTGGGACCCGGATCTCAGCGGTGTGATTTGATAGTAGCTCAGACACCGGTCATGCTGGAGGTGTTCCCCATAGCGTCAGCTGACGCAGCTCGAGTTCCCTTTTGAAAGGGAACAGCAGTTATCTGATCATAGCATATTTTTGCACCAGCTCTGCAATTTGGCACTCCAGTCAAGTGATGTCACATTTGTTTATAACTGTAATAGTATCCAGTGAAGGTGAGTAGAGTTTAGAACCCCAGTTTAATGAAACAGAATACAAACCAAACCAAACTAAACATGGTTTAAAATTGAGTACTAGAACATGACTTGACCATGACTTGACTTGACTTTATTTCAGACTTGATCACTCACTGGGTGCATTTACATGCACGTTCTTAAGACAATCATACTTAATAAGTCGACAATGAACATGGTCATCTAAACGCGGTAACACGTTTTCTTTTATCGGAATATGGTCATAAACGGCTTAAGCATAAACCGGTCAGGGCCGGTAGTTTTTTGCCTCTTATCCCAATTTCAACACATTAACCTGCTTTCTATCGGCTTATTGAAGTGCACATACGTTTAGGTGACAGTGGTAAAGTTTGTATGTAGGAAGGAAGGAAGAAGACGGGTCGGCTTGACTGGGACTCGCAACTCTTTCAAGGGAAGACCGTGAGCAGTTCCGGTGCTGGATAAACATAGAAACTCTTACTAGTTTCAAATAGTAACCAAACGTGCGCTCAAGGGGACACAAACTCAAAACACAATATGGATCGCTCCAGTTCACTCTGTTGATCTCAGTCCTTTCTGTCTCTCTTTGCCAGCAGCATGAGCGAAGTCCCAGTCCAACTATCTCTCCTCTCTCTCTCCTAGCAGCGCCTTAAAAGCATTCTCTCCACGCCGTCATCTGTGTTCGTCATCTGCACTTGACCTACTTACTCACTGCTCAGCTCCTCTCTTTCTCCCGCTACAGACCTTGTGAAATCCCGCCCCCTCTGCCACATACCCCCACTGACCGACCGACTCAGGCCAGGGAGCAGAGGAAGTCCGTGAGCACCCGGCCTGTGGATCACCTTGAATTTTAAAGGCTGTAAGCTAGATATCCGTGCGTTGTTATCCTTCATGCAGTGGAGCAACTGCAAGGGGATGTGATCCGAACAGAGGATGAACTCCTGCCCCATGAGGTAATAGCGAAGGGTGAGAGCAGCCCACTTTATGGCCAAATACTCCTTCTCTATGGTGCTGTACATCGTCTCCCTCTTAGAGAGCTTTCGACTGATGTACAGCACCGGCCGCTCTTCACCCTCCACCTTCTGGGACAGGATGCGCCCAAGCCCCTGTCCGAGGCGTCAGTCTGTAGAATAAAAGGGAGAGAAAAGTTAGTAGCCTTTAGGAGCAGTCCACCACACAGAGCAGCCTTTAACTGAGTAAAAGCCTGCTGGCATTGCTCTTTCCACTGAACTGTATCTAGTTCCTTACTCTTTAGTTAGATGAGTCAGCAGGCTGGCGAGGTCCAAATAGTTAGGCACAAGCCTTCTGTAATAACCTGCCAGCCCAAGGAACTATCTAACCTCCTTTTTGGTCTTGTTTCTTGGACAGGTTGCAACCTCCGCTGTTTTATTAATTCGGACTGTGGTGGGTCAGAGGGGAACGGCCCGAATCTCCCCGTCTATCCAGCACCGGAACTGCTCATGGTCTTCATTTTAGGCCGTGAGGAGGGCCTCGATGAGTTTCTGTTGCTCCTCCCTCACGGCCAGCTGATCTTGATGGTGCTCCTGGTGAAGTCCAGCCAGTGATTGCACAATGTCAGCAAGTGGTGTCTTCGGTGGAGTCTGCATGGCGGCAGCGATCTTCTTCCTTCCCGGGTTTCGGCACCAGTGGAGGAGGAAGGAAGGAAGAAGACGGGGTTGGTTTGACTGGGACTCACAACTTTTCATTCAACAGTTTCAAATAGCTCTCTCTCTCTCTCTCTCTCTCTCTCTCTCTCTCTCTCTCTCTCTCTCTCTCTCTCTCTCTCCTGGCAGCGCCTTAAAAGTGGTTTCTCTTTCTTTTTTTCTTTAACTTTATTTTTATATCGCGTTTACAATTACGATTGTTTCAAAGCAGATTCACAGTGTATATTTTTTGTATATTTAGTTGAATAACTTAGATCATAATTTTAGTGTCCCCAACTGAGCAAACCAAGCCAAAGGCGACAGTAGCAAGGAACCAAAACTCCATCAGGGCATGATGGAGAAAAATAAACCATGGGAGAAATCAGGCTCAGGCTCAGAATTGGCACCTGAGAAATCAGGTGCCAATTCTCCTCTGGCCTATTACCAAACAGTGTATGATTATTATTCTGGCAACCTTACAGGAAATCATCAGAAATCATATTAGATTGGAATATTCAAAATTTCTGGGTATCACGTAAGAGATGAGTTTATTGAGGGTGGCACGTCGATTACATAAGAATATGAATATTTGAAAGATCGTAGTCGTCTTGCTGGAGACAGGTAGGATACATGATTATGTGAAACTACAAAATAAAAGACATGAAAACATGAACATAAACAAAACTAAACGCAAACATGACACTTTATACAATATATTGCACCTTTTGTACATGTCAAAAAACCCAAAACACACCTACCTATTACATAATCGCCATGGACCAATGGCAGCTGGATGGTGTTCAATTGCTGCCTTAAATTCTGAAGTAAATTCAATCTATACATAAAATCAGGAAATGATACTGGCCCTATTTAAAATGAAGGCCCTTAATGAACTCCCAAACTGCATCTAAAGGGATGACTTTTATGGCAACTATAGTTGTAACTATAGTTGTAGCCACATAAACATGTGTTGTGCATGTGTGTTATAATGGATTGGCACATCCTTTGCCGTATTCGCCCTTCCTGGCTTGCCGTTTACAGGGGCAGCAGGCTGTGGTAATGACAGTGGAGTTGGCCAGTAGTGAACAGGAGGTGTAGGTGTGAGATCAGGGGGCCTATAATCCCATGTGAAATAGTGACCATCACTGTGGCCCTGGCCAGCCCCTTCTACCATCTGTAGTCTCAGTAGGGAGCCACACACACACACACACACACACACACACACCAGTGTCTCTAGTGCCTGTATGTCAAATCATTCTCGTTTACTTATTTGACAGCTTTTTACAAGACAACTGCTCATTACTGTTTGCCAAACAGTTGAATTAATTATGAATTTTGAGTCAACAGTATGTCCAATTTACACATGTGATAAAGCCAACAAAATCATTGGGGAGAAATCTCAGGCAAAGCATTGGATATGTGTTGGATATTGAAGACCCCATTGGTCGGTTAGCAATTAAGGTGGGTGCAGATGTCTAAGCATCTGAAATCTGGATGTAACAATGCATGAGCTCCCACTTACTTCTCTCTACATCCATTCTAAACACCTCCACTTCAGCTTTACCCTTTAGGTTACCTTTGTTATTATAAAAAAAAATAATAAAAATAAACATTCTTCACATTCACTCATATCTCTGTATGTCTTGTTTTTTAGGGTCTGTCTCTTCCTATTCTAAGCTTTTGGCCCATCTTCATTATAGCTTCTCAAAAGATTCATTGTTCTTTTGGCATGCTCTTGCCCTTTCACCCTTGGCTTGCCTTCCTCTTGGCCCTTGAGATGCATATAGCAGAATGGATCACCCATTCTCTCTCTCTCTCTCTCTCTCTCTCTCTCTCTCTCTCTCTCTCTCTCTCTCTCTCTCTCTCTCTCTCTCTCTCTCTCTCTTTCTCTCTCTCTCTCTCTCCACTCCTCTTTAACTGACTCTTGTCCTTTTACTCCAGCTGGCTGATGGGTTCATTAAACTCATCACCATGCCAATTCTCTATGATGCTTTGGTTAAATGAAAGGGGTGTGTGAGCAAGAGTGTATGTGTGGTTTGCAGAGGGTAGCTTGCTACTCTCTTGGCATCTATTTAGCTACTGGCATGTCCACATGGTAGAATGCAAAGTGGGAAAGATATTTTGGATGGATTTTGATTGGGGTCTCTTGCTTTAATGAACTTGTTTGTGAATCAGCTCTTTCATTACTTCCTGAATTAGAAAGATCTATTCAGACTCTTGGCACTGCTGATAGGTTGTCATAAATGGGTGAGGTGATTTGTTGTACTTATTTACTCTACTATAGCCTAAATGGAGAAAGGTGGAACTGTGCATCTTGTTCATGGTTACATAAAAGTCTTTGTTTGTGCGCTGAAAATGAGTTGACTTGAAGGCACATGAAGAAGCTGAAGGAGTCTTTCACATTGTTTAGATTACGGCCCGGAAAGTACTGCATAATTAAAGTGAATTTACAGCATAACTTTCGGTAATTATAGTGTAACTATAAAGTAAGTATATGGGAACAATATGTAATATTGGGATAATAAAGGGGCAACTATCAGGAAAATTAAAAAAAATATTTATACTGTAAATAGATTTTAATTAAGGGGTAATTATACTGTAAGTATTTTTCAATTAAGGGGTTATCCGTGTAGTTACGGGGTAAGTATGAATGTGCAGGCTTTAATTTAAAGTGGCTCTTGTTCCCCTCTTGTTTCATGTAGTTACGGGGTAAGAATGAATGTGCGGGCTTTAATTTAAAGTGACTCTTGTTCCCCTCTTGTTTCTTGTAATTACAGGGTAAGTACAATAAAAACACAAATACAATCTGATATCACTCGGAAACCTTTATTTAAAAAATGAAAAATAAAAAATAAAAGTTTTTTTTTTTTTAAACAGATTTAGAACATTAATTTATCTTGCTTGGCTTCATCCTCCTCTTGTTCCTCTTGTTTTTCTTCCTTGCCACAGATCAATCTTAAGAAGGATCCCACATGTCTCTAGCTAGTATTCTGTAACTGTTACACTGAAATTACAGAGCATGCAGAAATGTTCTCACCGTTTACTCGTCTTTTACCCTTATGCCATCCGAGATGTATACAACTTTATTTCCTCAGATGAACACAGAAAAATAAATAATTTCTGCTAATTAAAACTCATTTGGGTTTTTAAGAGTTAAGGCATCAAACAGCACATACAGCAATAACTACAGTAACCCATACGATCCCAATGGATGAATCAATGTTTTCTGAAGTTAAACGATAAGTGTTTGTAAGAAAAATAACAATATATCGCATCTGACCAGCAGTCATCTGCGTGTGCACGCGAGTGTTGATTTCATGGTTGACGTAACTTGAAGCGTGACGTGAGCGCCGAAAAACTCTGGTCATGTGGATGTCTGATGCTGTCGTTTTTTTTTTTTTTAATGCTCACAACAGTATACAAACAATAACATAATATATGATAGCAATAAGAAACAAACAAGAATAAAATACAAGAGATGTCCGTTCTCGCGTGTGTTCAGATGAAACGTGACTGAGAAGGTCATGAAAGCTTGAAGCGTCTAATGCACACGCTGGTAACAGCTGATCGGATATGAAACGATTACTAAATTATGACTGCATTTCTTGGTGTACTTCTTTTTCTTTTAATAAATAATAATAAAAAATATCAAAAGACATGGGATTCATCCTAACATCCATCAATGGAAACGAAAATGAAGAAGAGGAACAAGAAAAGAAAAGAAAAGAAAAGAAAAGAAAGAGAAAGGGACAAAATGTGCCTCTTTCTATCAGGACGTTATCATTTGAAATGAAGTTTATATATATATATATATATATATATATATATATATATATATATATATATATATATATATATATATATATATATATATATATATATATAAACGTGTTATAAATCTGTTTTTAATTAAGTTGTTTTTCAAATAAATATTTATGAGTGATATCAGATTGTGTATGTGATTTTGTCATACCCTATAACTAGATGAAACAAGAGGGTAACAAGAGCCACTTTAATTTACAGCCCGCACATCCATACTTACCCTGTAACTACATGGATAATTACCCCTTAATTAAAAAAAAAATACTTACAGTATAATTACCCCTTAATTAAAAAGTATAAATAATTTGTTATTCTTCCTGATAGTACCCCTTTATTCCCCGAATATTACATATTGTTCCATTATACCTACACATACTTACTTTATAATTACACTATAATTACCTAAAGTTATGCTGTAAATTCACTTTAATTATGCAGTACTTTCCGGGTCGTAATCTAAAGCATTACCAAATAAGGTGTTAAAAATGAACACAAAATTTGTGTTAAAGGATTCATAACACATTTTGTGTTACTACAGACACATGATGTATACATATTGTGTTCAACTGTTTACACAATTACTGTGTAAAGCACATTTAGTAGTAAGTTTACATAAAAGGCATATATTCTGTTGCAAATACTCAATGGCTGGTGGTAACTTTAACTATAATTGGATTTATTTATCATGTTGCAAATGTGAATAACGAATTTTAACTCAGTGGGGAAAAACAACTGGGACTACCGGAATGACATTGCTGCTCCTGCGCAGTGGCGCCTTTTTCCAACCGAGAACCGAAGGTGGCCAGCCGTAAGTGCATCAGTCTGCCTCAGGTAAGTTAATGTAATTAAACGTGTAAAATAGAAAATATTTCTCCACCTAACATGAAAAAGATTTGTGTTAATTGACTAGGAAACATAATGGGTCTGTTTTAACCGTTATTATACGTTTTCATAGCCTGGTAAGGATCCAGTCAGGTATGTAATTATCCAGTATGTAATTTTGGCAAATAATTATTATTTTGCTCTTCCACTTGAGGTCAAAAGCCTCACTTGTGCTCTAAACAAACTTTTCAAATTTTACTGGCTGTGTAATCTTTAATATCTATGCCAACTGTCTTCAGTTTTCTAATTTTTTGAGTATGTTTATGACCTGCCTTTGTCCCAGTCCACTCGCAAACAATCAAAGGTTATAGAAATGATTGCCAAATTGTAGCCTTGTGCATGCCCAATTGAAACAGACCATGTATAACTGTCAAAAGTGCTTGGAAAATATTTTTGTCAATACAAAACCTGATTTGGCATTTAAGGGAAGTACAAACACCCTTTATTAGGTAAATATGAATCGTGTGTGTGTGTGGTGATGAGGTTTTTTTAAATAATATTTGATGTATGTTGTTATTTAAAGAGTGTTTGATGAATGTTTTGTATGATTCGTTTTTAAAAAAATGCTTATTTTTGTATATACTTTTTTATACAGTGTTCCATGTTAAAACCAGAAAAAAGCTTAATAAACATAGTATATGATCCGTATTCAATGCTTCATTTTGATTTCATGATAAGTGTACATATTGTATTCTGACCTATATCTTTCAATAATCTTTTATAGTAAAAATAAATAATAAATATATAACACAGTTGTGTTAGATGTATGCCAAAAGTACACATTAATGTGTTTACTAAAGTAACACATTAATGTGTATGTGTATTTTCACAACACATATTCTGTGTTGTATTTTACACAACATGTGTTGTCCCTGAGCACACTCAGAACACGTTGTGTTGTTTTCAACACATTTGTTTTAAGAGTGCAACATTTATTTCTATCTGTGTAATCAGACCATAGAATTAGAATAGAATAGTTTCATAGGAACAATCATCTAAAATAACATGAAGATACCTTAAACACATCTTTAGTTAATATGTACATTTCAGAAAAAGATTTGTTTGGCACTCAGAGAGGTTATGTTGTAAGCAATTGTTTTGATAGAATGAAACAAGATAAATGTCCTGTTTCAGTATTATTTGTTCTTGAGACATTTTTTTTAAACACAGTAAGTATCTGGGCCCATATTCATAAAGAATCTTAATGCAAAGAGTAGCTCCTAGTCACACAATTTTAAGAAATTTCATAGAAATGTGGGTGTTTACTCTTAAAATTAACTTAAAAAATCCTAGTAAAGAAAAAAAGTAATTCAGAAAGCCTCTTAACCCTTAAAAGAGGTCTTAAGGTCAAATTTGTTAGGAGCACGGATGAGGACTTTTAAGAGGCTTAAGAGTTTCTTTATAATAGTTGTGTTTAACAGGATTACAACGCTTTAGTGCTTTTTAAACGTTTAGAAGAGTACATTGCTGTCGACAAGAAACATTTCATAGTAATTTTCAAGTTATAAATAATTTTCATTCATATAAACTGGCGTGAGAGCGCAACGAGGCTGAATGTGTTGGCATAGCAACGTGATACTTCCTGCCTGTGTGTCCTACAAAGGACATCTCGTTTAATTCTGATTGAGGACACTCCGTATACTGCATCCAACACAAGACGTGTCCTCCGGAGGATGCAGCCTTCGAAATTTAACGAAATGAGGCACAGCTATTGTCTCTGTGTTTGTTAAGCCTAGTTCAGACTGCACGATTTTCAAACTCGTCGGGTCACTGCTCTTTTCACACTGCATGACTATCTGGGGTATCATTCAGTCACTGCTGTGTTCACACTGCACGATGGTTTGACGACAGAGGAGTTCACACTGCATGACTGAACAAGAAGAAGATTTGGCCGACAACTCTCTGGGCCCTATTTTAACAATCTGAAAGGCAAGTGTCAAAGCGCGAAGCGCAAGTAACTTTGTGGGCGGGTCTAGGCGCTGTTGCTATTTTCCCGGCGGGGTAAATGGCTCTTGCGCCCGGCGCAAATCTAAAATGGGTTGGTCTGAAGTAGCTACATTATTCATAGGTGTGGTTTGGGCGTAACGTGAATAAACCAATCAGAGCGTCATCCAACATTCCCTTTAAAAGCAGGTGCACAAGTTCCATTATGGATTGCTATTATTATGGCGTATTTACCAGGCGCACGCCAGGAGCGGTTCACAGCCAAGGAGACTGATGTTCTTGTAAGAGCAGTGAAAGACAGAGAAGTTGTGTTATATGGGGATGGGAGAAACCCACCCAAAATAGCGTCGGTTAAACGGTTAAATAGTTTTTTCAGTTTTTCAGACGATTTTTTTTCCTGGTTCTTGATGGACAAACCAATTTGTCAGATGTCCTTATATACATATATGTCTTGCCACTATTGGGCAAACAGGTCTGATCATTAATTACTACAATTAGCCTGAATAATTTGTAAGCTAGATTTTTTTTAGTGTAAAAATGTATAACTGTTTCATCTGTGTAGATTACATGAGCGAAGTGTATGCGCGTTGTGCATGCTATACATTATGGTCAAGCATGTGCACTTAAAATAGCATAATGAACAACGCGCAACGCGCCACTGACTTTAGACTAGGTTTTTTCTGGTCAGTGGCGCAAATGTTTAATGGAACAGCAAAATAGAACTAGGGATTGTTTGCGCCGGAACACCCCTCCTTTTTTGCGCTGAACTGCCCAGGGAGCGCAAGTTCATTCACTAGTTTAGTGACGTGCTTCTGTGGAGGGAAAAGTGCGCTTTGCGCGGGTGCAAAATAGGAATGACACATGCGTCGGTGTACAAAGTCAATTGCGCTGAGTGCAAGATAGGGCCCTCTCTCTCCGGTGTGCAAACTACGTTTCCCAACTACGCGTGCGATGTGACAAGTAAACAACGCGAGATCACACGTGCATCAGACCGGAGCTCTCGCGCGAGACTTGGAATTGTTATCAAAAATGATAAACGGCACAAAGTTTGCTTCAAATTGTATGTGCACTGATTTGTGGAGAAAAAGAACAAAATTATGGCTGGAGGAAACTGTTGGAGATACAGAGGGAGCCAGAATTGTGTTCTGCAAAGACAGTTTGAGGTAAATAAACAATTTTGTAATGTGCTGCTGCTGTGGCTGGATGTGCAAATGTTTGGCCTTTGTTTCTGTTTGATAGAATTGTAAATATATCTATTAAAATACTGATATTCTACTCTCCCTGAACCTCCTGATGCCCTGTATCTCACTCTTTCATTGGCCGTCGGTAATCGCCGATGTAATTTTCAGTCAGAACGCAGTTCACACAGCACGAGTTTGAATCGCCAACAGGTCCAGATATTTACCATGCCAAATATCTCATCGATCTGTTTCTGGCCGTGAAGCAGCTAGGAAGCTGATGGAGTTGCAACAAGGGCATTGGTTGGTTACTGACTATTCCATAGAATTCCACTCACGTGGCCGGGACGAACTGGAACAAGGAGGCACAGTGGGACCAATTCCTGCATGGGTTGACTGACCATGTCCAGCGCAAGATCTGGAGGTGGGGCTGGATTTGCCTACAGGCCTGGATAGACAGATTGAGCGGGCGATCAGAATAGACAGCCGTCTGCAACGTTGCGATAAACAGAGGCGGATTCATTCCAACTCAGAGGTCGAGTTCTTCAGAGACACGGTCAGTCCACTTCAAGATCTTGAACCCATGCAGGTGGACAGAACCCGGCTGACCAGGGAGGAGAAAGCTCATCAGAGGAACGACGGACTGTGCCTTTACTGTGGAGTGAATGTGCATTTTGCTACCAACTGTCCGGTTAAGAACCAGAGCTTCCTTCGAGAAATCCTCTTCCTCTACTCTCCTCCCGGTCAGACTACAATGGGCCTCTTTTTCTCACACCTGTCAGGCGTTAGTGGACTCAGGAGTGGAGGGGAGTTTTATTGATGCGGCCCTGGCCGCACGGCTGAAGATTCCGGTGGTGGACTGTCCCAGACCAATTTTGGTTTCAAGCATTGATTGGCCAGGACATGCCTTCGGTCACTCGCTGTACGGTTCCCATCAAGCTCGTGACTGGTAACCACACGGAGGAGATAAGACTGTTTTTAATGGATTCTCCACGGGTTTCGGTGGTGTTGGGTCATCCTTGGTTGTCCCTTCATAATCCCCACTTTGACTGGCAGAATAGCACTGTTCGGGCTTGGAGCAGTTTTTGTCATGCGTCTTGTTTAGTGTCTGCTTGTTCTTCCGTGATGTGTTCTGTGTTTCAGGAGGAGTCCATGGACCTGTCAGACATGCCCAAAGAGTACCTGGACCTGAAGGAGGTGTTCAGTAAGTCTCGGGATGCTTCTCTTCCTCCACATCGTCCCTATGACTTTGCTATAGAGTTATTGCCAGCTACGTCTCTGCCTAAGGGCAGATTATACTCACTTTCCACTCCGTTAAGGGAGGTCATGGAGAAATATATTTCTGATTCTTTAGCAGCCTAGATCATCCGCCCTTCCTCTTCTCCTGCGGGTGCGGGGTTCTTCTTCGTGGGTAAGAAGGATGGTTCTCTGCGGCCTTGCATCGACTATCGGGGGCTGAATAACATCACGGCAAAGAATACCTATCCTTTGCCGCTGATGTCTTCAGCTTTCCAGCGGCTGCAGGGAGCTTCCTTTTTTATGAAGTTACCACAAAACTTATCATTTGGTCCGCATTAGGGAGGGGGATGAATGGAAGACTGCGTTTAATACCCCCAGGGGGCACTTTGAATATCTGGTGATGCCTTTCGGGCTGTCCAATGCCTCCGCGGTCTTCCAAACACTTGTCAATGATGTGCTGAGAGACATGGTCGATCAGTTGATATATGTTTACCTGGATGACATATTGATTTTTTCTTCGTCTCTCCAGGAGCATATTCAGCATGTCAGACAAGTGCTTCAGAGGCTGTTAGAGAATGGGCTTTTTGTCAAGGCGGAGAAATGTGTGCTTCATGAATAGTCTGTCCCGTTCTTGGGGTTTATCGTGTCGTCTGAGGGAGTGTGCATGAATCCCGAAAAGATTCAGGCTGTGGTAGATTGACCAACCCAAGATTCCTGCAAGGCCCTGCAAAAGTTCCTGGGGTTTGCCAATTTTTACCGGCGTTTTATTCGCAACTACAGCTCCTCTAACTGCCTTGACCTCCACCAGGGTGACGTTCAGGTGGTCTAGTGCAGCTGAGGCTGCATTTTCTAACCTGAAAAGTTGCTTTGTTTTGGCTCCGATCTTGGTGACCCCTGATCCTTCACGTCAGTTTGTGGTGGAGGTCAATGCGTCAGAGGTGGGGGCTGGTGCAGTTCTTTCCCAGCGCTCTTCCGCAGACGGTAAGATGCACCCCTGCGCGTATTTTTCTCATTGATTGTCACCCGCCGAACGTAATTACGATATTGGTAACAGAGAGTTGTTGGCAGTCAAGTTGGCCTTGGAAGAGTGGCCTCATTGGTTAGGGGGTCAGGGGTTCCTTTTATAGTCTGGACCGATCACAAGAACCTAGAGTACATTAGATCCACTAAACATCTGAACTCTAGGCAGGCTCTGTGGGCTCTTTTTTTTTTGGCTGTTTTGATTTCTCCATCTCGTACCGTCCGGGCTCTAAAAACATCAAGCCTGATGCCTTGTCTCGAATTTTTGATCGTTCCGAGCGTCCTTTTTCTCCCGATTCCATTGTACCGGAGAGAATGGTGATTTCTGCGGTCGTCTTGGAGATTGATTCGAAGGTCCGTAGTGCCTTACAAGGGGTAACGTCTCCGCCCGGTTTCCCACCGAGTCGTCTTTTTGTGCCTGAGAACTTGCGTCCAGACGTTATCTTTTGGGGTCACTGTTCCAAGATTGCTTGTCATCCAGGGGTCAATCACACCAAGTTTTTGGTTAAACAATGGTTTTGGTGTCCTTCTATGGCTCAAGACATTTGCAATTTTGTTTTGGCCTGCTCCGTTTGCGCTTTTGGTAAGACTTCCAATCGACCTCCAGTGGAGCTCCTTCAGCCGCTGTCTGTCCCTTTGAGACCCTGGTCCCATATTTCGCTAGATTTTATTCCTGCTCTCCCACCCTCCCAGGGCAACACGGTGGTTTTAACCATGGTGGACCGGTTCTCGAAGGCAGCTCATTTTATTCCCCTGCCCAAATTACCGTCTGCCAGGGAGACAGCGGTCACTGTCATTGATCATGTCTTTCACAATCATGGCCTCCCGAAAGATGTGGTTTCTGACAGGGGACCCCAATTCGTGTCCAAATTTTGGAGGGAATTTTGGTGATTAATGGGGGTGAGTGTTAATCTTTCCTCTGGTTATCATTCTCAGAGCAACGGTCAAACTGAGAGGGCCAACCAAGATTTAGAACGAGTGTTGCAATGTTAGTGTCTTAGAACCCTTCCTCCTGGAGCCAGCAGCTCTCTTTGGTTGAGTACGCGCATAACTCATTACCAGTATCATCCACGGGCCTCACTCCGTTTGAGAGTAGTATAGGGTACCAGCCACCTGTTTTTCCGAGCTTGGAATCCGAATTTGCGGTCCCCTCCGCCCACGCCTTTTTCCAGAGGTGTTGTTGCACTTGGAGAAAAGCTAGAACAGCTCTCCGGGCACGAGAGCGCACTAAGGCTCAGGCTGATCGCCACAGGTCAAGGCCTCCCGAATACGTCGTTGGACAAAAAGTGGGGCTTTCTACTCTGAACATTCCTCTCCGCACCGTCTGTAATAAACTGGCTCCGAAATGTATTGGCCCGTTCACTGTGACTAAGATCCTTAGTCCAGTGACAGTCCGCCTCAAACTTCCTCCGATGTACAGGAGAATTAATCCGGTATTTCATGTTTCCAAAATTAAGCCTGTTTTTCGTTCCCCCATTAATCCGCCTGTCCCGGTTCCGTAGATGGGGAACCTGTCTATTCGGTTAAATGAATTCTGGACTCAAGATGGAGGGGACACAGATTCCAGTATTTGGTGGACTGGGAAGGTTACGGTCCGGAGGAGAGAAGTTGGGTGCCTGCTAGAGACATATTAGATCACTCCCTTATTGATGATTACAATTGACAGGTAATGAGCCGTGGGGACGCCAGGAGGAGTCCCTGGGGGTGGGGTAATTTCACGTTTCACAGGTCTGTGGAGGTTGTTCTGATGTGTGGTGTGCGTGTATGTATGTATGTCAGGTTGTCGCAGGTTGTCATGTGTTGCTGGGCAGTTTACGATCGCTGATTAGCGATTAGTTGCAGCTGCGACTGTCAGCGTGTGTGTATATATTGTCTCTGTGTTTGTTAGTTATTTGTCGGATCGTTCCGTTGTGTCCTTGTGCTCACGCTCTGCTCTTTGCAGTTGTTGCCCTCTGTTTCCTGAGTTCCTGGATGTTCTTGGACTGGATGTTCCTGTTCATTCTCCAGTCTTCTGCCGAAGTAGATGTTTATATCTGCGTGGATGTGATGGGTGTCTGAGGCTGGGATTGAACCCGGGTCTTCTAGTTAACTGAACTGTGATTTTACCTCAGAGCTATTGTGGAGGACCCACAGTAGATGGACCCAAGAGCAGAAGAATAATTTGTAGACTCAAATGACTGAACAAAAGATGTGTCTTTACTAAAGAATCCATGTATTGAAAATACAACAAAAAGGAAGCCGAGCTTCCAGGGAAAAATCAAAGAAATAAAAGTTGAGCAAATGGCAAATGCAAAAACACTACAAACTTAGCTTTCTAAGCAAAGTAAATACAAAGCATAGTATGCTCAAGACTGAACACAATTGAAAGAAAGAGGCATGCTTATATAGCCCTACACAAACAAGCTAATGAACCCCACAGGTGTGAGACATCAAATACTAATGGCTGGCAACCATGGACCTAGCATAAGCTGAGGCCACCTAGTGGCTTGGAGAGTGATTACAGTCTTGCACCCACTAGAGGCAGAGAGAGTCATTACAGTCTTGCGCCCACTAGAGGCAGGGAGAGTCATTACAGCTAGAGCCTTACAGTGGAGTTCTCGTCTCAATCATCGTTCAAGATCGGCCCATTGTAGTCCCTGTGCTGCCAAGGACCTTCTTGCACTTATCTGTGTCATGTTTACACAACGTTGAATGTTCTGCATTATTCCTTTAATAAAGGATTTGTACTTGCTCTTGAATTCTGAGATTTTCCTGACACTTGCTAGGAGGACTGTAGACAAGGAAGGAGTTAGAAGGAGTCAATGGAAAATTTCTGGTGAGTATTGTGTTTCTGGTACTGGTTGACCTAGTTAATGCAGTCTAACAATCAGTTAGTTGATTTGACTAAAATAAATTGAGAATGTTTTATGTGTATGCCATAGTAAAGAGATGGGTTTTTTGTTTAGATTTAAGAGTAACATAAAGTGTTTCTGCTTCACAAATGATTCTAGGAAGACTGTTCCAGAGTTTAGGTGCCAAATAGGAAAAGGATCGACCGCCTGCAGTTGATTTTTGATATTCTAGGTATAATGAACTGGCCAGAATTTTGAGACCGCAATAGTCCTGTTGGAGTATAATGTGTTGAGAGCCCGCTCAAGGACTGGAGAGTTAAACCAGTTAAATTATTAACAAGATTTTAAAATGTGTGCAGTGCTTAATAAGAAGCCAGAGCAGTGTTGACAGAACCAGGCTAATATGGTCATATTTCTTGGTTCTATTAAGAACTTGAACTGCTGCGATTTGGACCTGTAGTTTATTTATTATCCAAGGTATCCAAGGAATACCATCTCTGAAGAGAATCTGCATTTACCATAGTTAGTGTAGTCCCTGCAGTCGCAGCTTGTGGCAAAGCATCTCTAATGTTTACTTCACCTTACTGTCGAGACCATGGGGAGAGGCCCATTGGCGGTGGGGGAAGACCCACGGACATCCGTGAGAGAACGGATGACAGCGCGGAAAGACGGCATGCAATAGTGTTAGGGCTGGCACCCCAAAGCACTGCACAAAAAGCTACGAGTTCTGAACAAAGAGAATACCCCCAGGCAGACCGAGGAGGGGGGGAGGATAATCTGCCATCGGACGGATTAATGGTCAAAGACCCGGACAATGGAAAAAGGACTACGAGAATGGATGCAGAAAGACAGAAGGCCGAAGCAAAAAGAAGATGTAACATCTGCAGAGGGCTTTTCAAGAACGAGCGTGGTGTTAAAATCCACCAAGGCAAATCCAAGTGCAAAGAGCAGGGTCAGCAACGCAGGGCACCTGAGCTTACACAGAGTAACCTCTCTAAGTTTGTTAAAGGGTGTCCGTCAGTCGGTGGAGGAGGACCAGGGCCAGGAGGCAAACCATAGTGCCCCAGACCTCCCAGCTCAACCCACTCAGAGCACAGGAAGAGTCGGTGAACCTAAAAGTCCAGACGACTTCGAGAGGAAACCATGCTTGAATCTACCATCAGCAGAAGACCGCAGATGGGCCCAACTGGATGACGATCTAAATACCGTCTTGGAAAACTCTCTGAAAGGAAATGCAGCCAAGAAGATCAAGACTATGGTTGAAGTTGTGTACCAGGCGTGCCACGACACCTTTGGTGCAAAAGAAGTCAAGACTCCCAGGCCACCAGCAGGACCTAGCAGGAGACAGCGGCAGATCAAACAGCTGCGAGAAGAATTAAAGACACTCAAGAGAAGGTGGCGGGAAGCAAGAGGAGAGGCAAGAGCGGCCCTGGATGAGATCAGCACAGAGAAGCGGAAAAGGCTAACCCAGCTTCGGAGAGCTGAGACCATACGGGAGAAGTAGAGGGAGAAACGCCGAAAGAGGAAAGCCTTTTTCAATAACCCCTTCAAATTCACAGCGGACCTACTAGGAAAGCCCAAGGGTGGGACCTTGTCATGTTCAAAAGAGGAGATCGAAAGCAGTGTGGTGGATGCACACGGAGACTCTTCTAGAGGTACTCCTCTGGGTGAGTGTCCCTTCAAACTGCAGATTCTTACCCCACACACCCCTTTTAACATGGCAGACTTCACCATGGATGAAGTGAGAGCAGTGGTAACAAAAGCGCGGGCGGGATCAGCCCCAGGACCATCAGGAACCACCTATAAAATCTACAAATGCTGCCCACTGCTGCTGAAGAGGCTCTCAAAGCTCCTACGGACACTGTGGAAGAAGAAGCTGGAACCTGGGCTCTGGACACTTGCTGAGGGCTGCTTTGTGCCAAAAGAGTTAAATTCCACGAGACTAGACCAGTTTCGGGAGATTTCCTTGCTAGACGTAGAGGGAAAAATCTTCTGGTCCATCATCGCCAAAACGCTAACAACATACTTGCTCGCCAATGAGTTTATCGATCCCAGTATCCAAAAAGGAGGAGTACCGGGTTATTCCGGCTGCCTGGAACATACAGCAGTGATTAGCCAGCTCATCAATGAAGCCAAGAGTAACAATGACACACTTGCTGTCGTCTGGCTGGACCTTGCTAAAGCCTACCCAAGCATCCCACACCAGCTGATCCAAAAGGCACTGGATCACTACCGTGTCCCATCAGAGGTAGTTAAGCTAGTAATGGCACACATGGATGCGCTACGGATGAGGTTCACCGTGGGAGGCATTACCACCAAATGGCAAAGGATGAAGAAGGGCATCATGGCAGGATGCACGATTTCTGTGGCCCTGTTTATAGCAGCTATGAATTTGTTGCTAAAGGCAGGAGGAATGCAGTGCAGAGGCCCGAAAGCAAAGGACGGCATGAGACACCCTGCTTGTCGTGCTTTCATGGATGATGTGACGGTGATGACTCCATCTATCCAGGGAGCACAGTGGATCTTAAGCGCATTGGAAAAGATGGTAACATGGTCACGCCTGCAGTTTAAACCGGAAAAGTCAAGGAGCCTCAGTATCTTGAAGGGGAAGTTAACAGGAAACATCTTTAACATCCAAGGCTCTGAAATCCCAACAATCCAGCATCTAAATATCCGATGCCTTGGAAAGCAGTATGATAGCTCCTTAAACGACAGCGGCAATCTCACTAACACCAAGGCCCAACTGAACACCTGGCTTAAGGCAATTGAGCACAGCCAACTGCTCGGGAGGTTTAAAGTCTGGTGTTTTCAGTATGGCATCATACCCCGGCTGCAATGGCCCCTCCTACTTTATGAATTTCCCATGTCTCAGGTAGAAGGAATGGAAAGACTTTGCAGTAAGTTCTTGCGAAAGTGGCTGGGAGTCCCGCCATCATTCAGTGCAATCAACCTGTACAGCAAGACCTCCAAACTTCCCTTGCCAGTCTCATCAGTAGTCGAGGAGTTTAAAGCCACCAAAGCAAGGGCAGTCAGTACACTCCTTGCATCTAAAGATGGCAAAGTAAGAAATGCAAGCAAGACCATCAAATGTGGCAGGAAGTGGAAGCCCCAGCAAGCCGTGATGGAAGCAGAATCCCACTGGAAGCATCAGGAAATTGTGGGAGTGTTGTGCCAGGGACGCCTGGGCCTGGGACACTACAGTGAGAAGAGGTGGAGTAGGGCTGATGCCAGAGCCAGAAGCGGTCTCGTTGTGTAAAGAGTCCGGGAGGCAGCAGAAGAGGAGCGCCAAGTGAAAGCGATTGGGCTTGCAATCCAGGGTCGATGGACGCAGTGGGACCAGGCACAGGAGCGACCGCTGTCATGGAAGGATCTGTGGCAGACTGACCAGGGGAAGTTGAGCTTTCTCCTGCGCTCGGTGACTGACCTGCTGCCAACTCCAAGGAACATAAGTATCTGGGGCGGAGGGGAAGATCCATCTTGCAACCAATGCGGAGCAGCCTACTGTACACTGAACCACATCCTGACCGGGTGTTCAAGGGCATTGGCAGAAGGGCGGTACAGATGGAGGCACGACAAGGTCCTCACGGAAATAGCAAAATGGGTGGAACAGCAGCGAGTTAAGGCCAATAACGACAAGCAGGCCCATCTGCCTGAAGCCATATCTTTTGTGAGAGAAGGAGACAAGGCTCAGAAGTCCGGAAAGGTGGCTAAGAACCAACCCTTAATTTTGCAAAGAGCTTCTGACTTGGAGTTGAGAGTGGACCTGAAGAGGAAGCTTGTCTTCCCACAGGAGGTGGCAGTGACCACTCTCCGTCCAGATATGGTCCTGTTATCTAAGAGCACGAAAACCATCATAATTGTTGAGCTCACAGTGCCCTGGGAAGAGAGACTAGCCACGTCCCACCAACTGAAAAAAGCCAAGTACCAAGACCTGGTTGACGAAGCACTTCTAAAGGGGTGGCATGCAACCAGCTATCCCATAGAAGTCGGCTGCTGCGGTTTCCCAGCAAAATCGATGCGCTACTTCCTCCAGAGGGTGGGCCTTGAGTCTAAACAGCTGAAGATAGCCAATAGGGACATAGCTGCAGCAGCTGAATCCAGTTCAAGATGGCTGTGGCTGAAGAGAGCCCACAGTTGGAACCCTTCTGCAGGTGAAGGCTAGCCAGTCTTCGCTGCCCCACTCAGGCGAGGTGTTCAGGTTAAGGGGCGAAACACCTGAGACCCTGAGATCCCTGCTGATGATGCGGAAGGGTCCCAAATGTGGATGCTCCAAGGAATACCATCTCTGAAGAGAATCTGCATTTACCATAGTTAGTGTAGTCAATGCAGTCGCAGCTTGTGGCAAAGCATCTCTAATGTTTACTTCACCTTAAGTGATTAGGGCAACCACCCAGTGGAGCATTACAATAACCTTGCCTTGAGGTCATGAACGTATGAACTGTTCAGCGTTTGTCATTGACAGCATGTTCTGTAATTTATATATATTTTGAAGATTGTAGAATGCAGTTTTACATATGCTAAAAATGTAGCTTTCAAATTAAAGATTTTTTTTAAAAACACTGGTGGCACTCGTGGTTTACGTGGTTTACGTTACTGTTTATCATCTGTCCGTCATCGTCTAAAGCCCGCTCTGATGATTTCATTGGTGAGTTCATGAGTGGAATTTCCTTAATATTATCAATTGTACAAGTAAAGAAGTTCATAAAGTCATTACTGCTCTGCTGTTTACTAACATCAGAAGTTGAAGCTTTATTTTTGGTTAATTTAGCCACTGTATCGAATTAATACCTAGGGTTGTGTTTGTTTTCTTCTAAGAGAGTTGAGAAATAAGCAGATCTAGAAGTGTTTATGACCTTTTTATTTGCAATCACGCTCTCTTTCTACGAAATACGAAAAACCTCCAGTTTTGTTTTCTTCCAACTGCGCTTAACTTTTTTGGCTGTGTTAAGGGCCAGAGTGTGGTCATTGTACCACGGTGATGGAGTTTTTTTTTATTATCTTCTTTAAGCACTAGGGAGCAACTTTGTCTAAAGTGGAAAAGTGAGAGTCAGTAGTTTCTGTTGCAACATCGGGTTCCTCTAGGCTATCTGGGATGCTGAGGAGATGGAACAGATTAGTTTTTTTTTTTTTTTTTTTTAAGCAAAGGGACAGCTTTACAGCCTTATCTAAATTAAGGGCTGGGCGATATGGCCTAAAATATTATCACAATAAAATTTTCCAAATCAGTCGATATCGATAAATATCATGATAAATGTAAAATCTTTATTTCTTTAAAGTTTAAAGGCATATTTTTGCTCCTGGGTGAAAGGTTTAAAAAACAGACAGTTAACTGTGGTTTTAAACTATCCTTTATAGTCAAAACATGAAAAACACTTCCAAAAAGTGAACAATTTATTAAAACTGAGGTAGATTTGTTTATTACTAATAAAAACAATATTAATAGAGTAAAATATCATTAATATAAATAGAATATATAAAATAACTATCCATAGTAAAATCTAGAACTGAAATTATATAACATTAGGCTCTGTGCAAAGTCAAAGTGTTGAGATAATGTTTGTCAATAAACAAAAATATAATAATTATTATAATTAAAAAAAAAATTCTGGTTAGCATGCCAAATCTTATAAACACGTAAATTACATTGACAATATAAATAAAATAAATAATAATAATAAAAAAATCTTAACTTTGGTCAGCATTTTTTTATTCTTCACCATATATCCATCATATAATTATATATACTTAATTGTGCAAGTAGTAAAACACTAAAAACACAAATGGGCAAATATTTTGAGTCTCCCCTCTCTTGCCTCACAGTGGATTGGTCCACCGCGCATCTCAGCGACACACACACACACACACACACACACACACACCTCAACGACAGTGGGCTGGTCGGGAGAGTGTACAAAGTTCAGTAGTTGTGGAGTACAGTAAATACTGTCCAGTCTATTTTATTTACTTTAAACATCAGATTAAATTATTTCTCTTTTGATACAGGCGATGCTGACTTATTACAGTTTTTTTCCAAATGCTTAGACACGTTTTCAAAACTGTCTCCTTTTTTCAAAACGCTACGCACAATTCCCAAAACTGCACACACAAAATGCAAAATGCCTCATATCTGATTCAAAATGTAACACTGCATTCAAAATGCATTAAACATATTTGAGAATGAAACATTCACATCAAATGGGAAACACTTCTTTCATAATAGTACATTTTTGGTTCTTGTGGTGTGACAAGCAGCGTGGCGAGAGACCGTGAGAGCGGGTCGAGAACAGGTCGAGCGAACGAGAGAGCAGAATTTTTTTTTCTTTCTTTCTTTTTTCCCTCTCTCCCCTCTCTCGTTCGCTAGCTCCTCGTGCCGTCTACATTTCTCTCGCCTCTCTGTCCTTACCCCCAGGTGCCGCGGCCGCCGTGATCGCCCCCCGGGAGAGGGGGGGAGTAGAGCGCAGTCTCAGGAGTGGGGGTATGTGGTGTGACAAGCAGCGTGGCGAGGGACCGCGAGAGCGGGCCGGTGATGAGTGTTGATGAGTGTTGATGAGTGCCAGCTGCATAGCACACCGGTCTCGTCTCGCGGCCATGTGACGGGAGCATAAAAAGGAGGAGCAAGGGCTGCGGAAGACGAGAGAGGACCAGGCCTGGACTTTATGTTGAGTTTTTTTATGTGTTTTGCGGGCAGTCGTCCGTGAGGGGTGGTTTTACTTTCGTTTTGTTTATTTATTTGGAATTAAAGTTGTTGAACATTCGCCGGTTCCCGCCTCCTTCCTTCTCATCTACGAAATGTATTACAGTTCTCTTTCATCATCTAGTGTTCGAGATCCACCTATCAGAAAGGCATCCATACCTGACCATTGCAGAAGCATCCAATTGCACCAAGTCTGACAAGACAGGCAAGAGCACACAGCCGATGCAAAGTAAGGCCCCACCCCTTACCTATAGGCATATATAGTCTGCTTGCACTACTGTACATCAGTTGACATTCGCTTCTCTCAATCTCTGCACTGACACAGTTCGGTTGAATTTGCGCTGCTTACTTAATATGTGCAGAAGGAAATATCGCCAGATCAGCCTCCGCCAGGCGTGACAGTTCGATTCTGCCAGTTTTCTCAGTGTCTGCATTCGGAGCCACCCGTGCTCTCGCTCGTCTTACCTTTTCCACAGCTGCTGAGAATGTCTGGTCTACGGATCCTGACATACATATACGATTGGCTCATCATATCCAATTCGAGGGAAAACGTGCACATTACATCTCTGGGCTTCAGGGTGAATGTTGGGTGATCTGCCGGGGCATGGAGCTGAATTCAGTCTCCATGCGAGCACGTCTCTCTCAAGAGTGTGTTCTCTCTCTGATGAACTGTCTGTCACTGTTCAGAGAGGGGGGCGATATCACATTTGTCTATTGCACTTTGTAACAGTGACATGCACCTGCGCTGCAGCTCTGCACCACTTGAAGAGCGTGGACTTGTGGGCAATCGGGGAGCTGTCAATGTCTCCCCCAAAGGTGGATCTCGAACACAAGATAATGAAATGGTGTCTCCTCTGAATTTGCCTCACTGGCACGTCATCCTCAATAAACCTGTCTCCGCCTGACGACTCTGATCATTCAAATATTCATAATCTTGTGTAATCGACGTGCCATCCTAAATAAACTTGTCTCTTGCGTGGTGGCCAGAGGAGAACTGGCCCCCGACTGAGCGTGGTTTCTCCCAAGGTTTATTTTTCTCCATCATGCCCTGACGGAGTTTTGGTTCCTTGCCACTGTTGCCTTTGGCATGGCTGGCTCAGTTGGGGACACCAAAACTATAACACTAAAATTATGTTATTCAACTAAATATACAAATAAAATTAATTAACGAGGTCTTATTTAATTCTATAAACTATAATACTAAACTGCCAACATTGTCGCTATATTATAAATTAAAATAAGCTGATAACATCACTGTTTTCTCCAGAACGACTGTACAGCCAAATTTAATTTTGTTGCAATATTGTCTTTTTTAACACAGTGAAGCTTCGAAAACAATTGTCATTGTAAAAGCGCTATATAAGTAAAGTTGATTGATTAATTGATTGAAAGAGAACAATAGGTTACTTTCGTAATCCCAGTTCTCTGAAACATAGAGTGGAGAGATCAAGAAGTGAATATACTTACTGCACGAGAAGCGAACATACTTACTGATATACAGTAGCGCAAGCAGACTATATGTGCCCGCAGGTAAGGGGTGGCGCCACTGTGCATTGGCTGCACGCTTCTGCCTGTCTTGTCAGACTTGGTCAATTGGTTGCTTCTGCAGAGGTGAGGTACAGATGCCCTTCCCATAGGTGGATCTCTCCTTTCGATGTTTTAGAGAACCAGAGTTATGACAGTAACCTATTGATATACCATGTAAACACTGTTGTTCTAAATCTAAAGCTCTTTAGTCTTACATAGGCTTATATCTACATTTCATTACAGTGTTCTACAGTGAAAGTCATCTGCTGAGAGGGGTAACATATATAAAAGTTATGTTCTCTAATGAAAGTAAATTTTGCATTTCGGTTGGAAATCAGGGTCACGGAGTCTGGAGGATGATAGGAGAGCCACACAATCCACATTGCTTAAGGTCCAGTGTAAAGTTTCCAAAGTCAGTGATGGGGTGGGGTTCCATGTCAACTGCTGGTGTTGGTCCACTGTGTTTTCTGAGGTCCAAGGTCAACACAGCTGTATATCAGTAAGTACTAAGTACTAAAAGGAAAGCTTAATAACTGCTCAAATTAAGATAGAACATACCTAATATAAACTGGTCAATAATATTGAAATGTTTTCTGAAATCTGGTTGGTGAGGGAAGTGCTGTTAAATGAGAGAATATTATATGTTGATTTAAAAAGTGATTAAAATCATTTGTATGATATTGAGGTAAAAAGACAAATGGTTTGATAAAGACATTGTTTTCTCACTCACACTCACACTCACACTCACTCCCTCACCCCACCCCACCCCCCAAAATTAAATCTGTTAATTTTCACACGTACATTCATTCTCTCTCGTCTGCACTGGTTTATTTGTGTTCACAGAGATCGCAAAGAACGGCTTTCAGTTTAGCTCTTAGTTCAAAAGTGCTCATATTTGGAGAAATACTGACATATTATCACGTTTGCAAAATATTTTGTCATACAGAATACCATTTCTATTAATTTCTCACTGAACTATTCGATAACTAAGAGTTAAAACATGCACTTAGCTCTCTATGGGTCTCCTGTTAATGATATGCGTCATATATCAGTCATCAGGCGTTCATTTGCCCTCTGATCTGTCAATCTTATGATATTGCTCAACACCGCCCTCACATGACGCTCTTCTCCTGTGTGGACATTTCCTTATTCCTTATCTGGTTCTGTGAAGAACGAGTCTATTCTACATTTCTATGGGTGAACTAAGAAGCTAATAACACATGATAACGTCTCGGTTACGTATGTAACACTAGTTCCCTAAGGGGAACGAGGCACTGCGTCGAAACGCTGTGAGAACACCTCTGCGTGATTGCGTCGTGAAGCACGTGTAGAACCAGTCCATTCAGGAGATCAAACGTCATCGACGTAGTGACGTCATCGACTGGAAACTATAAAGCATCCGCGAACACAAACAGAAACTAGCTTCTGAAACAGCCTGAAGTAAGTGATCACGGGCATGCCGGGAGTATGGCCGGGCGATGCAGCATCTCGTTCCCCTCAGGGAACTAGGGTTACATACGTAACCGAGACGTTCCCTATCTGGGAACTCGAGCTGCGGCGAAACGCTGTGAGCCACTTGCTCATTCTCTGCTTAGACACTGGTGCTCCCTTCTTTGGAGCTCCGAAACAGACAAATAATTGGTCAGTCTTTCTCCACAGGGCAGCTCTGTGGACATACGCGTCAAGTGCCCTAACTGGGCAAAGCAGATTCAACTTTTCCTGGTCTGACGTCACGAAAGGAGGAGGACAGAAGGCTTGCAGAGTGATGGGACCCCTGGGGCTCGTAGGAACCTTGGGGATATATCCTGGTCTGGAGTGAAGGAAAGCCTTTACCATACCAGGCGCAAACTCTAAACATGAGGGCCCTACCGACAAGGACTGAATGTCCCCTATTCTTTTAAGGGACGAGATGACCAGCAGAAAGATCATCTTTAGGGTGAGGAACTTCTCTGGAACTTCCTCTAAAGGTTCAAACGGAGGCTCAGACAAGCCCCGTAAAACAATGGCCAAGTCCCAGGTTGGGACCCTCGAGTGCACCACCGGCCTCAACCTTAAAGTACCACGGAGGAAACGTGTAACTAGAGGGTGTCTTCCCAAAGACACTCCACCCAAAGGGACGTGGAAAGCAGCTAAGGCCACCACGTACACCTTTATTGTGGAGGGGGTCAACCCTGCCGAGAACCTTGCCTGCAGGAACTCCAGCACTGTACCAACCGGGCAGTTAACTGGGTCCAACTGGTGTTCTCTGCACCATGCTGAGAACAGTCTCCATTTCAGGGCGTACAGTTTCCTTGTGGACGGAGCTCTGGAGTGAAGGATGGTCTCTACGACCTCAGCCGAGAGACCCTCCTCTATGAGCCTGGCCCCCTCAGAGGCCAGGCCCACAGTTTCCATAACTCTGGGCGAGGATGCAGGAATCTCACGCCCGCCTGAGAGAGGAGATCCCTCCTGGTCGGAATCTCCATCGGAGAGCCTTCCAGGAGAGATATTAGGTCCGAAAACCATATTCTGGTCGGCCAGTACGGAGCCACTAGAAGTACCTGGGCCCCGTCCCGGCGTACCCTCTCCAGAACTCCTGGAAGCAAGACAATCGGGGGAAATGCGTACAGGGGCAGCCTCGGCCACTCCTGTGCCATGGCGTCCAACCCCAGTGAGGCTGGATGTGACAGAGAGAACCACTGAGGACAGTAAGAATTCTCTGCCGAAGCAAACAGGTCTATCTCTGCTTTCCCGAATCTTTGCCATAGGAGCTCCACCATCTCGGGGTGGAGTCTCCATTCCCCGGGCCTCTGCCCCTGCCTCGACAGGATGTCCGCTTCCTGATTTAGGACCCCTGGGATGTAAACTGCCCTGATGGAAAGCAGTTTCCCTTGGGCCCACAGGAGGATCTGACGTGCCAGTTTGGATAAGGGACGGGACCTCAGACGCCCCTGATGATTTATACAGGCGATGACCGATGTATTGTCTGTCCTGACTAATACATGATGGCCCCTGAGGTCGGGCAGAAACTGTTTAAATGCAAGAAACACAGCGAGCATCTCTAGCCAATTTATGTGCCATAGCCGCTGGTGTTCCTGCCATAGACCCTGGGATGAACGGCCACTCATGGTCGCACCCCACCCCGTGAGGGAAGCATCTGTCGTTAGCGTTACGCGACAAACATGAGCTCCCAGCACGGGTCCCTGGGATAGCAAACCGGGATCTTTCCACATGTCCAGAGCACGAAGGCATCGCCGCGTGACTTTGATCGTGTGGAGTGGATTTCCCCTCGGGGAGAACCCTTTTGTTCTGAGCCACCACTGTGGTCTCATGTTCAGCAGGCCAAAAGGTATCACGTTGGACGCAGCTGCCATGTGACCTAACAGTTTCTGGATTTGTTTCACAGTGACGGCACGGTCTAGCTTCGGTTCTTTGACTGCTGCCAGGATCGATGCTATGCGTATCAGCGATAATTGCGCCCGCATAATTACCGAGTCCCAGTTCACGCCTAAAAAAGTGGTTCTCTGAGCCGGAGAAAGCACACTCTTCTTGGCGTTCAGCCTCAACCCCAATTTCGACATGTGTGCGAGAACACGCACACATGTGCGTCGATGCTGAACCACCATCTGCTCAGTGTGAGCTAAGATCAACCAGTCGTCGATATAATTGAGTATGCGGATGCCCTGCAGACGCAACGGCGCCAGAGCTGCATCCACACACTTGGTGAATGTGCGGGGTGACAGTGCTAGACCGAAGGGAAGTACTCGATATTGGTATGCCTCTCCCCCGAAGGCAAACCTCAGAAACTTCCTGTGATGTGGAAGGATGGAGACATGGAAATACGCATCTTTGAGGTCTATGGTCACAAACCAATCCTCCGACTTGATCTGCGATACAATCTGTCTGAGTGTGAGCATCTTGAATTTTAGGCGCAGATCTAATTTCGGATGCAACCCCCCATCCTTCTTCGGCACGATGAAGTAACAGCTGTAAAACCCTGACTCCCTGCCGGGAGGAGGAACCCTTTCTATAGCCCCCTTTTGCAGGAGTGTCTCTACTTCCTGTGCCATTACCAGAGCCTGCTCTGGGCCCACCTCTGTGGGTAGGACACCGCTGAAAGGAGGTGGTCGCCTTTTGAACTGAATGGCGTACCCCCTTTTGACTATCTGCAGGACCCAACGAGACATATTCGATAGACATTTCCACTCGTCTAGAAAATCTACTAAGGGAACCAGCCTCTCGAGGCTGGCCTCTGGTGTACTTTGAACAGCAAGCACAGCGCCCTGAAGCGGCGGACCGGCAGGGAACAACTGACTTGACTGCTCGGGACCACCCGGGGTTTGCAGCGCGGCCCCCAGAGGGCGCCGCAGGACAACGGGTACCGTAGGCAGAGGTAAACACCGTTTTCCTGCAGGGGGAACCACCCTCAGCGTCCTGACGCTTCTGGCGTCAGGAACGCTTTGACGAGGCCTTCTTGGCGATCAGGACTGTCCTCAGATCAGCCCTGCCCCTCGAAGGCCTCGCCTGAGAGCGCCGCCCCTCTTCCCCACGTTGAGGGGGAGTTCGGGTAGCGAAGCTCTGCTTTTGTTGTGCCCTGTAGGAGGAGCTTGTACTCGGCTTAGGCTGCTGCTTTTCTGCAGCAGCCCCAGGGTCCTGGATCCAGAGAGGGAGAAACTGTTTAAGCGCCGCTGCCTGTTTCTTAGACTCCTGGAACCTCTCGGTGACGGATTGGACCGCGTCACCGAAGAGGCCCACAGGGGACAGCGGCGCATCGAGCAAAAAGCTCTTCTCCCTCTCCTTGATTTCGGTGGGGTTTAACCAAAGCTGCCTCTCTGTGGCCACCAGGGCTGCCATAGAGCGGCCCACACATCTGGCCATCTCCTTGGTGGCCCGGAGAGCGAGATCGGCAGACTGCCTCAGTTCATTAATTATATCACCCCCCACCTCATCACGACCATCCAGGTCCCTAAGCAGGTCAGCTTGATATGCCTGCATGATGGCCATAGTATGCAGGCACGCAGCGGCCTGACCTGCCGCCGAGTACGCTTTGCCCACCAACGCCAATGTTGTCTTTAATGGCTTGGTGGGCAAAGTCGGGGCCTTTAGGGACGATGCCGAGGAAGGCGAGAGATGGCTCGCGAGCTTCACTTCAACCTTTGGCATCGGCCTATAACCATAGTGCTTCAGCCCAATGATGTTACTATAGGTCGACGTTTGCGGGCTGAAAACACGGTATGATGCCGGTCTCTTCCACGATCTAGCCACCTCGGTGTGCAGATCGTGAAAGAATGGCAGGCCCCGACGTTGAGGCTCCGCTGCACGAGAGGGCAGAAATCTTTCATCGAGCTTACTCTGCCTCTTTCTGCCGGCTTCAGCTCTCTCGGTGGGCCAGTTGATATTTAATCTGGCCACTGCTCTCGTGAGCACCTCAACTAGCTCCTCACTAGCAGGGGACTGAAGTGGCGAGTCTTCAGTCGAGATGCTCTCAACATCCACCTCCTCAGAGCTGGATAGTTGGAGCACCGGCGCCTCGCTCAGCGTTTCGACGCAGCTCGAGTTCCCAGAAAGGGAAATATATATATATATATGATAAACTATGCTACATGAAAAACAGCAGTTTTACAATTATTAGCCAAATGTTGCAGATATTCTGTTTGAAAAATACAAAAAAGAAACATTCAAACTTAGGCAGCCTGCTCAATAACACTGGTATCATCACGCCTCTTGACCTAATTAACAATGGCAATGAAGGGCTGTGCTCAAAAAAACAACATTAATAAATAACATTAAATAAACAACGTTAACAAAGGAATTTAACAAATGAATCACTTTGCAATATTGCTGTGGAGGAAGAGAATGTTGATGATTGACTGCGATCCCAATCCCGTGCGTCACTCATCCAAGATGCGCCCACAGACATTAAAGGCCCGCTCTGAAGGTGCACTGGATGCGTGGATACTAAAAATGAAATGTGCCAGCTTTGATAGCACTGGGAAGTGCTCTATGTTGAACTTCCACCATTGAAGCATGTTGTCTGGGTCTGGGTTAACAGAGAGCCGGGAGCTGAGATATTCAGCCATTTCATCATAGATCGGCTTTGGCACTCAAGCAACGGACGCATAGTCTTCCCAGTCTGCGAATTGGTCTGTGCTTTGCTTTTTGGCTGGTGGCTCATCCTCTGCTGTGGCTGGGCCCAGGTGAAACTGCATCTTCTGAATAATTTCCTTTGCGCCTTTGGATAGGAATTGATTTATATAAAAAATAATATGTATTTTTAAAATGGCTCATTGGATTTTTTATTTATCTCTCCGTTCTATTTTTTTGTACTGCTTTTTACTTATTCTATTGTAATTGCACTGTGTTTTGTTTATGTATGTAATAGGTTACATATAGCCTACCTTTAACCACTTCATCTTTTTCATCTGGGGGCAGCATCCGTAGCATTCGCATTTTAGGAGTCAGGAGCATTGCAATTCTGTACATCATGTGGAGAGATAATGCAGATGTGTCACTGATACCCATCAGTTCTTCCAGACGCGAGGCACACACATTGACGACTCCAGAGAGCAAGGGCTCGAGCATTGCTGCTTGGCAGTGTTCAATGAGTTTCACGGACGACGGGAGTGGAAGTGATGCGCTGGGAGTGGAGTTGTCGGACTCTAAATCACTCGTAGCTTCCTTGAATAACTAAAGGAATGCAACAACTGTTTTTAAAGTGTTTGCATTGATCTGCACAATTCTTTCATACTGGTTATTTCTAAGTAGTATTGTGGAGATCTCCTCATGCTGTTGCAGTATGGAATCCAGCATTTCATAATTTGAATTCCATCTAGTCTCGATGGATTGCTTGAGGGATTTTTTTTAAGCTGTTTTGAAGACCTGAAGGTTTGAAATATTTCACCAGTTTTTTTGCACTGGTCAACAGTTCAGACAGCTCAGTACTTTCAGCCAACACGTCTGGTGCAAATGCACTTGATAGGGTGACGTTCAGAATGTGCGCGTTGCAGTTCAGCCTGGTGTATCCACTCAGGGCAGCGACTATGTTGGCTCCACAGTCAGTGACAAACACAACACGGCCAGATAGAAGTGACGCATCTATTCGAAATTCACAGAGTTTCTTGAACAGCAGGCTCCTGATATTCTCCCCTGTCTTTGACACACCACTCTCAAAGGGAGCCGCGAATAACACCCTGGAAACGAGGTTGAAGTTGTTATTTGTATAATGGATGGTGCCGGATATGAAGGAAGTTTTATGATATTCCTCCGTCCATATATCGGTTGTGATGGCACATCCACATGTATCAATGATAGGCTTTATCTCCGCTGCCACTGACGCCTGCAGTACTTGGGCTCACCCCTCGACATGTCTGGATACAGTGGTTGGATGAGATAAAACATCTTTAACATCAAATTTGCCATACAACATCAACAAAGTGTTGCGATATATCAACAAAGCCTTTCCCGGCGATGAAGTCATATGGCCTTATGTCTAGACAGCACATTTCCACACATTTCTCTGTAGTTTCTTGTTTAATGTGTGTAGGGAGATGTTGTTTATCCTTGAAAACCAGCTTACTTTGACCGGGGAGAACAGAGCAAGTGTGTCGCCTCAAGTCCAGCTCCTTCCCATCTTTATCACACACAACTGAGAAACATCTCCAAATATCAGACTTTCCTTGCTTAGATTTTGTGCTGTAAATACCTCGTTTGAGGTTCTTTTCTACATCCTCTATTGACATCTTCTCCATTATGGCACTAGGCAACCTCCCTATCCCGCTGTGTTTTTTTTTAGCCGCCCATTCCCGCCCGCAGCAAAATTCAAACCGCCCGCTCCCGCAAGATTTGCATTGGGTGGGACTCAATCCCAATGCAGCCCTCTAGCTCATGGCCACAAAGAATAAACTTTCCGAGCTATTGGGATATTATTTAAAGTATTCAAAGATACTTATGAGAGCTGTAGCTATAGATCTAAGTGACTTGTGTTTTGTGAGCAGTAACAATGACAATTAAACATGGTTACAATGGTTTTAATAATTGATACTACGAATACATATGACTAAATAAAGAATACATGTATATACAGAGTAACGACGAAAAGAAAAAGAGAAAGGAGAGAAAGGAAGGGTTCAGAATGGCATTCTTAAAACGCATCTAAATTTAGATGGAATTTATACTTGCATGGGTTGCTTTGTGTTGAGTATAAAAGAATGCGTGTGAGTCTTCTCAGAGTGTTCTGTGAGCTGGAGTGCTCTCTCTCAGTTCTTCCAAGTGATCGTGTCTCCAATCCGTAGGAAAGTTTGAAAGTAGTTTGAGAGCGAATGTTGCTAAAAGGAGAAGACGATCTCCTTCGAAGTTGTGGAAGTTCCTTGACCGTTGAGATGGTGTTCAGTGCCAGTCCACCTTTGTCAGAGGACTGAGTAGCGGAGCGCGCCGACTTCAAAGGAAACAACCAATGTGACTGCATCTCCAAGCCAGGGCCGAGGCCGCATGGCATGGGGTGAGCCGGCTTCAGAGGACAATAGGAAAGGTCCGAGGACGAGTAGAGAAGAACTCAAAGAAATGTTTCCAATTGTCTTTTAAGACAATTAATCCACACCTCTTCTGGGTTAGCGTACCCAATCCACAGGGTGAAACACGGCTGGGAGATATTAAAGCAGAGATAAATTCTTACACAGGAATACAAGCATTTAAAATGAACTTACATTGTTTATACATCATTTCTATGTTGGTATGACATAGGGAGCATACATACACACAGGGATATATTGTATACATTCTAGAAAATAGTTTAATTGAAGGCTGCATAAAGAAAGTGTGTGTGTGTGTGTGTGTGTGTGTGTGTGTGTGTGTGTGTGTGTGTGTGTGTGTGTGTGTGTGTGTGTGTGTGCGTGTGTAAATTTATGTGTGTGTGTATTGGAAAGTCTCCTGTCCCTCTCTGTCTGAGAGAGGGGGGTCATGGAATCAGATTAGAATCTGATTGAAGTGGTCAGAGTCCTCCAAAGATGTTGCATGTTCTACTTCAGCTAGGTCACAAAGCTGTCTAAGGTGTCAACTTCCCCAGACTCATTGGCATCGGGCCCCTAATTTATATGTGGCTAAAAGCTATCCACCATAAACATCAGAAATGACTCATCTTTGATCCTGGTGAAAGAGACTCCAGACACTACAGTCCCCCTTTTCATCTGACGAAAGTCCGGTGACATCGTCGGATGACAGTTATCATTTTGGTCGGATGGCAGGTGGATCATGATAGTCAAGTGGCAGGTGGTTTCTAATTGTTCTCAGCCTTTGGTTCCTCAGGCAGAGAGTCCATCTCGATAAGGTTTTGTATGGTCTCTGTCTTGGTACCTCTTTCCTGTGGGTTTCATTTGTAACCTAGGGGGAGAGAGACCTTGTTCTTGGTCATGGACTCACATCTCGTGGACCCTCTTGAACAGAATGAAGGCCAGGCCCAGTGTTAGGGTGTGTGTGAGTGTGGCCTAGTGCTGTATAGAGGCAAGGAGCTGTGTTGGCGATGGTCCACACTTGGTCAGGATGGGCAGCCTTGACAGTGCCATGGGGCCGTGTCGATGGGAGTAATGTCGATTAGCTGGAACCCCCTTTTCTCACTCTCCTGCTCAAGTTCTGGGTCTAGAGTGAAGTTATCATTTTTGAAGAAGGATGGGATTTCCAGCTCTGACAAGTACTCTTCACTAGGGTGATGGTACAATGCCGGGTCAATGAGGTGGAGGTTGGCACCTTGTGGTACTTCACTTCACCTATTCTAGTTGGGCAGGCTGATGTTGATTGTTATGTCATGCTGATCGTAAGTCAGGGTGGCCGTACAAGTGGGAGTGTCGACGAGCCACCGGTCACCCACGATCTCAGCTCAAGTTTCAATTACTTGGGTGCGAGGCATGGCCTTGGCAGGGCAGCGAGTGTCGTTTCTCATGGGCTGCAACCCGGATATCCCTCCCATGTTGGACCTGAGGAATGGCTTGCTATGGAAAAGGTAGTGAATGTCTTTGATAAAAGTACACATGCGCAAGTTTTGGGGCCTGGGGTGGCGGTAATACCGGACCCTGTCGCCTACATCCAGTTCCTGGTATGATGCTTTTCAGCCTTCAACGCTCTTTTGATGCAGTTGTCTTCAGGTGCCGGTGTCGAGGTACTGGTAGGGGGTGTAGGCTGTGACATGGCTGGAGTATCCCGTTTGTTGCAGCCGGGGCAGCGGCAGTGTTATTTGTTGCCCAGTCATTAGTTCAAAAGGTGATGCATGAATTGATTCATGCTGTGTGGCCCTGATGGCCATGAGCACCGAAAAAAGTTTCATATCTTAGTCTTACTGATTGGCAGAAACATACCTTCTCAGCCTGCTGACCACAGTTCAACTTGTTCGTTCCACTTGGCTGGATGAGATGGGCAGTTGAGCTGGTACTCCCAGGAGTTTCCAAACCTGCTGCACGTTCTCAGCTGTAAAGTGAGTGCCTCTGTCTGAGTTCACTTTAAGTGGCAGTCCGAACCAGGGGAAGATGAGTTTAATCAGGAGGTGCGCCGTGGTCTGGGCAGTGCCGTTCGGTGCAGGAAGACACTACCCACTTGGTGACCTGGCACGCATGAGGGAGTGTTTGTTGCCCCTCGTCGATCTGGGCGGAGGTCATATCCAGTCTAGTTGGAGGTCTGACCAAGGAAATGTTATGCCTCTGCGTTGCAGTTGGGCTCTATGGTTTGGGTTTGCTAGTTGGAATTGGCAGCAAACCAGGCACTCTCTGACATACTCTGCCACATCTTGCTGCATGCCAGGCCAGTATGCCACTTGTTTCAGTGTCTCGTAAGTGGCTCTGGTACCGTGAAGTCAAGCACATGGTGCGTCGTGGGCATTCATTAGCATGATCCCCCTTTTGACAATGTGGCACCACAAGGCTTTGTGCAGTGATGACATCAGGGGCATACCACAGAATGTTGTTTTACACATGCAACATGTGTTTGGTGTCATGCAGGCCTGGGTCAGCAAGGAATTCAGATGCAGTACTAGGGTGGTCGGAGGCATAGGCGCCGATACTGTGGGTGCTCCGGGGCTCGAGCACCCACGGAAAATATCGAGCACCCACGTGTGCCAGACTGCCAGTCAGGGACGGATTGGCAATCTGTGCGTTCTGGAAAAGTCCAGAACGGCCGTCCAACCGAGGGCCATCGGCCAAAAAACCCCAAAAAGTATAATAACTGTCGCAATACTCAATGATAATAAAATAATGAGCTCGATAATTTTTCCGGCCGCGATAATTTCCATTTGCATGCTTGTTTGTTTTCGATGTTTCTCTCGCTGACGGAGCGCGCGCCTCGTCCGTTTGGGGAGATGTTTAAACTCGACGCGCCGTGATGAGACGTCAGGCTCGGCCAGATTCGTCTGGATCTCGTGCTTCTTCGGTTGCGGAGCCTCAGGCAAAGTTAAAAGATTTGACGGGCACACCGCCAAGCGAAACGGGGTCTCGCGCACTCCAGGTTTTTGCAGCGCGCACCCTCGCGCTCGTGCGGACGCGTATAACAGGACGCGAGTATAACAGGACGCGAGTATAACAGGACGCGAGTATAACAAGGCAAACCTACACTGATGTTGGCAGTTTGATAAATGCAAGTTAATTCTTCAGTTCAATGTTTGTGTGCTAAAAAGGGCAATAAGTTCCTGTAGAGATACATATTCTCTTTTTTTGACAAATAAAGGCATGTCATCAATGTCTTCTCTCTAGCTGTATCAAAATCTCACCTAGCTTTCCTCAGAGATGGTCAAGTTTTGTGCATGATTACATGATATATTTGTCTGTATTTGTGAGAATTGGCGCTGTCCTGATTTGAAAGAGATGCTACTTTACGGCTTTATTATCAATTAAATAGGTGTGTGTGTTCGTGTCGGCCGCTGTCCATTTCCTAAGGTTCTGAAATGCAAAAAATGTTTGACCAATTTTTTTAGGTCTTTCTTTAAAGCCGTGTGCGCCAATGAGCACCCACGGAGGAAAACATAAATCGGCGCCTATGGTCGGAGGGGTCTGAGAGGTGGTTTAGCATAGCTTGCATGTCAGTGTCAGAGTCTTTTACGTCAGCTATGTCGTAGCTGGAAATTTGTGGAGCCAGCGTAAGTGGCTGTGATGTTGGAATCGTTAAAGGAATAGGTTGCTTGCTGCGGGTGTGCCAGTCTTGGCCAGGGCCTGGTTGTTTTGAGAGTCCCTTCACCTTTTTCTAGTAGCCGATCATGTCGTGTGCTCTCGTGATGTCGTTGCACGCTTGGAACAGGTGTTGGTGTTTGACTGACTTGCTGTTTGCCGTTGTAAACCCATTTTGTTCCCTACCTGGAAGGTGTCATGTGAAATTGAGTCTGGCATAGTCAGAGTCTGTGCAAATTATGAGTTCTCTGATGTTATGGGTCGATGCGATTTGGATGGTTATTAGAATGGCTGCTACCTCAGCATATTGTAAAGACTGAGGACCCAACTTGAAGTGCTGTGAAGGGCAAGGTTGGTCATTCAGCCATAGGATTTCTGCATGTGCTTGTAGCATGCCTTCTTAGTTGTAAGAGGACCCATCGACGTTGGCGGTGGGCATTCCTTGACACACATTCTCTTCAATGTACCTGTGACAGGTCTGTCATTGTTGGGGTTCCTCTGGGTCTAGCATTGCTGCTGGTGTGTCATCAGAACAGTTTTGGCAGGCAGCCAAGCAGTTTTACAGTGCAGGCTTGTGATTCTGCGCATAACGTGCCTCAACATTGCACCCTGGAGTTCCATTAACCACATGGTTATGCGTGAATTGGTGGCGACGCCGTCTCGGATGAGTTGGCTGTTAAGGAAAATTACAGGCTGGTGGCACTATAATCACTGGATGGCCCATAACATGCAGAAAAGAGCCTTTTCACAGTCAGAGTATTTGCTCTCTGGTGGAAGAAGTGTCTTGCTGGCATATGTGACCACTCTTTTGTCTTGGTCTTGCCTTTGGTATAGACCAGCACTGTAAGGCAGTGTTTGGAGAATACAGCTTCAAAGTGGAACTCCTTTTGTTGGTCAGGGTAAACAAGACAGTTTCAGTTCATTCCTGGCGTTTGCTTGAGCTTCTGTACAGACAAATGGGCAGTCCTTCTTCAGAAAAGCAGTTAGTGGTTGTGCAATGTCTGTATAGTTCTCTATGAATTGAGTAGTTACACACTAGAAAGCTTTAAAACTCTGAGACATTGGTGGGTGGCTTGATGTTCTGAAGGGCTTGGATACGGCTGGATTGTGGTTCAATGCCCTGTGATCCAATGAGTAGGCCTACATAGGTGACCTTGGTTCGACACCACCATCTGTTGTGGATGGCAATTTTGGTGCCGGCAGTAGTTAATTGGTTCAGAACATGAACCATCTCTTTAAGATGATCTGCGACAGTTGTGCTCTTCATGAGAACATCATCTGCATAGATGAGGTTGCCTCTCATTCTTGCATCTGGGCAAGCTTTGTTCAGGAAGATGTTGAACTCGGCTGGTGAGTGGGCATAGCGAACGGGAACGGACCGTTTGACGAAGGTGAAAGCCAGCTTATCAGATAGGAGCAGAGTAGGTGCTGTTGCCTCGACGGATGACACCTTTCTCAAGCATAGAGTCAATGATCCCCTGTGAGGCGTGTGAGGCGATGGGGATCTTATACTCCTTGATGTAAGTGGGAGGAGCATTAAGGTGCGTTGGGATGCTCACTGTGTGGAGGTTAGTAAGACCACAGTCTAAAGAGTCTTTGGCAAATGACGCTTTGTATTTGTAAAGGACTTGTCAGAGTTCTTAGTGTTCTGCATCAGCCTTTATGGCGTCTGCCTCTTTCAGAATTTGCTGGACTTCATGTCAATCTGTCATGTTGGCAGTAAGAGGTGCTGCATTGTCATCAGTTTCGCAGGCAGGCTGGCTAGTGACTGTGTCTACTGCAAGCTGTTGGTCCTCTGTAAGCTGTTCTGAACACTTGATCTTTGGCCATCGGCATGACAGAAGTGATGGAGATTATTTTGAAGGGTGCTATGAAGACTGTGTTGTCTGTGCTCCCTTCTGGGGTCATCGAATCTGGGATTGGATCCAATGACTGGTAAGGTGAGTTCAAAGTCATGGAATTCGTGACTCACTAGCCATCCCGGGCGGTGGGCCTTGGTAATCCTGATGTCCATTGCTGTGCAGTTGTTGAAAAGGATGTAGACTACACAGGATGACAGTTCAGTGAGTGGTGTGGGTTTCAGACTGAGTCCAAGTTCCATACGTTCAGGTGACAGTTGGAAGAAGCCCAGCGTGTGGTTTAGCATTTAGCCACATCGCATGTTGAGCCGAACAGTGAGCCCTTTGGTGTAAGCAGGTACTGCAGTCTCCTATTCATTGGTTAGGGTACAGACCTTTGGAATAGTCTGGCCTGAAAGGAGGTTAACCGGGTTGACAGGAACCACAGGGGGCTGTGTCGTTGGTGGGGCTCACACCACCTCATTAATAAAGTCCACATGAGCCTTGAGGCTAACCAAGGGGTCTGGTTCTATGTAGACATTATGCAGTGGGTCTGGAAGGACCAGGAAGTAGCATGAGAGGCACCGGTCATTCTAATTTAAAGTTCAAAGCACGGGTGCCCTTGACAGTTACCATGGTTGATAGGTAGGAGTCCAAAGGGCATCAGGTGAGCTTGCTTGCAGATGGAAGGTCAGCTGTTCCTTCCATGAGGGCTTGGAACAGTGCTAGACTGATGGCTGAATTGCACCATAGTGCAAGTATGATGTCTTTAGTTGTTGCATTACTCAGCTGTAGGTCAGTCATGACCTTGGGGCAGTGAAAGTCCGAGTCTATGGTGAGTTGAAAAGTGCAGAGTAGCGAACTTGAACATTGCTCTGGTGCTGAGATAGTGTTCTTGTGGCTGGCTGCAAGATTTCTCGTGACCTCTGTTGCCTGGCCGTCTGGCTCAGGTGATCTGGGTGGCTGGAGAGGCAGAGGTTCTCACACTTGAGCCCAAATTTTCAGCTGTCTGAAGTCCAATAAGGGCTCAAAGCGATCTAGCAGATCTTTGCCGACGAGAAGCAGGTACATGTCCATTGGTGAGATGTACACCGGGTGTACCAGACTCATTAGACCAATCGTTAGATGAATGGAAGCTATCTGTTCAATTTGGATCTAATTTCGGCTGTATGAGTGCACATTTAGCTCACATTTCTGGGCTTTCAGAGTTCGATTTTGTCACTTAGCTTCAATTCGGAGTCTGTCAAAGAGTTGGGATGACATCAAAGGGAGATCAGCTCCAGTGTCGACCAGGGCTTCAAGTCTCACCTCGTTCTCCAATGTGATGGCTAGATGGAGTTTTCTGGCCACTCCCTTTTCAATCAAGTTTCCCAGGAGTCTTGGTTCTTGGGTTTGTGTGGTGATCGACACGCAGTTAGGGATGGTCTCGTGTGGCTCTTTTAGAAGGCAGACAACCAAAACAGCACTTTCTGGTACCTTGGAGTTTTGGTTGCTGGCGTGATGACTTGTGTTGATCAGGAAGTGCAGCTGTCAGCTGTGGTGATTGAGTGACGCTGTCACTTGTTGATGAAGTCTCGGGTTCTGGGGACTGTGGCTGGTGAGCGGTGCTCGGTTCAGTCAGAGGGCAGTTAGGAAGGGTGTTGGAGACAGGCCTTATACTTAGTCATAAGGAGTCTGGCTTGTCCTTCTTGTCTCCGTTGTGGGGTTTCTTTGGAAGGAGTTTTTTCAGAATCCGCAGGATCTCTGCTGACTCAGACGAAGGTGCACTGTTTTGCTCTGTTGAGTGCTCAGAATTGGGTTTGCTCAGGGCGTTTTGCGAGTCGTTCCACTGCTGGCTGTCTGGGCTGGATGCTCTGGCCGATGAAGGTCGTCCATTCCTGGGCCATCGGCTTGCATCCCATGTGGCTCCACCCTTCGGGTGGTTAGATGGACGTGGCTTGTCGCAGAATCTTTCAGAGCGCCCAGTCTAGTGCTTAGGAAGGGCACCAGCCCGTTTGTGCTGCTCTCTGCTGGCTTGGAACATTCTTGACGTCTCTCTGTTAAAGAGTCAGTCACTGTGGCTAGCTGGGCACACTCTAGAGCCAGCTCTGAATGGTGGTCAGAGACAGGACAATTGTTGGGTTTCTCACAGTCTTTTCAGAAACAGTCTTTTACTTGCCATAAGCTTTATGGGCTAAGTCCCGTAGCTGTTGGGTGGACATGCTACATGCTGGGGACGGTGGTGACTTGAGCAGTGGGCTTTCACCCCCCTTTTGAGCTTTGAGGTCTTGACAGGGAGGCCTAGGCCCACTTGTCATGGGAAACTGTGGTGTGCGTTTCCTTTTGTTGAACTAAATCTTGGATCTTGGTACGGGCCGTTTGCGAGTGGTTCTTACATGCTTTGGCCTTGCCGTCCCTTTCTTTCAGTTTGATTGCTGCTCTTGCTAGGAGAGCTTCACTTTGTTGGAGTTTTTCCTGAAGTTCCTATTTGGATTCTCTCTCCAACTCTATACAAAGCTCTGCCAGGGCATTTTGGAGGTCTCTCCACTTCCTCCTGAAGCTGTGGGTCCGTTTCATCCACTCTCTTGCGCCTGTCCGGGGTCTCGAGGAGTAGTTGATCTAGATGACTTTGTGCATGGGCTTGGAGCTTCCAGGCCTCCTCAGCCTGGAGTTTCAGCGCTGCTGCTTCTTGCTCCAGATGGACATTGCTCTTTTCACTGAGTCGTTTCTAAACGATGAGGTTGTGAGAGAGGCCCCCCGACGATCTTGACCCACTCTTTGTGATTGTAGTTGGACAGGTTTGGATCGTGGGTCATCAGCCGGTTCAAGTCGTCGTCCAGCTTCTCTCTGCTCAGGTGCTGCAGGTTACCAGTGGCTTTAGGCAGGAATGCAGTCGATCCTCCAGGTCTCAACGTGATCTAGTGGGCAGTGGGGCTGGATGAACGGGACATACTGGCTTACTGTAGGCAAGAGAAAGACAACACAAAAGAGGCCAGTGCAAGTTTGTGTAGGGGTTAGCGAGCTACAGCAATTTGTGACTATTTAATTTGTGTGTGTAATTTTGACTAACTGGTGCAGAGAGTTAGTAAAATCTAGGCCAGGCACCTATTTTCTTGACCGTGAGTGGCCAAGTGGGGCCGATTTGTGCGGGTGAGTGTCGGCTCTAAATAACAACTTTGACAGTGTGGTAGCCCTGGGTCATTTACTGACACTGGCTGTTTGATTGTCAATCTATTTTTCAGCTTTCCTTGATGGCTCTCACAGGTTCTGTCTTTAGATGAACTGGAAGAAAATATAACAACAGAAAAACAAATAAAACAGAACAAAATAACTAAAAGAAAAATGAGAATATAGGAAGAGATAGAGAGGGGAAAGGTCTAAGCTACCGCTGCTAGGGTTTATGACAGGGCTAAGCGAGTGGGAGGCACTGTTGAGCTATAAAGCCTAGGGGGATGGTATGGCTTAAGACACAAAGGCTGGGCCAAACACTTAACTGACAGAGAATCTCTATATTCTGAGGCTTGCAGTAAGTGAATGGGCTTTACCGTTTATTATGCCTGGAGTGAATTGGGGTCACCTCAGGTGTGAATCGGTGGTGAGGTGAATCTCACCGGCGGTCCCTGGATACTCGACTGCAGTGTCCCCGGATCCTCGTCCCCCTGGTACCATGGTGCGCCCTCTCAAACAGCGTGTGACTTTTAGCACAACTGGGCAGCACTCAGGTGAGGCGGGTCAACGGCCAGACTGCAGGGTCAAAATTGGGCTTCCTCTGAGACCCTTTCGGAGCCTGAACAGCTCAGAGTAATTAACCAAAATTGCCCTTGTGGTCAGCTGGGCTCGTTGACCTCTCCCTGGAGTGCTAGAATTGCTGATTTCGGCTGCGTGCCGCCGCCAATGGTACAAGGACAGAGGTGTCCGAGATTCACACACAGGCCAGTGCCAGTTACGCTGGCCAGGTGACTCCACTCACCGAAACTCAACCAGAAGATAACCGTCGCTTCACCACCGACAACTAGAGGGAGTACTACCTGTAAGTACACAAATGGCTGAACAAGAGAAACATAGCACAAGCTTAAGCTTAAACTTGTTTAAACCGAATTTGAATAATTAGGTAAACTAAGATAGGTAAAAGATTATTTACCAAATAGTGCTAAAAGCACAAAACAATGATGATAATACTGGTAATTATCAGACCACCCTTGAAAAAGGGGAAAAACGCTCCGTGCTCGGTGTGGTCTCTCTTGCGTCCTCGGTGCTCGCGGTGATCTGGATCCGTGCTCAGAGTGAGTGCTGGCCGTCACACGCTGCTCTCTGGAGGGAGAATGGAGACAACAGTTAGCCGAGTCTTCTGGAGACATCTCTCACCTCTTTGGGCGGCGGACAGGCTTATAAAGCCGCCCGCTGATGAGTTGCAGCTGTGACGGCTCAGCCTGTGATGAGCGGGTGCAGGTGTTCCCGCCTTGTTTCCAGGGCGACGCTGATGAGTGCTCGGGACACTTGTCACACTCCCCCCCCCTAAGCGACGTCCTGGTCCTGCGGAGAAGCGGGGAAACTGGGGGGGGTTGGGGAGTGGAGCCTGACAGACCTGCGAAAGCTGACCACATCCGGGAAAGACCATCGGCATTGGCGTTGGCCGTCCCGGCACGATGTTGGACGGTGAAGTTGAAGTCCTGGAGCGCCAGGAACCACCGCGTCACCCTGGCATTCGTCTCCTTGGCCCGGGCCATCCATTGCAGTGGTGCGTGGTCAGTGGACAGGGTGAAGTGGCGGCCCAGGAGGTAATACCGGAGCTCCAGGACTGCCCACTTGACGGCCAACGCCTCCCGTTCCACGGTTGCGTAGCGCTGTTCTGCTGGGGTCAGCTTTCGGCTGATGTAGATCACCGGGTGTTCCTCGCCGTCGGTGACCTGGGAAAGGACGCCTCCCAACCCGGTGTCGGAGGCATCCGTTTGTAGCAGGAAGGGGCTATTGAAGTCGGGCGCTCGTAGTACCGGTGCTGAGGTGAGGGCCGACTTGATGCGGTGGAACGCCGCCTCCGCCTCGGTGCTCCACTGGGTCTTCTCTGGCTGCCCCTTCCTGGTCAGGTCTGTCAGGGGAGAGGCTAAGGAGGAGAAGTCAGGGATAAAGCACCGATAGTAACCCGCCAACCCCAAAAAGGCTCGTACCTGCGTCTTCGTGGTGGGACGGGGAGCGGAGAGAATCGCAGAGACCTTCTTCTCCTGGGGTCGGATCAGGCCCCGTCCCACCTGGTAGCCGAGGTACTTGGCCTCTGCGAGTCCTAGGTGGCATTTCCGGGGGTTGGCGGTCAGCCCAGCCCGACGTAACTCCGACAGCACCTTCCGCAGCCGGTCCAGGTGTTCCTCCCAGGTCTCGGAGTGTACCACCACGTCATCCAAGTAGGCCGCCGCGTAGGCTTGGTGGGGTCGGAGCAGGATGTCCATGAGCCGCTGGAAGGTGGCGGGTGCTCCGTGCAGGCCGAAAGGGAGGACGCGGTATTGCCAGTGGCCGCTCGGAGTGGAGAAGGCTGTCTTTGGCTTGGCCTGAGTGGAGAGGGGTACCTGCCAATACCCTTTCGTGAGGTCGAGGGTGGAGATGTACCGCGCCCTCCCCAGGCGGTCCAGCAGCTCATCTACGCGGGGCATGGGATAGCCGTCAAACTCCGAGACCTCGTTGAGCCGGCGGAAGTCGTTGCAGAAGCGGAAGGTGCCATCGGGCTTTGGGACCATCACAATCGGGCTGGACCACGGGCTGCGTGATGGTTCGATGACCCCTAACTTCAACATCTCCTGTACCTCTGCCTCAATGGCGTGTCGCCGAGCCTCCGGAACACGGTAGGGCCGCTGCCGAACGACGACTCCTGGGGCCGTCCGGACGTCATGCTCCAGAACGTGAGTCCGCCCGGGGCGAGGGGAGAACACCGCAGAAAACTGACTGACCAGGTGTTGCAGCTCCGACTTTTGGGCCGCCGACAGTTGGGGGTCCATGTCTACCATCACGGGTGGGGACTCCGTGAACGCGGAGAGCTGGGGCCCGGTCCCGACCCAGCGCTTCAGGAGGTTGATGTGGTACAGCTGGTCGGCTCTCCTCTTCCCAGGCTGCCGGACCCGGTAGGTGACGGGCCCGACCTTCTCGGCGACCGTGAAGGGACCCTACCAGGTGGCCAAGAACTTACAGGCGGCGGTCGGGACCAGGACCTAGACATGGTCCCCGCGCTGGAACTCTCTGGGTTGGGCGGCCCGGTCGTAGTGCTTCCGTTGGGCCTGCTGGGCTTTGGCCAGGTGCTCCCGGACGATGGGCATCACGCGGTCGATCCTGTCGTGCATCTGCCGCACGTGCTCGATCGTGGAACAGTGTACCCCCGGTTGTTGCTCCCAGGCCTCCTTGGCCACGTCGAGCAGTCCGCGGGGTTGCCGGCCGAAGAGGAGCTCAAACGGGGTGAAGCCGGTGGACGCTTGGGGGACTTCCCGGATGCCAAAGAGGACGTAGGGCAGCATCTTGTCCCAGTCCCGCGGGTCTTCAGCGGCCACCCGCCGCAGCATCTGCTTGAGCGTCTGGTTGAACCGCTCGACAAGGCCGTCGGTCTGGGGGTGGTACACCGTTGTGCGGAGCTGTTGGACCTTAAGGAGCCTGCAGAGATCAGCCATCATCCGGGACATGAACGGGGTGCCCTGGACAGTCAGAATCTGGGCGTGGATGCCCACCCGGCTACACAGAAGGAAGAGCTCCTGGGCGATGGTCTTGGTGGTGGCTTTCCGGAGGGGAATGGCCTATGGGTAGCGGGTGGCATAGTCCACGATGACGAGGATGTGTTCGAACCCCCGGGCGGACTTCGGCAGCGGTCCCACCAGATCCATTCCGATTCGCTCGAAGGGCACCTCTATGATGGGCAGCGGAATCAGCGGGCTGGGGGGAGGAACTCGTGGCGATGTCCGCTGGCAGGTGGGGCAGGCTTGGCAGAAGCGCTTCACCTCGGCCTCCAGGCCAGGCCAGTGGAAGCGATCTCGGATCCGTTGGATGGTGTTCTGAGCCCCGAGGTGGCCTGCCATGGGGTGTGCGTGGGCGATCTCCATCACTGCCTCGGTCTTGCTGCGGGGCACGACGAGCAGGTTTTTTTCCTCCCCCCTTCGCTGAGCGACACAGTAGAGCAGGTCTTGTTCAATTCTGAAGTGGGGCGTAGGGTGCGGCGCGGGCTGTAGGTCCTTCCCCTCCGCGACCCGTACCTGAGCCCAGCAGTGCTTCAGACGGTCGTCCTCATGCTGCTCGCGGGCGAACGCCCCGGCCCCCGAGACCTGCTGGAAGAGATCATAGAATAGGTTAGCAGCTTGGGGGGTGGACTCACCGTCTCGGGGGCTGTCGGAAGCCAGCAGCACAGGACCCCGTCTGGGTCTCCGCGCGGTCCGGCGCTTTGGGCGGTTCCCGGGCTGGCTGACAGGCTGAGTGACGGCGGTGAGGAGACGGTCGAACCCCGGCCAGTCCCTTCCGAGCAACACGGGGACCGGCAGATCCTTGACGATTCCGACTTCGATGGCCCAGGTGCCCGGGGCGGCCTCGATGGACACGCGACGTGCGGGGACTTCTCGGGTATCGCCGTGCACACACACAATGGGGACGGAGGTCTTCGAATCTCCTCGCGGCGGCAGGATTGCCGCCTGTACGAGGCTGATGGCGCTGCCGGAGTCCAGGAGAGCCAGGAAGGGACGGCCGTTAATCTTCACCTCCGCCCGGGGCGCGTTCTCTGTGTGCACGGCGCAGCCTGCCAGCCATGCTCATCCAGGGGATCGCGGGGCTTCGGTGGGCATGGGCTCGTCCGGAGGCCCGGGAACCGCCGGCCTGCCTACTGGTCGCGAGGTACCCTCCGGCGTGCGTCGCTCCTGGACCACCCTTCGGGGAAAAGGCGACGCTCGCTCCCCGACCTCCCGGTGGAAGGTGGCATCCGCCAGCTCAATAGCCTCGACCAGCTCATCCTTGGTGGTGGGCTTCCGCATCCCCACGGCTTGACGGAGGTGGCGCGGGAGCGCGCGCAGGAGGCGGTCAATGACGACGCGCTCCGCTACCTGGATGGCGGTGGAACCCTCGGCCAGCAACCAGTGTTGTGCCAGACGGGAGAGATCCGCGGCTTGGAGTCTGGGTGGGCGCCGTGGGTCATAGGACCAGTCATGGAAGAGTTGTGCAGCGCTGATCGCGGATAGCCCGACACGGCCCAGGATCTCTTTCTTTAGCACCGCATACGAAGTGCTTTGCGCAGGGGGAAGCGCGAAGTACGCCCGCTGCGCATCCCCGGTCAACAGCGGGGCGACGATGCGAGCCCACTCATCCTCTGGCCACGCCTCGCGGGTAGCGATGGTCTCAAACATCTCCAGGTATATGGCGACATCGTCGTGCTCGGTCATCCGTGGCATGAGTTGGGTTGCTTGGGCGCGAGGGTCAGGCAGCGGAGCGCGTTGGGCAGCGGCCGCCCGCAGTGTGAGCAGCTCCCGCTCGGTAGTGTCTTGTCGAGAGGCCATATGCTCCATAATTTGCTGCTGGCGGATGCTCACCTCGGTGAGGTGTTTCAACAGTTCCTCCATCGTTGCAGGGAGGAGCGCCACCTGGGGAAACAGAGGGAAAAAACCAATAAGTGTGGGGAAAAAATAAATCCAGGGAAAAAGTCTCGGGGAAACGGGAACCACTCCACGTGAACCTGATGTCGGTACTTCTTCACACTCTTGCCCGCATTCTCCACCAGTGTGACGGGGTGAAGAAGTACACGACACAGGAGGGCAGGTGAATTTCCCCGAAGGGTGGATTTATTGACAAAAGTGAAAGTGAAAGTGCGTTGAGTGCGGTACTCCGTGCTCGGTGTGGTCTCTCTTGCGTCCTCGGTGCTCGCGGTGATCTGGATCCGTGCTCAGAGTGAGTGCTGGCCGTCACACGCTGCTCTCTGGAGGGAGAATGGAGACAACAGTTAGCCGAGTCTTCTGGAGACATCTCTCACCTCTTTGGGCGGCGGGCAGGCTTATAAAGCCGCCCGCTGATGAGTTGCAGCTGTGACGGCTCAGCCTGTGATGAGCGGGTGCAGGTGTTCCCGCCTTGTTTCCAGGGCGACGCTGATGAGTGCTCGGGACACTTGTCACACTCCCCCCCCCTAAGCGACGTCCTGGTCCTGCGGAGAAGCGGGGAAACTGGGGGGGGTTGGGGAGTGGAGCCTGACAGACCTGCGAAAGCTGACCACATCCGGGAAAGACCAAAATAGAAGCAAAATAGTTGAAATTGAAACAACCGGAAGAAAGGGGAAAAGCTGTGGAAAGGGGAAACAGAGGGGCGTGTTTCCACCAAGTAAGCTCAATGGCTAAAACAATAACTTTATTTAAATTCAATTTGAAACTTCATTTAAACCAGATTTAAATAAGTTTGAGAAGTTAGCAAAATAGGAAGATAAAATAATAGAAAACAAATAAAGTTGCCCACAGGATGGTTTACTGGAGTCCACACCAAGGAGTGGGGTCGGGTGTGCGTAATTTGAGAGGTGCTGAGCACCTGACAGGTTGCCCTCTGGTGTTGTGTCAGGGGTATTACAACATCATTCAAAGGGTGATTGAAATTTGAGTTTGAAGAAGGAAACACAAATCTCTGCATCAATCACCAGCGAGGAGAGAATTTGTTTTCAAATCTCCTTTGTGTCAAATTGTAGCACAAAGAGTGTGCGGCCGGATTTCTTTTACCGCACGCACACGCAAACAAATTAAACAGAACTGTCTGTTACAAATTTTAACTTGATCAAGGTTAAAAATTACTCCTATTTACATATCAATCGGACACTGGTTGCAGATACGTTAGTTCGCATTTGCGACTTATCTCACTCTCTGAAGCACGCATACAAGAACAAAGATGAATACCACTAATATACACATAAAACTGACACCGATGCTCACAAAACCAAGTTTAAAATGTGCTTGGAGTTTTCTCCACCAAATATATGTAGCGACTGGGCTACATATAATAATAAATTAAATTAGCTCAATAGGGAATTATGGGTATTAATATTTAATTATTTACAATTAATCAGGACCCACTTTATATTAGGTGGCCTTAACTACTATGTACTAACATTGTAATTAATAATTTGATACAATGCACTTATTGTGTACATACATCTTTTTACATTGTACTTAGATTTTCAAAATGACCTGCATGTAATTACATCTGTAATACATTTCTGTAGTTACATTTGTAATTACACAGTTGGCACTTCCCTTACACCTAACTCTAGCCTTAAACTGACCCATATCACCACACCTGTCCCTAACTCTACCCATATCTCACCTCAATATCAGGAAAAGTATGAACACTATAAGTACATTGTACTTACTTTTTGATGTAAGTACATAGTAGTTAAGGTCACCTAATATAAAGTGGGGCCAGCCAGTCACTATTCGGGAAGAACTTTACCGAATGCCACCAGGGAGGCTTGACCTGGCGACACTATGCGGGACGCTTCCGTCTGCCAGCCCAGTCTGTTAACAACAGAGCCTATGGAAACTCGCCTCTGGAGAGGCATCCAGATGAAGGACTGCGAACTGGCAGTGTCCGCCTCAGGCTACTCGTAGCCGGCACTGAGGCCAGGGAACAACCTCAGGGAAGCCTGGTGAGGCCTGCTACCTGATAGCAGACCATGCTAGCCGCCCTGGCTAGCAACCATGCTCACTGTCATAGGAACCGGGAACTGGGGCTCACCCTCCGGGAGGCCTAGCGAGGCCTAATCCCTGTCACCCAGTGGCCGAGGCCCTGGACCACCCCCTCAGGGGAAGCCAGATGAGGCCTGCTGCAACCCAGCAGGCCCTCCGGGAGGCCTGGTGAGTCTTGCTACCTGCCATCTGGTGACTGGAGCCCAGGAACAACCCCTTGGGGGAAGCCAGATGAGGCTTACTGCTACCACAGCAGGCCCTCAGGGAGGCCTGGTGAGGCCTACTACCTGCCGTCTAACACCTGAAGCACAGGAATACCCCCTCAAGGGAAGCCCGGCAAGGCCTGCTGCATCCCAGCAGGCCCTCAGGGAGGCCTAGGGAGGCCTACTAACTGGGCTTGTAGCCATGCCAGCGACGAATGCTCGCTGGCAGGTTGGATGAATGCTGGCCGCTCCAAGTCGGGCTGACAGTGGCTGTCTGCTTGGCTGACGAAGACCAATTACCACCTGGGGACTCACCCCAGGGAGGCCATGATGGGCCTGCTTGTCGACGAGGTACCGCTGAAGCCGACATAGTCAGGGATATTCCTCCCAGGCGAACATTGGCCCGATGTCACGACTCACCCGCAAGGAGGCCTCCTGAGGCCTCCTGCTCAGAGTCCACTGCCAGGACTGCCCAAGCTGGCTGCTCACAGCCAGCTGGTATCCCATGCCCCTCCCGGGGCTAGCTTCATCCCAGAGGCTCAAGGGGTCCTCCATGCGATGACGCAGTCCCATCCGGCAGTGCCTACAGACATAGCCTAAACACATTGCCAAAAGCAGTTTACTCAGCAGAAAGTACCTAGACCCTCAAAGCGAGGGGAGTACAACTTACGTCACCTGCGTCGGGGCGGCCTACCGTTCACGCTAGGGCGTCAGCCATGGCAATGCTTCGTCTTCCAGGGGAGCATCCGACCGAACCATCACGAAGCACGCAGGTTGCGAGTGCAGCTCAACCCGAGCCCTAAAAGGTGGAGCAGAAGACACAGAGCAGAGGGCAAAAAATATTCACAAATATGCTACCCACCGGCCCAACATCCTCCAGGATGGGGCCAGGGGCCGCCAGAAGGTGGCGGCCACAACAAGCTCTGGAAAGCGGGGGTTTCGCAAAACTAGCCCACCCGCGTACAAGCGTGGGACGCCAAACCCCGCCCCTAGACCCCTGGCTAAGTCGCTGTTCATTCTGCTTAACACCAACCTGCATTACTAAATAAACCCAAAACGCAGAGAAGGGGCGGGCCTTGGCCGGACGACTCTAATGTAAGAGGAGGCTGACTATGGATGCGAAAGAAAATGCCCTGCAATATTGAAACCGATGGCCTCGGGCGATAATTACTTTCCTTCTTTGGAAAGAAATGCCACCCATCCTGAAAAAGCCTAGGCCAACAGATGCGGCGGCCCGGAGAGGGCCAGCCTACATGAGAGTATTATACGCGGCTTGGGGGAGCGAAAAAACCTCAATAATACTCCGTCCAAGCCCTGCGAGACTAGACATAAATCTGTAGTTTGTGCGTCAGCCTAAACTCACCCTCCCGTCTATGAAATTCCACGAGGGGCAACGTTGACCGCTTTACCCTGGGGTGGCTAAGAGCTTCCTTTTTGACTAGGAGAGCACACTCGCCTAAAACAGCAGCACATTCCCACAAGAATGAGCGGTTGCCTCAATACTGCTTCATCACACAGAGAGAAGGCAAAAACTGTTCGCACAGCTGTACATACAATGGCGGCTATTCTCTCCTAGCAAAGCTAGCTCTAAACATACCACATAATGGCATCTAAAAAATCGTTCTAGCCACCGGACAGGGGAACTACAGGGCCCTATGGTGTCCTCCATCGATACCGTGATCCCCAAACCCTCGGCATGGAGCATGAAGTCTCACACAACATAAATAATAAATGTTTCCCTCACAAGGGGGACTTACCAGCTCGCCTCCTGCGCGACGAGATCCACACATAAGTTTTACTCACAGTATGCATGCTTAGGAGCGCAACCGCCTGAGGGTGCGCTTTTCACAGCCCAGCCAGGCGGGGTGGTCCGTAGACCGTGATGTCTCCCGCCTGCCTGGGACCCGGATCTCCGCGGTGTGCGGGTCCTCGGACACCACTGCGACACTGGCCCTCAGGCCCTGCTATCACTGATATGGCGCACAGCTGCGCTGCGCGTCAGGGTATTTTCCCTGATTGAGATCCCTCAGCAGGTCTTCTCAGTACACTTGCAACACCGACATGGTGTAAAAGTAGCACCAGGCTGACCCGCTGCCGTGTATGCCCCGCCATCTACACTTCTTGAAACATAGTTGAAAAAAGCTCAGATGGCAGGGTTGGAGCTCTTAGTGTCCCCGCCTACCCGGATCTTTCTAGATTTTTCTTAACGGCAATCCGGGGCGAGAACACATACCCATATCCACCCATCCTCCAAACATCAGCGTTTACCACCCGCTGATGTCCGTGAATACACTGAATATGGGTTCTTCCATACCCTCACGATCTCAGTCAGGAGATCAGGAAGGAATGGAAAAGCTCAACTGAGCTGATGGTTTTATGGCCGGGGAGAAATCGATCGTTCCGTTTAAATGAGCGATCTCTCCTTTAATGCGTCCGCATGACGGCCGCAGCCTGCATGCAGCACGCTCATAACAGCCATCGGCTCAGCATACATGGTCAGGATGGCCGAAAAATTTTTTCCCTTCTCACCAGCCATCCCTACGAGCATCCGTGATTAATCTCGTCAGTCGCTAGATCGCCGGAGGGAAACATCCCCTTGCCGCGATTGGCGACCCCATCCGAGGGACTGTGACGTGCATCCGCGCTCAGCCTCGGCGTGAGCGGGGACCACATCACTAATCTCAGATGCAAAAACGCTCTTCCCTCAGGAAGAGCACTAGACGAGAACGGAGCGACCTCGGATTGAAAACTTCTCTCAGATTACACACAATCGAACAAATGACTCCACAAGAGCTTGATTGTGCATGCTCTTAATCCCAGGCAGAAAATAAATGAATTTGGATTACCTTAGACTTGAAGCATTCAGACAAAAACAGTCCCTGAAGACGAAGAAGCTGGTGTCATGTTTGCAAGGCGCCCTTATATACTTCCTGGTCGCACCTTGATGACATCATAGGCTGTCGCCGGTCAATAGGATTGCTGTGATTTGATAGTAGCTCAGACACCGGTCATGCTGGAGGCGTTCCCCCATAGCGTCAGCTGACGCAGCTCGAGTTCCCTTTCGAAAGGGAACTCTAGAAGGACCTCCAGAAGAGAAAACAATTAGCAAATAGGAGGAGTGTGGAGGGAAAAGCTGCTTTCAGCTCACCTATGAGCCGCTCTATCGCCCTTACTGATTTAACACCGGCCTGATTTCCAATGTCTATTATTGACTTCCATTTTCTAGACGAGGTATCAAACAAATCTAAAACTTTTGTCATCCTTTTTTCAAAAGATTTTTAACAACTGTATTGGATGTACCAATAAAATGGTTCTTCGCAACTAAAATGATTATTTTCATGCCTAATCAGTTTAAAACCTGTCCATGAGTTTAGCACAGAAGCATCAAATTTTACATCAGATGAAAATGCTCCATCATTAGATGACATTAACAACAAATGCCTGTCAAGACCGAATCCCCCAAAAGTTCTGAGCAACGCCAGACAAAACGACACCCATGGATTAAAATCCCCAGGGTAGAGTAGGTTTTGAATCGTTTTTAACCTCATTGCCTTAACTTTAGCTGCCAAATTAATCAACCTTTGGCCCCCTTCATTGACTGGCAAATAGAGAATTGCAGGGGGAAGCCAATGATAACCACTCCAGAAAAACTCAATGAAAGTCTTCTGCAAACGTTGCAACGAATCTTTGGGTGGATCAGACGATGCCACATCATAGAAGCTGCCAAGTTGTTAATGATGAGCACTCTTCCCCTATATGACAGTTGATATGCCACACACTGTTGATATGCCACCCAGCTTGCTCCTCAGAGCAACTAGAAGTGGTTCAATTGCAATGGCATATAGGATTCCTGAGAGATCACACCCCTCCTTATGCCTCTGCTTACACTGAATGGTCTTGTAAGAGTACCATTCATTTTCAGCATACTGTAAATGTCAGTATACAACAATTTAATATAAGCAATAATCGATGGACCAAAACCAAAAGCCTCAAGGCACTTAACCAGGAAACCATGATCAACCCGATCAAAGGCTTTCTCCTGATCCAAAGACACAAAACCAATGTTAAAATGATGTACCTTAGAAAAAGAAATTAAGTCTTGAGTCAAAGAAAGATTGTCAAAAATAGTCCTTCCTGGAATGCAGTATGTCTGATCTGGGTGAATCACAGAGGAAATTAAGAGTTTGATTATGTTGGTTAAAGATTTTGAAAGTATCTTATAGTCAACTCCAAGTAAAGAGACTGGACGCCAACATATAATGTCTTCAAGATTACCCTTTTTAGGTAATAGGGTGACCACAGCTCTTCTTAGACTCAGTGGAAGTGTACCTCTCTCAAAACTCTCCCTGAAAACAGCAAACAAATCCTTTCCAATGACTGGCCTTAGATGTTTATAAAATTCTGCATTAAGTCCATCCAACCCCGGAGTTTTGCCAGAAGACAATTCTTTAACAGCAACCGATAGTTCATAAAAAGTCAATAATTCATCAAGCTTGGAATTCTCCCCCTCCGAAAGCTGAGGTAAATCCTGAAAGAGAAGTTCAGCCATCTCCTCATTGCAAGTTTCAGCTCTAAGATCCTCATAAAAAGACAGTGCATAAGAAATAACCCCATGGCCATCCGTAACTTTCCTTCTCTCTGGAAGCCTCAAACAGCCTAAAATCTTCTTATCCACAGTCTTCTTCTCCAGGTTAAAAAAGAAAGTCGTAGGAGTATCCATGCTATTGAAAGAAGAAAATCTTGCACAGATCAGGGTCGCCTGGGCTTTTTCCTCCAGTAGATTCTGCAAAATACATTTATTGTGTTTCAGTGACTCAGTGGTATCGACAACATCCCCTTCAATGTCAAGAAGAAGAATTTCCTGTTCAAGCGGTGCCATCTTTTTATCCAAAAAGCTTTTATTGTAAGCAGAATAGCTCTGGCAAAACAATTTAATTTGAGTTTTTCCGATGTCCCACCACTGGCTCAATGACTTATACTGTGTTTTCCTCTCTCTCCAGATCTCCCAGGAATAAGTGAAAGAGTGCACAAAGTTTTGATCTAGTAATAATCTATTTTTAAATTTTCAAAAAGATTTAGTAAATGTCCTCTCTGCAGTAGTGACATCAATAGATAGAAAATGGTGATCAGACAGAGCATTAGGAAATATACAGCTATTATAAAAATTATCTCTCTTGCTTTTTTGTACAAATATCCTGTCCAGCCTATCCCCAGATACCATATTGGAGTTTATTTTCACCCAGGTATATTGTCTAACCTGAGGAAATGCTTCTCTCCAAACATCTACAAGATTGTGGTAAACAACTAAAGACCTAAGCACATCCGCAGATTGCCTATGGGGCTCTACGTGATTTCTGTCCAACGTATGATTTAAATCGGATATGCGTCCGTTTTTAACACACCTCGACTATCTCTACAGTCTGACATTTATGACAATTTTGAACTTACAATGTGACATGGCTTACAGCACTGATTATGTTTGTACAGCCTGGCAAGGAACAATTGTGAAGAATTATAAAAAATCTGAAAGTGTGAAAAAAAAAAATCTGAAAATCTGCGGATGTGCTTAGGTCTTTAGTTTTTTTATTTTGAAAACAAGATGGCGCCAGTGTGTGTGGCAGGCCATCTGTTGTCTTTTGTTTTAACCATGTTCATGTTTGTGTTGTCTTTACTAACTACTTTTAACAATGTAGACTCTCTACTAGTGTATGATCGTCAGACACTTCTTAACATTGGATCGAATATATGAAAAACATGTTAATTCATAATTCTGGTGGATCGAAGGCCTTGCCTCACCTGCACAATTTACCTGCATATCTGTGCCGAACGCCGTTTCCTGCTCGGAAGAAAAAGCGACATAGACGACAGGGGAAGCGTGGAGGCCTGTTAGTTAAAATTAAATCTCGGCTGGCAGCTTCCCGCAATCCCCGTAGATCGTTGGCGGAGTGTCAGGTAGACGACTGCATCTATATTTCCATGCGTTCTTTGGATCCTGTTTACACCTGGCTGGTACCGGTGGTCGACACCAACGAGGAGTTCTGGGTTCCCCGGTCAGTGTCTCCCTGCTTTTGGAGAGGTGGAGTAAACTCATCGTGTCTACGGAGCATGGATCTTGAGCCCCAGATACCTAATAAACCAGCTCCAGCCAAGATTGCTCTGGTAAATGCCAGATCGCTGGTAAACAAAACTTTTATTTTAAACGACTTTTATACTTCCAATAACTTTGATCTTATGTGCTTGACTGAAACCTGTATGAAAGAGGGTGAGTTAAGCCCCTTTTCATAGATTTTACCTTTAAACTGTGGCTTTTTCAACTCCCCACAACTTACAGGACGGGGTGGAGGAGTCGCGATTATCTTTAAGGAAAAATTAAACTGTCATCGTGTGATGTGCAACACATACTCAAGTTTTGAGCTTATTGTGTTTGAACTGAACCAACCTGACCCAGTGCTATGTGCTGTGATTTATCTCCCTCCAAAATACCATAAAGACTTTATAAATGACTTTTCATATTTTCTGGCTGAAATTATGCATATCATAAAGTACGATAGAGTTTTAATCATTGGAGATTTTAACATTCATATTTGTTGTCCCTCCAAAACCATTGGTTAAAGACTTCTTAAATCTCACTGAGTCGTTTAACTTAATGCAGTTTGTGGCCAGTGCTACACATGAGCAAGGACACACATTAGATCTGGTCTTATCGTGCGGTCTACCTGTTAATAATATTAATGTTTGTGATGCTACTTTTTCTGACCACATGCCTGTGTTATTTGAGATTTCTTGTTTCTGTAGTTCTAAACCATGTGCCCCTTCTCGTCGCTGTCGTTCCTTTAACTCTTTAACGGCGGAGCGGTTTACTGATGTTTTTAAAAGTACAAACATGGCCTTCTCAGTGTCTACTCAGCATTATAATTGTCCCAATTCACCAGTGTGAGTGCCCGTGATCACCACCAGAGGGCACTCCACCACACTGTCACTCCATCACAAACTACATTACCCATAATCCTTTCCCCGGACTCATTAGCACTTACTGTTTACACCTGTGTCTCATCACCTCATTACCTCTGCCTATATATGCCTGGTTATCTCTGTCATTCATTGTGAAGTCTTGTTTAGTGTCACAACTGCATTTCTGAGCGTTTCCCCTTGTTTCATGTATCTTGGTCTTTGATTTATTTTCTTTCGCCTTCTCCGTGGATTACCCTTTTGCCTGTTCCTTCTGTTTTGTTTGCCTTTTCGGACTGATTTCCTGTTATGACCTTTTGCCTGTTCTATGGACTAGGACTTTGGATTACCCTTTAATAAATACTGCGTTTGGATCTCCAACCCTTTTGTCTCAGAGCAGTTTGTTACAGAAGACTTCGCCAACATGGATCCAGCAGTATGTCTCGTCCGTCTATGCCAGGGAACTCACTCACTCGAGGACCACATCATAGACTTTCTGAACATTGCAAACTTCACCAACCTCCCGGACTTTATGTTGATTGACTTTTTTTGCCATGGACTCAACAAACCGTTACAAAGCAAACTCGTCCGTGATGGTCCTCGAGGGTCCCTGAGTGAGTTCCTTGATTATGCCCTTCAGGTAAGCGGCTCTGCTTTCACAGTGGGTGTCATGGAGGAGGATTGTAACATTTCCACTGCACCTGCCGTGCCTGTGTCCTCTGACAAGATGGCCGCCAAACCTGTGTCTTTGGACAAGATGGCTGCTGAGCCGGTATCCACTGACAAGATGGCCGCCGAGCCAGTGTCCTCTGACAAAATGGCAGCCAAAGCTGTGTCTTTGGACAAGATGGACACCACTCCAGAACCTTCAGCCATCATGGACCTCAATGCAGGGTTCCAGGTTGTCATAAACGGCACACATGAAACCAGTAAGGTGGTCCCAATGCAAGTGAGACTGGCATCCAGCCTGGAGGACTCACCGCTGATGTCAGTGCATGCAAGTGGCATTCCTAGATCAGCGCCATCCAACCCACAGGCCTCTGCGCTCTCAGACCTTTCAGAGCCTCGTGTCTTCTCAGCAGACCTTTCAGAGCCTCGTGTCTTCTCAGCAGACCTTCCCGAGCCTGGTGTCTTCTCAGCAGACCTTCTAGAGCCTTGCGTCGTCTCAGCAGACCTTCTAGAGCCTTGTGTCGTCTCAGCGGACCTTCCAGAGCCTCGTGTCGTCTCAGCGGACCTTCCAGAGCCTCGTGTCGTCTCAGCGGACCTTCCAGAGCCTCGTGTCGTCTCAGCGGACCTTCCAGAGGCTGGTGAGAGGGCTCCGGCCCGTGCCCCGAGTCCAGAGAGGGCTCTGGCTGGACCACCTGCTCTGCCGTGGGGGTCTTCAACCTCACCTGCGCTGCTGTGGTGGTCGTCTGCTCCGTCGTGGGAGTCTTCAAGACCGTCTGCGCTACTGTGGTGGTCGTCTGCTCCGCCGTGGGGGTCTTCAAGACCGCCTGCGCTGCTGTGGTGGTCGTCTGCTCCCCCGTGGGGGTCTTCAAGACCGCCTGCGCTGCTGTGCTGGTCGTCTGCTCCGCCGTGGGGGTCTTCAAGACCGCCTGCGCTGCCTGAGTGGTCATCTGCTCTCCCGTGGGGGTCTTTAAGACCGCCGGCTCCGCTCCGGTCGCCTGCGCCACCCTGGTCATCTGCCCGGTCTGCGCCACCCTGGTCATCTGCCCATACTGCGCCACCCTGGTCATCTGCCGGGCCAGCTCCATTCTGGCCTCCTGCTCTGCCTGATTCTCCAGGCTCTCTTCCACTACATGGGCCTGGCCTCCATCCCGCCCCCGTGTCCGCCTCCGCTCCACCTCCCTCCTGGACAATTTTAGGAGTGAAGACTATTTCATTTCCCGATATTGCTTTTAAGTAATTTTGTTCCTTTAAACTCGCAGAGTTTCACTGAAACTACACACAGCAGTTGTTCATGTGAAGGCAATCAGTCAACAATGGCTAGCGGAGGCGCAGAAGAACTTGAAAAGCCTCCCGCGTCATTCACATCGCATGAGAGCAGGGCGGTGAAGAAGGGCGGTGGACAAAACTGTAACAGTAGGTAACGTTACTGTGGCAGCATGAGAGAGCCGTATGAAAGTGGCATTACATCGAGCATGGCTATCTAAAGCGACACCTGCTGATGCCCGTTTCACACACAGCCTCAGTGGCATAGCACCAAATTTTGGGCCCTTGGTACAAACCATCTTGCTGGGCCCCCGTACCATGTATGTGTATAGAAAACGGACTTCCCTACATCGGGCCCTGGTTACTCAGTACCCTTTATCCCCCCAGTCCCACGCCCCTGCACAGCCTAGTCTGTTTGCGGTGCGTATTTTTTTCCGTACAATGTTAACAGATTACAGTTTTCACACTGCACGCAGTTTCGGTCCGTCAGTGCGAAGTGCGGTGATCGTTTCTGCACCGAATCTGTTTTGCTGTGCTGGACGCACTGAAATAGGGACAGCGTGCTGTCTGTATTAAAACAAACATGTATTGATGCGAAAATCTAATAATTTCCCCACGTATGCATATAATGTAAAGTGTACTCTGTTTCAAAGTTAACACATGGCTTTTTGCATTGGGTAAAGCAAGAACAATGGCTTTTAGCTTTAGGTAAACATGTGAAATAATGGAGAGCACTCTTTTCTGGATGTGGAAAAAAAAGTTCTTTATGACCTGCAGGATTTCTTTTTAAAAGGTTTTAAAAATGAAAGAAAAAATGAGTTGGCTGTTTTTGTCTATTGTAAGTTCTAATTAAAATGTTTGTTATTTTAACATAGTCTAGCCGGTTTCTAAGGTACTAGGCTATATAAATATAAATTAAAGAATTGAATAAAACATTGCTTAAATGTGGTGTGTTTAAACATGATATCTATAAAAGAGTGTAAACCTACAAAGAGAATTGCAATGATGACAATCCATGTTCAGTACCAACTTTGGGATTTTAAATAACAATAATGATTGTGTGTTAACCCTTGTGTGGTGTTCATATTTTTGTTACTGTTCGTGGGTCTGGTGGACCCGCTGTATTTTTGGGTTTTTAATTCAACTCAATCTAAAATGTTATGTTAAAATACTCAACAGATGTTTACTTCATCCCAATTACAAGCAATATAAACAGCATATATGGTTAATATTTTCTCTTTACCTTTGTTAGATCACAAATTAGAATTGCAACCTCGTGTGGGAACGGCAGGGGCAGAAAGAAAACTCACTCTTTGTAGCTACTCTCTCACACTTACACACAATCTCTCTCTCACACACACACGCGCACACACACACTCATGCGCACACATACACACACACACACACACACAACCATAACACCCCCCCCCCACACACACACACACACACAACCATAACACCCCCCCCACACACACACACACACACACACCACACACACACCTGGATATGTGGTGTATGGTTCCTCTCCATAGGCATAATGGTTTTTCTAATGTACAAACTGTATAATCTATCTCCCTACACTAACCCTAGCCCTAAACCTACCCATCAGAGAAAACATTTGGCCTTTTTTAAATTTCAAAAAACAACATTTAGTATGTTTTAGTATGAGGACACAGATCATATCGTCATATACCATGTTTACGTTGTAATACCCTTGTCATTATACACATTTGTGTCCTCATAAACCATATACATGAACACACACAGACTAACAGCAGGCCCTGACAGGAGGAGGACAGAGTAAAGGTACACAGGACCTACAATTTCCACCCTTTTATTAGCCCCGGGTCCAGTGGACCCGAACATCCTGTGTGTAATATAAATGTGTAGGGGGGGGTGTGCAGTGTGTGGTCGTCGAAAATGTGTTCTGATATATATTCCTCACAGAAAATGCGCCAAGGCCAATGAGTCTCAGTTTGAAAAAATTATTAATCGTATCATTTTTCTTTCGATAAAAAATGAAAACGGGTCCAACAGACCCGAACACCATACAAGGGTTAAACAGACCAGAGAGGTCTTCTCTCTCCCCTGAGAATGTTGACATCCTAATCTTGTTTTTATTTTATTTAATTATTACAAGCTCAGGCCCATTTTTATATCACACGTTGTATTTCACGTGTTTCACTTTAATGATTGAGTAAAATGTGATTTATTCAGCTGGTTATTTATTTTAGCCTATATTTGTTAAAACCATAACCATATAGGTTATGCTAACACCAAAAATTTTCATACAATAAATGGAAAGCAAATAAAAATATTTTCCTCCCTCTTTTTTTCTGATCCGAAAAATGATCCGATCCGTGTGATCGGTGATATGATCCGAACCGTGAGTTTTGTGATCCGTTACACCACTACTTGGCACCCAATCCCATAATCCCCATTTGAAATAAAGGGTAAAATAAAATGTTGGCCAGATTTGAAAGTTGCATTTCTAGTGATTCCTTGAACTTGAGGGGTCCATAAAGCTTGGCTTCCATGGTAAATGCCAAGTAAAATTAAAAACAAGCATACCATCATCGTTGTGTATCGAGAATAACTGCAACCATCTCTAATCAATGTCAATGAAAATGATCCCTGAAATGAAAGCAGAAAAATAATTAAACATCACTCCTTTGTTCCCAATCTTTAAAGCTAATGGATGTACATTGCTCAATTTCAGGCCATACGTCATCATTATCATTTTGTTCACTCACTAAACAAGGCAAACACTCGTATCTGTAGTTAAGAGTATCTCATATGGTCACTCCCACCTAGGTGCTAAACCTTTCCTAGCAATACGTTTGACCATAACAAAACTGCATAACTTGGGAATGTGTGGAATGTCAGTAGTGATGTGTTTTTCATCCCATTGCTGTTGAGCCTCTCACACTTTTTTGTTATTGTCTTTGGTAGCTTTGTCCAGCATTGCAAGATAGCGTCGCACCTTCTCCTGGAACAAAGTTGAATCTCCTCCTGTTCCCGTGGGAGGCGGAGCACTAGAGGTAGTATCATTGCTCTTCCAGTCATCAGTTCAAAAGGGGTCAGTCCTGTTACTCTGTTTGGAGTTGCTCTTAAGTTCCACAAGATGGCAGGCAATAACTTGTGCCAACCATGGCCAGTCTGCAGAATGGCCTTGGTAAGAGCCGTTTTCAACGATCTGTTCATTCGTTCAACGAGCCCTGAGCTCTGAGGCCTGTAGGGTATGTGGAACTTCTGTTTGACCCCCATCAATTTCATTGCTTCCTTCATTAGTTTTCCAGTGAAGTGAGTTCCATTGTCCGAATCAATTTCTTATGGAAGACCCCAGCGTGAAAAAACTTCTTCCACCATTACTTGTGCTGCTGCTTCAGCAGTGCAGGTTTTCGTAGGGAATGCTTCCACCCACCTAGTAAATCTGTCCATGATTACTAGACTGTATTGGTACCCTCCACTAGGTGACAAAGGTCCTGTGAAATCAATTTGGTGGGTCTTGGTGCATGTGACATTCGCACCTTTACAGTTTTTCCCACATTTGCTTTCATGAAGATCAAGCATCTTCTGCAGTAATCATCAATGTCTCTCATCATTCGTGGCCACCACCATGTCTCGCTGATTTAAGATTTCATTGCTTTTGCTCTAGCATTCACTTTTCCATGATACAGCTGCATTAGTTTTCTTCTTGTTCCGAGAGGCATCACCACTTGTCCTGTTGAAATTCTCCAGATACCCTGATCATCATCTTTCGCTCCTGATTTTATCCATTGTTCTTTCTCTTCATCTGTCTCTGTTTGATATGACAAAAGATGGAGCTCAGGATTGTCTTTTCTGTTTTCTCGACCCAAGATGACAGGTGTAGGAGGGAGTAAAGCCGCTTCTCTGGATGCTGCATCAGCTGCAGAATTTCCTTGGCTTTCCTTGGACTTGTCAGATTGATGTGATTTTACTTTTACCACGGCTGCTTCTCTTGGTAAGTGGCATGCTGCAATCAGGCAACGAATTATGGAAGCATGTTGTATTTTGCTCCCACTGCTAATGATGAGTCCACGTCTTTTCCAAAGGGGTTTCATCTTTGTTTTTCGCACTTGCCTGTTTAAATGATGGACCTTTCCCTTCTGCTCCTCCTCCATTAGCCCTTTTGAAGTGGCCAGACTTTCGACAATTGCTGCAAACCATGTTAGACTGAACTAATCCCACTCCTCTTCGATTTGACTTGGTTCCTTCATCCGTGTTTGATCTCATAGCCATCTCCAGACGACCAGCCCATTGCATAATTTGATCAAATGGTTCTCCTGGATTGACTCCAAGTAATAAAGCTTGTTGGTATTTTGTGCTAAAATCATCCACAAGTGTGTCAGTAAACTGTACATCATCTCTATCTGGATCTTTCTTAGCACAGAGTGCCCATCTTTCATAAGCAGTCCATTTGCGCAAGGCATATTCATATGGAGATTCATTGTCTTTTTGCTTAATTAATGTCAAAGATGTGAAAGGGATTTTACCACTGCCCAAGATCTATTGGACGTATCCCTTATGCATCCGTCATAAGGCCGTCTCATTTCAAAAAAGTGAGTAGGACACTTCAAATGCGACCTTCGAATGCGTCCTTCTTTCACAGGATTTCGGTGTGTGCATGCGGTGTAGCCTTCGCGGCTGGAGATAACCCATAATTCTTTGCGTCGCCGTTAACAACCATCATATATTTTTTTTAATATTATATGAAAAAACTGCACCACTGCCAGATATACATGCGAGCATAGGTGTGGTGTTTAAAATGTAAGTTCAAGCTTGTTTTTATATTTAAGCTCTATTACCTCAAACAGATAGTTGTGGTTAACATGATTACAATGCTTTAGTGCTTTTTAAACGTTTAGAACAGTACACTGCTGTCAAGACCATAAACATTTCATAGTAATTTTCAAGTTATAAATAATTTTCATTCATTTAAACTGGCGTGAGAGCGCAACGAGGCTGAATGTGTTGGCATAACAACGTGATACTTCCTGCCTTTTTATTCCTACAAAGGACGTCTCATTTAATTCTGAGTAAGGACACTCCGTATACTGCATCCTACACAGGACGTGTCCTCCGGAGGACGCAGCCTTCGAAATTTAACGAAATGAGACACAGCTTATATAAGCCTGGTTATCTCTGTCATTCACTGCAAAGTCTTGTTTTGTGTACACTGCATTTCTAAGCATTTTCGCTGGTTTCATGTCTCTTGGTTTGTTGGATTTCTTGCCTGTTTCCTGGATTGCCTGTTTGCCTGCCTCTCCTGTCTTGTTTGCCCTTTTGGACTGTTTGCATGTCATACACCTTAAGCCTGCTTTTGACTATGATTGTGGATTACCCTCTTAACAAATAATGCATTTGGATCTCCTACCCTCTGTCTCAGAGCGGTTCTTTACAATTAGATACTTTTTTTTCTCTTGTTGTGTTTTGTTATCTTTAGCAAGTTACAGTGAATTTTTTTTTCCTCCCTTCTACTTCCCAACTCTCATTGCTAGTTGAGAATAATACACGCTTGAAATTTGGTGTAAAATTAAGTCTAGACTCTTTGAATGTTATTTATATTAATATGAATTGTTTCTGAGTAACTGCAAACATTTGTCAAAAGTAAATTATTGAATACATTTTTGTTGTTAGGTGTTTTATGTACCATGGAGTTAATAAGACTTTTGCATAATGCTCAAAGCTGCATGTGGGCCACATAAGTGCCATTAGATTTTAACAAAATTCAGCCATACTAAAATTCCATATAAGGGCCACATAAACTTGTATTGTTTGGCTCACATTTGGTGGAGTTATGGCACTGGTTTGGCTGAGCTATGGTAAAGAAGAAGTGGGCCAGATATGGGCCGGCAAACACAATCTAATCCGGGCCACATCTAAGCTGTTCATCTCGGCCAGATCTGTGCCAAAGGAAATTTGCTGACTGGGTTTGTTCCACACCGCCTCTCGTGGAGACGTCAGATCGGGGTGTGGCAGAGGGGACTCTCGCTCCAGGACGGAGTTCATTGAGTCTCGACCACAGCACGGAGATGGCCATGTTCCCGCAGTGGGAACATGACTCATCCACAAACGCTGCCTAAGCGTGCTGAAAGCCCAAACACGTCAGGCAGTGATTGTGCCCATCAGAAGGCGGCAGAGATCGACCGTACCCAGAAGCACATGGGCGAGACATCCTGAAAAGGACGGGCCATGTGTGAGCTCTTTTTGTGAGAGGATAACCTCGAAATCGATGCCGAAGCGCCCAGGGACCACGCACCAGCTGGATACTAGATTTTCAGATCGGCAGGTAGGAAGTATGCGATTGCTGGAACGACTGGAAGGTCATTCCAGCAATCACATGTCACTTCCGACTGGAAGGTCTTGTCGTCTCAAAGAACTGACAGTAAACTCAGAAGGCTTTTGGAGTGAAGAGGTATGTAACCCTTGGCTCCAAAGCAGAAACATAATGCGATCATGCCAACGTACTTCCTTATGTACCCACATGGGTAGGCAGAGTAACACATGCTAATTCCGCATGCTCATGGCATTGGCACTGCCATTGGGCGTTTTCTAGCGAATAAAAAGCGAAACCCCCATTCGTCAGTCACTGATGTTACTCGGAGTGACTGAACGAAAGGGAAACTGCTTTATCTCAGTCAAATTAAGTCACAAGTGGCGCTCAAACACCACCAAACTAGGCAGTGGCTTGAGTCTTGGTCTTTGAGGCATGCAGGGTGAGTGGCTGTTTGAGCGGCGAGGAGAACAGAGAGTGCTGTTGTTGCTCGAAGTGGTGGCTGCTGGGCGGCAAGCAGCTAGAGAGTGGCGAGCAGGGAGGCGGTCTGGTCAACTGCACAAGGGTGAGAGATCAGAGGCAAATTCACACTGCATGAAAAGTGGGATTTTCGTCAGAAAGCGGCACTGTAGATTGTCGTGGAAGATCAGGTTTACGACTGTACACGGCAGTTTGCAGGCGACACCGAAAACTGCCGTGAATTGTCAGAAATTGACGTGGGCCTTGCTTGGCAGTTGTCCCCCCAAGACCCCCCTTCCCTTAACTCCAGGGGAGGCTTTAACATGTAAATGAACATGCTGTGAGCTATACAAATGCAAATCAGGGTAGCAGGAGTTTTAACCCATGTGACATTTTTCTAAAAGGTATTAACTTCCTTTTAAGAAAATCTCTTAGATAGATCAGGCTCAGTATAACCTAATTGTAAAATCTTAAACTTAAGCTTGAATTTATATATTTGATGAAAGTATTCTAGATTATTTATTGTGTGTCATTTGCAATCAGTCCCCGTGAATTCAGTGCGACTCGCAATTTTGACCAATCACCGCAACTTTTACCAATCATTGCGGTCTCCTGCTAATAAGCGGCGTCATACATCAGCAAACTTTATATATCATATATCATTGCCTGTCAAAATTAACGTAATTAACGCAAATTAATTTTAACGGCACTATATATATATATATATATATATATATATATATATATATATGTGTGTGTGTGTGTGTGTGTATATATATATATATGTGTGTGTGTGTGTGTGTGTGTGTGTGTGTGTGTGTGTGTGTGTGTGTGTGTGTGTGTGTGTGTGTGTATAATACGATGCCGTAATACGACAGGCTATGAGTTATTTTAGTTAGGATATATATATAATTAAAAAAATACCCTAAGCAAATTACAAAAACAATAGTTATTAAAAATAAAATAAAAATTCCGATACTAATACGACACAATGTAATTTATTGAATGTAATTGTCATTGGATACGACTTTCATCGAAAAGAATGTAACAAAATGTGGGCGTGGTCTGTGTTGTAAAATGAAACCACATTAAAAATTCCCTTAAACTGCGTTTGAAACATACAGCAAAGCAGCGACAGAGGAAAACACAGAGCCTGATATTATGCAAACATTTACCAATAATGTGGAAAGCGTTTTAAATCTGTTCAGTGGAAAATCCGCTCTGACGAATCTGTCCTCGTCTAACATCTGCTGTAAATCCAGGTAAAACTAGCTGCGTGCACGCGCCCGTCCCCAGATAACATGATCCCCAGTTGGTCCGTAACACCGGCGGGAAGAAACAGCTGAATGCAATCATTGGGCTATCTCGTCAGCTTGCTCAGTTTGCTGCCGATTTTAACGAGCAGTTAACTTTAGTAATCTCCAGGTTGCTGTCCATAGATGATAGGTTGCTTGCTTTGGAGTCGAAAAACTGTGTGGAAGATACTAACTTTAAGAAGAGAAGACGAGTGCCTAAGAGAAGACCAGTCCTAAGATTGCGGTAAGACTGTTATCTAAGCTAAAGTAACCTAAAGCAAAGCTTTTTAAGTAGCACAAGCTGAAATTAGCCTTGTAAAAGAACAAATGTAAGTTGCTTTATAAAAGTGTTTTCTTTTTCTGGTCATTTTACAGGAAGCAGTACGCCGTCTTCACAACTTCGTCATAACACTCATTTAATTGTTTTCCAGCTGCATGTAAGACAATAGAGACAGTACGCAGGAGCTTCAGGTACAAACATCCAGTTCTTGCATCGCACGCAGAAGCGGTGAAGAGTTCAGCTCGGAGTCGATTGAGCAGAAAGAGGGTAAGATTTATTAGATTAGATCCGTTTTTGGTCAGTGTGACTATTTTTCAGGTGCATTTTACGCAGTACATCGCGCAATACTGATTGTCTTTATTGTTTGTTTTTACAGCTGACAAGCAAGAAAGAGTGTGTTAGCTGAGGATATGAGGTGGGCCTTTGGAAGTGCGCTACCATAGACCTGATGTCTGATGAGGAAGACGGCATCGTTCGCGCGGTGTCTGGATGGACTGTTTGACCAGCCAGGAGCTCGCCGAGCTCTGTGCCACGCTGCAATCGAGATTAGAGGCGATTCCAAAGAACAGGGCAACGCACGACAGACGTCTGAAAAATGGACTGAAATCAGACAGAATGGCGCTAGTTACCTACAGCTCTCAAACGGAAAACAGAGACTTCATGGTGCTGTAGGATTTTGGGCTTCTCGTGAGCTTCCTATTGTTGTGTGGGCAGATCTCACACGTTTTGCATTTGGTTGTGTTTTTGTTCGTTCTAATAAAGCTCTTTCTTTGAATAAACTGCACGTCCCTGGCATATTTTCCTTTCCTCAATAAATGAATGTCCTTGATGGTTATACTAGCGTAGTCCATAGGATAACAATGACATGAATATAAAACATAATAGCATATCACATGAATATGAATATATACAATTAAAAAATAATATGCAAATCATAATTATATATATATATATATGTGTGTAAAATTATTATAATTTGGGGGTTTAAATTTATTAATTTATTACCCAGGTTGACCAATAGTAACAGATCTGCCAACCAATCACGAGTGATATTTCTTGTTTCAATGTAGTAGTTTCAACCAATACTGAGAGAGGAAATTCAAGCCATTCCGGCAAGGCGCCGCCCAGAGCTGCTATTCATATGCTAATTAGAGCCATTAGCGCCGGCGCCAGCATGCCTCCGCAAGCTCCACATACGTCATGGTTCGTTTCCGTCAATATGTGGCACAGGCGAACGCGACGTTCACAGGCTGTAAACTGACGTTAATTGTCGAAAATCAGGGAGATTTCCGGCCGTTTACGGGGACGAAAATCCCACTTTTCATGCAGTGTCAGTTGCTTCAAACTGAGTTTCAACAAATAGATGGTATCTCCATCGCTGAAGGATAATTAATTAATTTGCCGCTATGAAATGGATGCTTTTATAGCATGAGTCTCTGCCCATTTCGGCAGGCTTGAGCGGGCTCGCTCACCATTGGGTCGCACTGTCATTGGTTCAATTTCTTTAACTTTTTGAACCAATAGACATAAAGTATTCACTGCGTGATTGTATAAAGGTTTCAGAATCTGATAAAAAGGAGTTTTCCTCCATATGCGTCTTGTTTTGTTATATATTACTATATTAATAAGACAAACAACAGTGCTCATGTAGTATCGCAAAGGAACAATATTATGCACAGTTATGCAGTACATTTTTCCCTGCTCTCTGTCACCATCAGAACAATTGGGGACCACTGGTTCAGAATGCTTGACAACTCAATATTCAAAAAGACAAGAAGAGTAAAAACGGTTTTAGAGCTTGATGCTTTGTCCCATACACAGGCCTGGGGAAAGCTCTATAAGAGAAAGAGAGAGAAACAACATTGGACAGGGACAGTGTTGCTTTTTGCCCCTCCCCTTCCCCATCCTGTAGTGTGCCTATGTGTGAGCGTTACCCGTGGGACTGCCCCGGCCTGGCTCGGCCTACACACCATCTGCTGCATAATGTAAAAGGATGGAACCCCAAATCCTTAATTTCCACTCACTGCCTGTCATCTGAGAGTGCTGTGTGTCATCTGAGAGTGCTATGTGCAAAGTGTATACCTTGGTAGGACAGTAAGCATTCATTGGTGTTATCTTTCATCCTTTTTATGACATCATCATTTATGTAGCGTGAGCTCACTTTCTGCAATTTCTTTTTCTTAGACTCCGACCTACACATACACATGCAAGCACTTAATAAAAACCTCCCTGGCACTCATAACCATAGGTGCAGCAAATTGTCCTCTGTAATCCCCAGGGTATGCTAAATTTGGCCATCTGTTTTTTTTCTCTTCTCTCTAATGACATTTTCTCCCCTCTTTTCTCACATTCTAATTTTCCTTTCACTTCATTTGATTTTATTCACACCATTTTGTGTATTCACACCTCTTTAGCACTTTTGTGTTTGATGGCAAATCGTATTTGTACATTTGTTTGTTTATCTATTTTTTATTCTGCTGCTGTTGGCTTCTCTTGTTTTTCTTGCCACAGCATCAAATAATTTGGTTACACTTTATAATAACGTTCTAAGTCATTTATAAGTGATTAGTTAATGATGAACTAATCATTTACAAAACATTCATAAATGATTATCAAATGATATGCTAACATTTTATAAATGTTTTGTAAATTCCGTTACAAGTCATTTACAAGTGATTAGTAAATAATTAACTAATGATTTATGAAACATGACTATGTGTTCATTAATGATTAATGAGTGATTCAGGTATAAGTGATTTACAAATGATTAGTTAATAATGAACTAATGATTTACAAAACATGACAATGCATTTCATAAATGCAGTTTTGTAGATTCAGTTATACATTATTTACAAGTTATTAGATAATGATAAATTAGTATTTGTAAAAATTTACAAATCATAATTATACATTCATAAATGTTTAATATGGTAATGATTTACAAATCTGTCATAAGTTAGGCCTATCTTTAAAAAAAAAAAACATTTCATAAAATAATCAAACAGATCCTTAGTAAATGGTTAAGTTACTAGTTAATATATTATTAATCAACGAAATGTCAATATACTATTATCTCAATAAATTGTTAATCATGAACAAATGATGATCAAACCATTAGTAAATGATGAGTAGCCTATATAATGTATTGTTGCATATCCCAATGCATCAGATCAATACGCATTTAATTCTTTGCATTTGTAAAAGTAGACATGATTTTATAAATATAAATAGGCTACTTTTTATTGCAAAAACTGACCAAAAACAGTATAAACGTATTAGCTCATGTTGTATTCAACGTTTTCTGGAGTCATACGATATCTTTATGTAAAGAACAAAGTTGATCTTAATGTTTTAATCATTGAAATGATCCCTTTATGAACACATATTTATCCTATTTATCATTCAAATAATACTCCTGTCCTGACTCTTTAGCAGGAGGCAATCGGTCACATGACACACGAGAGCCAATGGCATTTTACAATCAAAGCTGAAGTAATGACGCAATTGGTCACGAAACACACGACAGCCAATGCTGTCAAAGCTGTCCTGACGTTTCTTCCGGAAAATCCAGGCGGGAAATTTTGAAATGTGTTAATCATTAATCATCGGCCGGTTGATGGACTCGATGCTGCTGATCGCTTCTGCGGATTTACTTCACACAAACCAATCGTTTGGCCTCAGGACACTTGGAATATTTGTACTTTTTGAATAAATTGTTCCTGCAGTCGTATCTGCCTGTTTTTTTTTTTATTTTAAAACACAAACGGGTAGGTTTAGGGAAGGGATTGGTTGTGACGAATTGGAGTTAAATGCTTTCTGTATTTAGATGAATTACCTATTTACACATTTCTATTGCAACAGGTGAGGAATAGCAGAATTTAATTTTCACATTTAACATTACATTTGTTGTAGCAATCAATGGGCGCATTTGCAACGGGTGAGAAATATCTACAAATGACGTCTAAAACATTTACAAGTAATGAATAGTCTACACTTTAGATTAGGGGATGCTAAAAGCATTGTAAATGCCTTGTATACGTGTGCAGATCATTTGTAACGGGTGATAAAGATTCGTAAATTATTTATTCATGTGTTTACAACATCATCTCTAAGAGGTGATGAACACTTTGAGGTGTGTACTTTAATGTAAATGCTGACTGGTGAGGGTATAGACAGCTGTCTTCTCTGACACGTGCACCTGATGCTTCACTGGAGGGTAGTGATGGGAAGTTCGTTTCTTTTCCGTGAACCGGTTCTTTCGGACAGTTCGTTTCCATGATCCGGTTAAAAAAACCGGATCACCGGTTCTTTTACGTCTTTACGTTATGACGTCATTTCTATCATCCCGGCGGATGAAAATACATTCAAACACATCCATATAAAGTATTTGTAATCAAAACTTAGTATAGTAATAATTATTATTGACATCATCATCATCTTGGAAACATTTTTTCATGTATGTTTTGCAACAGCACTAAATACAGTTCACCAAATCGAACTGAATCGTTTGTTAGAACATCGACTTCAAGATATTAGTTTTATTTCTAGTTTGAGAGACTGTCACTGTCACTGTCGTGCAAACACTGATGTTTTACACGGATTAAATAAACTTAAATTGACATAATAGGGCTACTTACACAAATCCTCATTGTTCACCCGGGCTCATGTTTTATCAGCATCAGCTGTCCCAGTCCGAGAAACAGTTCGGTTACGACGGTCTCACGCATGCTCAGTATCTCAGCTCACCGGTTCTCAGAATCGAACATGTCCGAAAGATCGAACGTGTCCGATAGAAACGGTTCTCGATTCTGTACCAGTGATCCGTTGCAACCGGTCGATCTGACTCGAGAACCGCTGTATCAGTGTGTGTGTATGTGTGTGTGTGTGTGTGTGTGTGTGTGTATGCTGAGCACAGGGTGCTGAGCTGCGAACTGCTGCAAGCTGAATAGTCTATATCAAACCTACTGTTTTGATTACATGTATTTTAAAATCTGTATCGACTTAGAAATTAAATAAGATAAAAGCTGTTCCTGAAAATATCATGCATTATTGATAAAACAAATAAATGTTTAATTTGACCGTTTTACAATCCATTTTTTCCAAAACTTTAAAATAATATAGTGACAGCTTTGTTATGATGTTTCCAAATGTGATTAGTTTTAAATACACTTAACCTGCATTTCGTTCCTCTGAACAAATAACACGCATGCGCAGCTCATCGGCTCATCAGTTCTCAGTATCGAACGTGTCCGACAGAAACGGTTTTTGATTCTGTACTGCTGATCCGAGGATCCGACAACCGGTACGTTCGGTTACACGCGCATGCTCAGTAACAGCTGCTCGTGAGTTCATCAGATCTCTCAGCAAAACATGTCTCACTTCAGCTAATGACTGGAGTTACAGCATCTACTTCAAGATATTCGTTTTATTTCTAGTCTGAGGGACTGTCACTCATGTCAGAAAGTTAATAACTACAGTAACTTGTGGGATCAGCGCTGATTTGAGACGCGAACCGTTTAGAACGATTCAGTTCGATTTGGTGAACTGGTTCGACCGGTTCACTATAAAGATCCGGTTAAAAAGAATGATTCGTTCGCGAACCGGACATCACTACTGGAGGGTAAACCAGTTCACATTATCACTAACGTTAGAACCATCACAGAACACAAGTCTGCACCACTGAGTAAAAGGATTTAACTTAATGCACTGCAATCCCCTGACTTTGTCATTCTAAAATGTTTATTAATTTGACAACTAGTAATTTATCATTCTTTAAAAAAAATTGCTTTATCATAAATGCATTTTGTGGGTTTTAACAGACCAGCTTAAAAATGTAATGATGCATCAATAAATTATATTCATTATCTACTAATGGTATGATCATCATTTGTTCACAATTAACAATTGTTTATTGAGATAATGGTACACTGACATTTCAGTGATTAATAATATATTAACTAGTAACTTAACCATTTACTAAGGATCTGTTTGGTTATTTTATGATATGCTATTTTTTTTAAGATAACTTACAGATTTGCAAATTGTTAGCATATTATACTTAATCATTTATGAATGTATAGTCATGATTTGTAAATGATTAGTTTATCATTATCTAATAACTTATAAATAATGTATAACTGAATTACAAAATATACAAAAAAGTAACAATTTAGTAACATTTATGAAATACATTGTCATGTTTTGTAAATCATTAGTTCATTATTAACTAATCATTTGTAAATCACATATACCTGAATCTACTAAATATACGTAAAAAAAATAACAAATCACTCATTAATCATTAATGAACACATAGTCATGTTTCATAAATCATTAGTTAATTATTTACTAATCACTTGTAAATGACTTGTAACGGAATTTACAAAACATTTATAAAATGTTAGCATATCACTTGATAATCATTTATGAATGTTTTGTAAATGATTAGTTTATCATTAACTAACCACTTATAAATGACTTACAACTGAACGTTATTATAAAGTGTTACCTTATTATTATTATTTTATTTACTTGTTTTACTTGTTTGGCATTTACACAGGGCTGTTTTTTGTTTTTGTTTTTGTTTTTTGCTACACAGAGGAAACAAGAATGCTATGCTTTGTTCAAAACAGTTTAGCTCATTTGGTACTATTTTGGGCAGCACATGCCCATGTTTTCTTCATGTATCAGATATTCTGCATATAGAATCCATTAAAACACAATGCATCAACAAGTACTATCAATGTTTTTTCCATAAATATATAGGCTCAGAAAGCCTCTCTGACCTAGCCCACATCCACCATCCCACCCAATCAACCAACCAGCCTGACTCAGTCACTGCTGAAGAGAGTTTTAGTGCACCCTCTGACATTTTAAAAGTCCAATTAAGATTTTGTTCATCTGAGTTTGTGTGTACTCACTAGTGTAATTGTTGTGATTTTACACACACACACACACACACACACACACACACACACACACACACACACACACACACACACACACACACACACACACATTTGTTTAAATACCTATTATTTTAGAACAATTATTTTGAAGAATCCTTATTTTATTCTTCACACCAAAATTCCAATTATCATAATTTTGCCACACAACACAACCACACTTTTAAAGTAGCAGATTTAATCACAAGGTTTAACTGTATTGTAAGTATAAAATAATGACCCTTTACTTAGTTTTACATCGCTTTGGAATTACATTTTTTGTTAAAGTTTACACTGCTGTGGGGGTGTTTCTAATACATTGACTGAGGTAGTGACAATAAACTTTCTTTCTATTGTTATCAGTCTATATTTTTTTCTTCTTTTGGAAAGTGATAAAAATGATATCTGGGATTTTTTATTTATTTTTTGCTTTAGAAGCAAATGGGCATACAAAAATCATATTTTTCTGTAGTCTCTTGTTGACCAGTATAGAAGTTTACCCAACTTTGATGACTTCCTCTTCTGAGAACCCAAGAATATTCATGATTTTTAATTTATATGAATATATCAATATTTAATTGTAAAAATAATTTGATGTTTGTGTACATTACCTGTTAGATTATTGTTTTTTTTTAGTTCACCAGTTCTTAAAATCAGTGAGTGTGCAACAGATAAATAATTTTGTTGTTCTCACCCTATTCTCCTCCTGTATAGGCTAATTTGGGGCAGAACTGTGTACCAGTGCATTTATGTTGTTCATTCTAGATCTTATATTATTTGTCAAAATGTTCTCTTCTCAAAAAATTATGAATTAATCTGTCTAATATATGTGTTATATTCACTATACAATACCAGATTGTATTGTATTCTCTACACAATACCAAAATCCTGGTACCTTGTGTTTTGGTCCTGTAGCTCAGAGGTTTTGACCTCAGATGGCATTGATGGCATCGATCAGAATTGTTGCTATGGTTACATGGGCTTGGGAGGACACAAGGTAAGGCGTGTGGGTGGGTGGGGGATAGTTTCTTAAATCAGTAGAGAGGAGAGAAAATACAGTGTAAATATAAAATACACATACATGCACTCATAATAGAAAACCCATGAAAGATCTACATTATTTAAAAAATCGATTTTATATTTGGACCATGGGCGGCACCATTTTGTTTGCGTTCTAGGTTGATGACGTAGAGTGGTTGCACTACTCAATCAGCTGGCGCTACCCGTAGCTATTTTTACCACAACGCAACTCGAAAATTGTTTCAGAGTCTTTCATGGGTTTTCTACTACATAATTCAGTAAGAGACATCATTTATGTTATATTAAGCCATACAAGTCTCAACACCATGGGATCCCTTTAATAGATAATAGGATGAAAATAATCTGTTATCTAAACTGTGATTAAATTATATATAGAAAGCTATTAAATATCGCTCCCTTTACAATTGCTGGAGCTGTCAATCAGTTTATCAGTGATTGAGTTCTGGGCTCTCACCCAAAACTCTTTTTAATCAACAAATCTCTTTTATGATGAAAGCATTCTGGAGAGTGCAGAAATCGAGTTGCAATGATGAGATTGCTATGTTCATGTGCTCAAGTCTGTGATCGGCTACAATGCCTGTGATCACATGTCTGTGATCGGCTACAATGCAAACTTCATGCCGCAATCTAAATACAATGCTAATATAACAATAGTAAAAATTTGCTACAAATTTTCTACAGTGTTCCACATGTAATATTTGGTTATTTCATATGCAAAGATGTTAAGCTAATCGTAGCAGTGGGTGTTTATAATGAAGACCCCCAGCAAACAGCGCGTTAAAAAGCGTTAGAGGGCAAAACTTAGGGTTGAAAAAATGTGTCACGGTCTAGAAAGAGACTGAAAGATCTAAATGCGATAACTCATTTATTGACAGAACTGCACGAAGAACATAAAGTCCGAAGACCACTGAGACTCAGAACGGGCAGGCAGGATACAGGACAGTCAGGCAGGTCCAGAAAACGGTGAAGGCGGTGAGCTGGTCAGGGGCTCGTGACGCAGGGGAAGCAGTGGGCAGAAGTGATACCCAGATAGCATTGTGACATTAAGTCAATGTTGAAATTCCATCAGAATCATAATTTTGATTGACGTTGAAATTTCAATGCCAAGTAATATTGGATCAATGTTGACAATTCAATGCTAAATAATATTGGATCAATGTTGATAATTCCATGCTTTTCAGTGTTGAAAAGACAAACATTGAATCAATGCTGATGTTTGGTCAGCTTAATTATCCACTGGTGAGGTTTACGGTCAATCTATCTGTCCCATCACTCAACATGTTACAGCAAATCCAAATTATTTGGGTACATTTCTGTGAATGTGAGCACATTCATTATCCTCAAAGGATACGACGAGTCCACCAACGAGTGTGTGGATTAACAAAGAACTTGAATAGTATCAATATTATTAATATGAATGTTTATTGTTTTACCACAATCCAATCCAGCAGGTGGTGGTAATGCACCTTCAAGACAACCACAAATCAGATCAAAGAGCAGCTGAACCAAACAGACTTCAAGCGGAAAAATAAATAAATAAAACAAACACAGAACAGCGACAGTGTTTTTAAGAGGTAAGTACACTTTTTTTTTTAAATGAAATGTATCTAAAAAAAATTATTTTGTGGTTTTCTTTATTTCTTACAACTTGTGTGCTTCTCCTGGGCAAGTCAGAGTGAACTGCGATGTTAATAGAGTCGCGCGAACGCCCTCCAGTTGTACACAACCAACGGCCCGGATAATCTTAAAACATTGAGTTTCGGTTTGTTTTTTACCAAACCTTATTTTTATTCATCTTTATTTATTAAGATTGGCATACACTGTGATTTTCTTCCGAATTGTGATTCATGATACTTTTTTTTTTTTTTTTGGCGAGCGCCGTTTGTTGTAAGGTCTTCGTCTATGGGATGATTTTAGTATCAAGATGATTAATCTGTGCGTGCAATGAGTAAAATGTGCATTTGTGTAAACAGTGCCGTGCGTGCATTCATTGACTTGTGATTCGATCCTATTTGATTCATTTAAAGTATTGGGAGACAATATGAATGACTCACAAATAAGTCAATGGCTGAATCCGAATTCCCCCCCCCCCCCCTATCTTGAACTCTGCCGTGGAAACTAGCATGTATAAACCTTAACCAAACAATTTAATAATCAATTAAAAATGAATTTATACCTGTATGCATGATAGTTGTAGTTTGGACAATGGATGGATGATTTATTTAGCTGCGAGCGCCATCTCCTGGCAGATATCTCCACCTATACCCTTGAATAGGGCATTATTTGAGGGAACAGCCATTTGTAGTGGTGTCCAAACCATAGTGAACGTTATTGAGTGCACTCATTCAATCCCAAAATGCACTGCTATTTACATTCATGCATTTGGCAGACACTTTTATCCAAAGCGACTTACATTGCATTCAAGGTACATTTTTTTTTTTTACATTTTTACAGTTCTTGCTTTCTCTGGGAATCAAACACATGACCTTCGTGTTACTAGCGCCAGGCTCTACTGGTTGAGCTACAGGAAAGTATTTAACGCAGGTTTGCAATCGATGAATGCTCGACTCCTAAAGAATACCCACAATGCACTGAGATCACGCTGCGCATCGAATTAATTCCCGCATCCGGCCAGCAGATGGCATCCACAGCGGAATCATCGAAACCATTGTATATGGATGGAACAACCATAGGGGACAACAAGACCAATTGGACCCACTCACTTTCATTGTCTCTAATTAACATTAAAGAGGTGTGTAAACTCGCAAGTACGATGTCAAAAGCCGTATATTTCTCTGGTCCTCTCCCCGCGAAAAGGAGTGATGAAATAGTTAGCAGATTATCATCACTCAATGGCTGGTTGTCTAAGTGGTGTCTGCAAAATAACATAGGGTTCATAGACAATTGGAAAAGTTTTTGGGGCAGACCTGACCTGTTGAAGATGGACGGCATTCATCCCTCCTGGGCTGGTGCTGCTCTTCTCTCTAGTAATTTGGCACATAGTCTTAGAGCTAAACCTTGACTCACTGGGGCCCAGGTCAGGAAGCAGACAAACTGGCTAAACCAACCGTCTGCTAGCTGTCTCACGTCACCAAAGTCAGCTAAATCCCAGCACATAGAGACTCTTTCACCTAGATATTATCATATAGAGACTGTGTCTGTTCCCCGAATTAGTAAATACAAAAAACCATCAAAACCATTCAACAGTAAAAATTTAATTGATGTCCAACAAATAAACAACAGATATAATACGGATGAACAATTGATAAAGCTTGGGTTGCTGAATATTCGATCCCTTTCGCCAAAAACGCTTGTTGTCAATGATATGATTATAGATCATAACTTAGATGTGCTGTGTTTGACAGAAACCTGGCTAAAACCTGACAATTACATTACTTTAAATGAGTGCACCCCCCGAGATTATTGTTACAAACATGAGCCACGTCTGAAAGGTAAAGGGGGAGGTGTGGCTGTAATTTATAATAATATTTTCAGTATTACTCAGAAGTCTAGTTTCAAATATAATTCCTTTGAAGTTTTGGTGCTTTATGTAACACTGTGTAGTGTAAATGATAAATCCCGTTTGACATTTGTGTTGGCTACTGTCTACAGGCCACCAGGGCACAATACAGACTTTATCAAAGAATTTGCTGGTTTTGTATCGGAGTTAGTATTAGCTGTAGATAAAGTACTAATTGTTGGGGATTTTAATATCCACGTAGACAATGAAAAAGACGCATTGGGATTGGCATTTAGAGACATTCTAAACTCTATTGGAGTTAGACAACACGTATCGGGACCCACTCATCGCCTTAATCATACTTTAGATCTAATAATGTCATATGGAATAAATGTTGATACTGTTAAAATTCTGCAGCAGAGCGATGACATCTCAGATCATTACCTAATATCATGTATACTTAATTTACCTAAGGCTGCAAAGCCATCCCCTCGCTTCAAATATGGCAGGACGATAACCGCTGCGACTAAAGATTGCTTTGTACATAATCTTCCTCATCAGTTCCATCTCCTCAGCATTACAGATAGCCAAGATGAACTTGATGCTGCAACCAAAGCTATTGACTCTCTCCTTACTAGCACTTTAGACATAGTTGCTCCCCGGCGCTTAAAGAAGATTAAAGCAAATAATCCAACGCCGTGGTACAACGAGCACACTCGGGCCCTTAAAACAGCAGCCAGAAAAATGGAGCGCAGCTGGAAGAAAACAAAACTAGAGGTTTTTCGCAATTTGTGGAAAGAGAGCATGATTGCATACAGAAAGGCCATAAAAACTGCTAGATCTGCTTATTTCTCATCTCTTTTAGAAGAAAACAAACACAACCCTAAGTATTTATTCGATACAGTTGCTAAATTATCAAAAAATAAAGCTTCAGCTTCTGATGTTTGTAAACAACACAGCAGTAATGACTTTATGAACTTCTTTACTAGTAAGATTGATAATATTAGGAATAAAATTATAACCATGCAGCCGTCTATTACAGTATCACTTCAGACAGAGCGCTGTAGTGTCACTGAGGAAAAATTACACTCATTCACTGCTATAGGAGGAGAAGAACTGGCTAAACTTGTAAAATCATCAAAATCAACAACATGTATGCTTGACCCTATACCGACTAGGCTATTAAAAGAGATACTTCCAGAGGTCATAGATCCTCTGCTTAATATCATTAATTCATCTTTGACATTAGGATATGTACCAAAAACTTTTAAGTTGGCAATAATTAAACCACTTATTAAAAAACGCAACTTGATCCTAATGAATTAGTCAATTACAGGCCAATCTCGAATCTACCCTTTCTGTCAAAAATACTAGAAAAGGCCGTGTCTTCACAATTATGTTCTTTTTTAGAAAGAAATGGTATATGTGAGGATTTCCAGTCAGGATTTAGACCGTATCATAGCACTGAGACTGCTCTAATTAGAGTTACAAATGATTTACTCTTATCATCTGATCGTGGTTGTATCTCTCTATTAGTGTTACTCGATCTTAGCGCTGCATTTGATACTATCGATCACAATATTCTTCTGAATAGAATCGAAAATTATGTTGGCGTTAGTGGAACTGCTTTGGCATGGTTTAAATCGTACTTATCTGACCGTTATCAGTTTGTAGCAGTAAATGAAGAGATGTCACACCGATCACAAGTTCAGTATGGGGTACCGCAAGGCTCAGTGTTAGGACCGTTGCTTTTCACCCTGTATATGCTACCACTGGGAGATATCATTAAGAAGCATGGCGTTAGTTTTCATTGTTATGCTGACGATACTCAGCTCTATATTTCCTCACGCCCTGACGAAACCTACCAATTCACAAGATTAACAGAATGCATTGCTGATATAAAAAATTGGATGAATAGTAATTTTCTGCAACTTAATTCAGATAAAACTGAATTTTTAATTATTGGACAGAAAAGCTCCACAAGTAGTAACCGAGAATACTGTCTAACACTTGATGACTGCTCTGTCAAGCCCTCGTCGACAGTGAGGAACCTGGGTGTGCTCTTTGATACCAATCTTTCATTTGAAAGCCACGTTTCTAGCATCTGTAAAACCGCATTCTATCATCTTAAAAATATATCTAAATTACGGCACATGCTTTCAATGCAAAATGCTGAACAGTTAGTACATGCGTTCATGAGCTCAAGGCTAGATTATTGTAATGCTCTACTGGGTGGTTGCCCTGCTCGCTTAATAAACAAATTCCAGCTAGTCCAAAATGCAGCAGCTAGAGTTCTTACTAGAACCAGGAAGTATGATCATATTAGTCCAGTTCTGTCAACACTGCACTGGCTCCCTATTAAACATCGCATACATTTTAAAATCTTGCTTATTACTTACAAAGCACTAAATAGTTTAGCTCCCCGGTACTTAAGCGAGCTCTTAACGCATTATACCCCATCACGTCGATTGCGGTCTCTAAACTCTGGCCAGTTGATAATACCTAGAATATCTAAATCAACTGCAGGCGGTCGATCATTTTCCTATTTAGCTCCTAAATTGTGGAATAGTCTTCCTAGCATTGTTCGGGAAGCAGACACACTCTGTCAGTTTAAATCTAGACTAAAAACACATCTCTTTACTATGGCATACACATAGAACATTTTTAACTTTCATTATTCAATTCAATTGACTGATTGTTAGGCTGCATTAACTAGGTCAGCCGGAACCGGGAACACTTCCCATAACACCTGATGTACTCGTTACATCATAAAAAGAGTGGCATCTACGCTAATGTTAGTCTCTCTGTTTATCCCGAGGTTTATCCCGGATCTGGGCCCTGTCCGGATCGGATGGTGGACCTGCCTGGACATGACCAACGCATCCTGGAGTGTCTGCTCAGCCGTGTCAAATGGTGTCTCCTCTGAATTTGCCTCACTGGCACGACATGCTCAAAACCCGTCTTCGGCGCAATAATTCCGATCTTTCATGTATTCATACTCTTGTGTAATTGACGCCCCATCCTAAATAAATCTGTCTCTTCCGTGATACCCTGAAAATTTTGAATAATCCGATCTAATATGATTTCCGACCTGTAAGGTTGCCAGAATAATAATCTTACACGGTGTGTTAATAGGCCAGAGGAGAACTGGCACCCCGACTGAGTCTGGTTTCTCCCAAGGTTTATTTTTCTCCATCACGCCCTGATGGAGTTTTGGTTCCTTGCCACTGTCGCCTTTGGTTTGGCTTGCTCAGTTGGGGACACTAAAAATATGATTAAAGTTATTCAACTTATTATACAAATAAAATATATGAATTAGGTCTTATTTAATTCTATAAACTATAATACTGATCTGCCAACATTGTCGCTATATGATAAATTAGGATAGGCTGGTAACGTCACTGTTTTCTCCGGTGCGACTGTACAGCCGAATCTAATTTTGTCGCAATATTATCCTGTTTGACACTGTGAAGCTGCTTTGACACAATCGTGATTGTAAAAGCGCTATATAAATAAAGTTGATTGATTGATTGATCTAATTCAGCACGTCCTAACACTTATTATTAAACACGTTAGATGATTTTTCCAATTTTCTAATTGGATTTTTATTGAAAATAAATACCTTTCCAATCTGATGTGATGAGAAAAGTGAGTTCAGTAAAAGGCAAATTCGAACCTCATATAGATAGCCTACCTCAAACCTTTCTACCATGTGTTTTACCCCTACACTAGCCAAATGTTGCTGTATAATTCTGGGTTTTCCGTAAATTTGTCTGCCTCATCTAGATGTTTAGTAAACAAGGCAATATATTTGTACTTAATGTAAATGGCATCCAAGTTACTCCAGTAAAAAATTGTCTGTGACATAATCACCCACATTTTTGCTTCTGATGCCCATGTAATATAGGCTGTATAACACACACACACACACACACACACACACACACACACACACACACACACACACACACACACTCATAAAGCATTTTTTTTATTATTTTTTTAAATAAATGCTTTATGAGTAACTTTATTATTATTCCTTACATAACCCTTTCCCAGTAAGTTAGTGCCACACAAGAGCACTATATAGGGTTAACAATAGGAGCTTATGACTTACAAGCTGCATGACCAGTGCATAAGAGAATATAGGACGTCTCAGTTGTTGTATTAAAAGTTCTTAATTTTGCATTTCTCGCAATTCTATAAGCTGTTCACTGAGGAAAAATCTTGCGGAAATACTCGTGCAGGTACCGTAGTCTGTGTGCGACACAAAGCAATCAACACACTGTAAGTATTCATTTTATTTTAAAGGGGTCATATAATGGTACATGCACTTTTACAAGCTGATTGTATAGGAATGTGTGTTTTCAGTGCCTGTACACAACCATCCTATAATGACAAAAATCCATCCAGTATTTTTTTTTAATCTCCTTATATGTTTTCCCATTTTAAATCGAGCCGTCTGTCGTGTGACGGCACATTGTCGGACACCCCTCCCACGATTGTTGATTGACAAGAGTGTTTCACCTCAGACCCTCCCTGACCGAGCTCATCTGACATTGTATAAGTAGAGATGCTGGAGCAGAATGGCATCTAAGCGATTGTGTTCTGTTTCTTGGGTGTAATAATGAACACCCAAGGCAATGGGAACACCCAATTGGGCAATTAGTTGAATTAGTTGAAAGGGGTGTGTTCAAAAAAATAGCAGTGTGGCATTCAATCACTGAGGTCATCAATTTTGTGAAGAAACAGGTGTGAATCAGGTGGCCCCTATTTAAGGATGAAGCCAACACTTGTTGAACATGCATTTGAAAGCTGAGGAAAATGGGTCGTTCAAGACATTGTTCAGAAGAACAGCGTACTTTGATTAAAAAGTTGATTAGAGAGGGGAAAACCTATAAAGAGGTGCAAAAAATGATAGGCTGTTCAGCTAAAAGGATCTCCAATGCCTTAAAATGGAGAGCAAAACCAGAGAGACGTGGAAGAAAACGGAAGACAACCATCAAAATGGATAGAAGAATAACCAGAATGGCAAAGGCTCAGCCAATGATCACCTCCAGGATGATCAAAGACAGTCTGGAGTTACCTGTAAGTACTGTGACAGTTAGAAGACGTCTGTGTGAAGCTAATCTATTTTCAAGAATCCCCCGCAAAGTCCCTCTGTTAAAAAAAAGGCATGTGCAGAAGAGGTTACAATTTGCCAAAGAACACATCAACTGGCCTAAAGAGAAATGGAGGAACATTTTGTGGACTGATGAGATTACAATTGTTCTTTTTGGGTCCAAGGGCCACAGGCAGTTTGTGAGACGACCCCCAAACTCTGAATTCAAGCCACAGTACACAGTGAAGACAGTGAAGCATGGAGGTGCAAGCATCATGATATGGGCATTTTTCTCCTACTATGGTGTTGGGCCTATTTATCGCATACCAGGGATCATGGATCAGTTTGCATATGTTAAAATACTTGAAGAGGTCATGTTGCCCTATGCTGAAGAGGACATGCCCTTGAAACTGTTGTTTCAACAAGACAATGACCCAAAACACACTAGTAAACGGGCAAAGTCTTGGTTCCAAACCAACAAAATTAATGTTATGGAGTGGCCAGCCCAATCTCCAGACCTTAATCCAATTGAGAACTTGTGGGGTGATATCAAAAATGCTGTTTCTGAAGCAAAACCAAGAAATGTGAATGAATTGTGGAATGTTGTTAAAGAATCATGGAGTGGAATAACAGCTGAGAGGTGCCACAAGTTGGTTGACTCCATGCCACACAGATGTCAAGCAGTTTTAAAAAACTGTGGTCATACAACTAAATATTAGTTTAGTGATTCACAGGATTGCTAAATCCCAGAAAAAAAAAATGTTTGTACAAAATAGTTTTGAGTTTGTACAGTCAAAGGTAGACACTGCTATTTTTTTGAACACACCCCTTTCAACTAATTGCCCAATTGCACAGCCTTAAGAGCGTGCATATCATGAATGCTGGGTCTTGTTTGTTTTCTGACAATCTACTGAACCTACTGGTAACTTGTTTGCCACGTAGCAATAAAAAATATACTAAAAACCTTGATTATTCTGGTTAGTCATATTGTACTGCTATTATTTTGAACAAGACTGTAAGTATCATTATTCATTAAAAATATTACGGTGCAAGTTATTAAAGTTTTAAAATTTCACATTTAAAGAAATCTAGTGTTTTATCATCATATCTAAATATTTATTAGAATGCAAAGACTGCAATACTTTTTTGAGCAACTAGATTAGATACATGTATATTTATTAAAGAGCCATAAGGCACCTACTGGTTAATGGCATTACAAATAAACATTATTATTTTTTTAGCCACAAAATGACTCTAATTTGCCTCTTTGAATTGGATTTCTTTATTTTACCCTTAATGGCTACACTAATTGTAATATAAATAATACAAATATTAGAAGAAAAATATTTTAAGTGGTCATACATTGACAATAATTATTGCACGAAAAGTATTTAGTACCAAAAGATCTCCTCAAAATAGTCAATAGATATTACTGAACTAAAATAGGCTATAGAACATTCATTTAATTGAAAAATAGTTATGGTGTATGGTCACATTTGACCATCAATGAGTAGGCTGAGTGTGACTAATTAGTAAGGAATACCTGAGGGCTAAATACATTAATGTTAATATGTTGCATCTATCTCTATCACTCTATCACTCTCCATAATAAAATGATCCTGTAAATAGGTCTGACTTAATAATCAATGCACACTAACAGTATGCTGTACTGTTTAACAAAACTTGCTGCAAACATCTGTATAGGCCTAGTGAAACCTTGTGTATTCGCTTAAGCCATTCAAATGCATTGACATAGCTCTAGAAGTATTGAGCGCTCTATGAGCCACTGGACCAGCGCGCGCCGCCGGAAGACGAGATCATGCCGAAACTCCTCTTTGTAACGCCTCTGGCTTTAACATTGTGCCACATTAGCGCCAAAACGCTATTTATTGTTTGAATTTCACATTAAAACAGATACAAAATATTAAAGCTTAGCTTTGTTTAATATCAAAAGCAGGTATGGCAATTTGGCGTGAGATTGAGTTGGGCGGAGTGAGAGAGTGACACGGAGCCTGAAACCGTGTGTGTCACGCCAAATGCGTGAGTTGGCAACCCTGCGTTAAGGATCACTGACAAACAGACATTAACAGAAAAAATGTTTTTATTGGCATTAGGCGTAACATCAATTTGTCAACAAACTAACATATACATCAATAAACACATAGCATTCGCGCTAACATTACCCTGCCAGTGCAAAGACAGATCAAAGTGGCATTACGTTAACCAACCATTCAGAAACGTCCTGTTGGGCAGTCCAACATACGGAAGTCCCAGGGGTGGCCCCGGCCCTCTTAGGCGGGGGAACAACACCGCACTGGGAGGGAAAGACACAGGCTCGCCATAGGGAGCCTTACCGTGGAATAGTGTTGCACGGTATACCGGTACTACCCTTACGCAACAAAAATATATTTCTCAATATATTAGTTGACAATATATTTCTCAATATATTAGTTGACAATATATTTCATGTGTCTCCATATATTGTGAAATTTACATGGTAATATATCATATGATATATTATATAATAATATATTATATATGCAAGTCATATATTGCAATATATGGGACAATACTGCAATTATTGCCGTTTTCATATATTGAATAAATACATATCATTATACTATTCAATATATTGCTATGTATATTGAAATATATCCTACAATATATGAAATTATATATTGGAAGTCATTGTATATATGTAAATATATATGTAAAATTATATCAGATAATATACCTCAATGTACTGGATAATATAATCAGATTTATATGGGAACATATGTCTTAAATATATTGATTTATATTACATAGTATATAATTATCATATATATTGTATACATGGTAAATATGAAATAATCTAATGTACACTGTCTGTCATATATTTTAAAAATATAACAGATTAAAATATAATATAGAAATTAGGGCCACGACTCGATTAAAAAAATTAATCTAATTAATTAGAGGCTTTGTAATTAATTAATCGCATTTTAATTGCATATAAATATTTGACCTGAGAACAATGAGAAGTAATTTTTCACATGTATTTTTAGTATACCATTGAATAATGACTGAATACATAAGCTTAATCAACAAAATATTGTTTATTTATTTCAGTCCAGCAGACCAGTGCATGTTTGCCAGTTTAGCAAAAGCATTTTTGTGATATTTGAGGCTCGATGTGCTGCGGTGATACGTGAATTCCTTGTTGTATAGCTTGCACACAACCATGCTCTTGACGACGCTTCCATTCTTTCGTTTTTTAAAACAAAATTTCCCATCCACGGGGCCAAGCAAAGCGGTCTCATCAGCTTCTTCGTTCCATAGCTTCGTTCATGTTCACATCATAGACATCATATAGATAGACGCCCTATCGAGCGCTACTGCCTATTGGCACGGTCGAGCCGTGGAGCCGCCATCTTGAACCGGTCGCCAGCTCCACTCAGTGTTAAACTGTTTGCCAGGTGCAGTGAGCTGTCAGCGCATTCAATTAATCATATCTCCCTGAATACCTAACCGATTTTAACGCTGGGTTTTTTGCTGCAAAGGTCATTAATGTAGCTATGATACAGGACACATGGTTCAGCGTTTTTTAATATTCTTAAGCCATATTCGGATGGTAATTGTTTCTCGTGGGGTCGTAAGGTATTTTTCGGATGCATTTTAAAGATCTAAAGCCTACACTTTTATTACTAAAATGCTGGAAAGTATTTACAAGAATAATCTTTCATCACCGCTTAAAAGAGAAAGAAAAAAAAACACTTAAACATTTGAAATGAGCCGTTATTTCCGCTCATTTTTAAAATTACTTTTTTTTTAAACAAAACATTTAAATAAAATAATGTCTTATTATTAAATATGATTTTTTAAATTATTTTTATTCCAAGAATATGACATTTTTACAGCAGACAATCATTTGAATTACCACGTGAGCAGTGTTTCCCAGGTGCGGAGGATCACTCGCTCCTCCATAAATCGCCATCCGAATAGACTAGTTTTATCACTGAGGTGGCATGCAAATGTATTTTACAGACGTCCACATAAGAAAAAATTACCGTCCGAATAGGGCTATAGTGGGCTTAACAGTTACATAATATTCTGATATAAGATATAAAGTGTCCAGACGTCCTAAATCAAAATATGTGATATAGGATATAGGGGGTTTATATTACATTAATATTACACATTACATTCATTTATATTATAGGGGGATTATAAAACCACACAATATATATATGATAAAGAAGCAGAAACGTCTCGGTTACGTATGTAACCCTAGTTCCCTGAGGGAACGAGACGCTGCGTCGAAACGCTGTGAGAACGCCTCTGTTTAAATGCGTCGTGAAGCGCCTGTAGAACCATTCCATCGGAAAAAAGATCGATCGTCGGCGTGATGACGTCATCGACCGGAAGCTATAAAACGTCCGTGAAAACAAACAGGAACTAACTTCTGATAAAGCCTGAAGTAAGTGATCACGGACACGCCGGGAGTATGGCAAAGTGACGCAGCGTCTCGTTCCCTCAGGGAACTAGGGTTACATACGTAACCGAGACGTTCCCTTTCGGGGAACTCGAGCTGCGTCGAAACGCTGTGAGAACGCTTATACCCACATCGCCATAGGACCAAGTGTCTCGTATGTGTGAAGCCGAAGCGCACACGGTTACGAGAGTACCTGTGCCCCTACAGTAGATGCCAGGTCTAGTTCGTAGAACCTGACGAAAGTAGAAGGAGACGACCAACCGGCCGCGTTACAGATATCATGGAGGGAAGCCCCCGACAAAAGTGCTTTAGAAGCAGCCATACCCCTGGTTGAGTGCGCCCGGACAGCCAGTGGAGACGGCTGCCCGGTAGCTTCATAAGCAAGTGAAATGGCCTCGACCACCCACTTGCTCATCCTCTGCTTGGATACTGGGGCCCCCTTCTTAGGGGGTCCAAAGCAAACAAACAATTGTTCAGATTTTCTCCACAGGGCAGCTCTGTGGACATAGGTATCCAGTGCCCTCACAGGACACAGCAGATTTAATCTTTCCTGGTCTGACGTCATAAATGGAGGAGGACAGAAGGCTTGCAGAGTGATGGGGCCCCGTGGGCTCGTAGGAACCTTGGGGACATAACCCGGCCTGGGATGCAGAAATGCTTTCACCATCCCTGGCGCAAACTCTAGACATGAGGGCTCTACCGACAGAGACTGAATATCTCCTATCCTTTTAAGAGACGAAATGGCCAAAAGGAAGATGGTTTTTAGAGTGAGGAACTTATCCGAAACCTCCTCCAGAGGTTCGAACGGAGGTCCGGACAAGCCCCTCAAAACAATGGCCAAGTCCCATGCCGGGACCCTCGAGTGCATAACTGGCCTCAACCTTAATGTGCCACGAAGGAAGCGTGTAATTAGAGGGTGTCTTCCCAAAGACACTCCACTGCAAGGGACGTGGACAGCACCCAAGGCCGCCACGTACACCTTAAGTGTGGAGGGGGTCAACCCTGCAGAGAACCTCTCCTGCAGGAACTCCAGCACTGTACCAACCGGGCAGTTAACTGGATCCCACTGGCGTTCTCTGCACCATGCTGAGAAAAGTCTCCATTTCAAAGCGTACAGCTTCCTTGTGGACGGAGCTCTGGAGTGTAGGATGGTCTCTACGACCTCGGCCGAGAGACCCTCCTCTATGAGCCTGGCCCCCTCAGAGGCCAGGCCCACAGTTTCCACATCTCTGGGCGTGGGTGCAGGAATCTCCCGCCCGCCTGAGAGAGTAGATCCCTCCTGGTCGGAATCTCCATCGGAGAGCCTTCCAGGAGAGATATCAGGTCCGCAAACCACACTCGGGTCGGCCAGTTCGGAGCCACTAGAAGTACCTGGGCCCCGTCCCGGCGTACCCTCTCCAGAACTCCTGCAAGCAGGACAATCGGGGGGAAGGCGTACAGAGGCAGCCTCGGCCACTCCTGTACCATGGCATCCAGCCCCAGCGGGGCCGGATGGGTCAGAGAAAACCACTGCGGGCAGTGAGAATTCTCCGCCGAAGCGAACAGGTCTATCTCTGCCTTCCCATAAACCTTCCAAAGGAGCTCCACCACCTCTGGATGGAGTCTCCATTCCCCGGGCCTCGGCCCCTGTCTCGACAGGCTGTCTGCTTCCTGATTCAGGGCCCCCGGGATATATACTGCCCTGACTGACAGCAATTTCCCTTGGGCCCACAGGAGGATCCGATGTGCCAATTTGTCCAACGGACGAGACTTCAGACCCCCCTGGTGGTTTATGTAGGCCACCACGGACGTGTTGTCTGTTCTGACTAGTACATGGTGGCCCCTGAGGTCGGGCAGGAACTGTTTCAATGCCAGAAACACTGCGAGCATCTCTAGCCGATTTATGTGCCAGTGCCGCTGATGCTCCTGCCATAGACCCTGGGACGAGCGACCACTCATGGTCGCCCCCCAGCCCGTGAGAGAGGCGTCTGTCGTTAGCGTTACGCGACGAACAAGAGCCCCCAACACGGGACCCTGAGATAAAAACCCCGGGTTTTTCCACATGACCAGAGCACGTAGGCATCGCCGCGTGACTTTGATCGTGCGGAGCGGATTTCCCCTCGGGGAGAACCCTTTTGTCTTGAGCCACCACTGCAGTGGCCTCATGTACAGTAGGCCAAAAGGTATCACGTTGGACGCTGCTGCCATGAGACCTAACAGTTTCTGAAACTGTTTCACAGTGACGGCTTGGCCTAGCTTCTGTTCTTTGGCGGCTGCCAGGATCGATGCTATGCGTGTTGGCGATAATTGCGCCCGCATAATTACCGAGTCCCAGTTCACACCCAGAAAAGTGGTTCTCTGAGCCGGAGAAAGTACACTCTTCTTGGCGTTCAGCCTCAACCCCAGCTTCGACATATGGGCGAGAACAGCATCTCGATGCTGAACCGCCATCTGCTCTGTATTCGCTAGAATCAGCCAGTCGTCGATATAGTTCAATATGCGGATGCCCTGTAGACGCAGCGGCGCCAGAGCTGCATCCACACACTTGGTGAACGTGCGGGGTGACAGTGCTAGACCGAAGGGAAGTACACGATATTGGTATGCCTCTCCCCCGAAGGCAAACCTCAGGAACTTCCTGTGATGTGGAAAGATGGAGACATGAAAATACGCATCTTTGAGGTCTATGGTGACAAACCAATCCTCCGATTTGACCTGCGCTACAATCTGTCTGAGTGTAAGCATCTTGAATTTGAGCTTGGCCACCGAGCGATTCAATAGCCGCAGATCTAATATCGGGCGTAAGCCCCCATCCTTCTTCGGCACGATGAAGTAACGGCTGTAAAAGCCAGACTCCCTGCTGGGAGGGGGAACCCTCTCTATAGCCCCTTTTTGCAGGAGTGTCTCTACTTCCTGTGCCATTACCAGAGCCTGCTCCGGGCCCACCTCTGTAGGCAGGACACCGGAGAAAGGAGGTGGCCGACTTCCGAATTGAATGGCGTACCCCCTTTCTATTATCTGCAGGACCCAACGAGATATATTTGGTAGACGTTTCCACTCGTCTAGAAAATCTACTAAGGGAACCAGCCTCTCGAGGCTGGCCTCTGGTGTATTTTGAGCAACAAGCACAGTGCCCTGAAGCGGCGGACCGGCAGGGAACAACTGACTTGACTGCTCGGGGACCCCCCGAAGGGGGTGCGGACCACCCTCGGGTGGCCCGCGGAGACCGACTGCGCCCCGGCATTGCGGCAGGGTTGGCAGCGCGGCCCCCCGAGGGTGCCGTAGGGAAACGGGTACCGTAGGCAGGGGTAAGCACCGTTTCCCTACGGGGGGAACCACCCTCAGCGTCCTGACGCTTCTGGCGTCAGGAACGCTTCGACGAGGCCTTCTTGGCGATCAGGACTGTCCGCAGATCAGCCCTGCCCCTCGAAGGCCTCGTCTGAGAGCGCCGCCCCTCGTCCCCACGCTGAGGGGGAGCTCGGGCAGCGACGCTCTGCTTCTGCTGAGCCCTGTAGGAGGAGCTCGTACTCGGCTTGGGCTGCTTGGTGGTATCAGCAGCAGCCCCAGGGACCTGGACCCGGAGAGGGAGGAACTGCTTGAGCGCCGCAGCTTGCTTTTTCGACTCCTGGAACCTCTCGGTGACAGTGTGAACTGCGTCACCGAAGAGGCCTCCAGGAGAAAGCGGCGCATCAAGCAGAAAGGCTTTCTCCCTCTCCTTGATGTCTGTGGGGTTTAGCCATAGATGCCTCTCCGTAGCCACCAATGCTGCCATGGAGCGGCCAACACATCTGGCCGTCTCCTTGGTGGCCCGGAGAGCTAGATCGGCTGACGATCTTAATTCAGCGATAATATCACCCCCCACAGCATCACTACCGTCCAAATCCCTCAGCAGGTCAGCCTGGTATGCCTGCACGATAGCCATCGTGTGCAGGCATGCAGCCGCTTGACCCGCCGCCGAGTACGCTTTACCCACCATCGCCGACGTTGTTTTTAGAGGTCTGGTGGGTAAAGTCGGGGCCTTCAGGGACGATGCCGAGGAAGGCGAGAGATGGCTCGCAAGCGTCTCTTCAACCTTTGGCATCGCCCCATAACCATACTGTCTCAGCCCGCAAATGTTGCTGTAGACCGAAGTCTGCGGGCTGAAGACACGATATGAAGCCGGTCTCTTCCACGATCTTGCCACCTCGGTGTGCAAATCGTGGAAGAACGGCAGGCCCCGTCGCTGAGGTTCTGATGCGCGAGACGGCAGGAAGCGTTCGTCTAGCTTACTATGACGTTTTCTTCCTGCCTCAGATCTTTCAGTGGGCCAGTCGATGTTTAACCTGGCCACTGCTCGCGTCAAAACCTCAACTAGCTCCTCACTAGCAGGGGACTGAAGTGGCGAATCTTCAGTATCGATACTTTCAACGTCCACCTCCTCAGAGCTGGACAGATGAAGTACCGGCGGCTCTCTCGGGGGGGAAGAAACCGCCATGCGTGCTTCCATGCCCCGAGAAGAACCGCTGGATGGAGCAGGTGAGGGCAGAGATAAGGCAGCGCCCGTCTCTAACCCCTCTGCAACATCCAATTGTGATCCCCACGACTGCAGCCTCCGCTCCGCCTCGGCGGCAGCGGGACCAGAGCCGCGGGGAACACGAGCCGAGGCACCCTCCTCGAAGAGTGCCCGGCGGGAGCGCAGCGTTCTCAGTGGCATACGCTCACAGTGCTCGCAAGCAGCCCCCTCGAGGGCTGCCTGGGCATGCTGCGCTCCCAAGCATGCAACACAGAGAAGATGTGTATCCCCGCCCGTGATGTAGCGTGGGCAGGGAGGAACACACTTTCTGAAATTGCTGCTTTCACTCGCCATTCTATCTATCTTATTTTCTCTTTTTTCTGTTAATATATTGAATATTTAACAAAAAGGGTGGAAAATCTCTGCTTTCTAGTATAATAGACAGACAAAAACACCAAATAGACAGACAGGTTCACACAGATCGCTTGCTGAAGGCTCAGAAGCTAGTTCCTGTTTGTTTTCACGGACGTTTTATAGCTTCCGGTCGATGACGTCATCACGCCGACGATCGATCTTTTTTCCGATGGAATGGTTCTACAGGCGCTTCACGACGCATTTAAACAGAGGCGTTCTCACAGCGTTTCGACGCAGCTCGAGTTCCCCGAAAGGGAACAGAGAGTTGAAGTAAAATAAGATATTTTAATAAGTTGAAACAATTTATAATGATTTGTGACACACACTCTCTCTCTCTCTCTCTCTCTCTCTCTCACACACACACACACACACACACACACACACTAAATATATAATATTCTGATAAAGTTCCGGCATCATCCTTTGTGATTGGGATTGTTCTGTTCGCCTTCATCTGCAACACAACGACAGTTATTATGCCCGGTCAGCAATGCATGTATTAACTTCAGATTGGATTGTGTTGGTACTAATCACATAATGTTACCAAACGCTAAAAGTAAGTTTCGTGCATCTAACAAGTGCTTTCTAACATCTTTTTGATCTGAATAGTAACTTAAGTTATGTGGAAAACACTTGAGTTGAGGGAGATACATAGCTTAGCTAACATTAGCTAGCTACGATTTCAGTACAGTACTATCAAAGATCCTTGCTCCTTCTCAATTATCTGGATTTAAGGACAAAATACATCCAATAGTACGATGGCAAAGTTAAATCTTACTTGTGAAAAGTAATCCCGCGAGCCCTACCTGCGATGGTTCGCCGATTAGAACAGGAAAATGCTGCACAGTGCTCTGGCATCTTAACTGCTGCTATGCAACGAAACTAGGAGTACGACCGGTTCAAAATGGCCGCCGCAAATCTCGGCGCACAGCAGCCAATAGGGCGTCTACCTATATGATGTCTATGGTTCACATGGTTCGTTGTTGTCGTGACTCCGGAGCGCTAGTTGGTGTTCCAGTATAATTGGTCCGTCGAAACTCATTCATTGAAAAACGTTCCGCGGTGCAAAAATAAGTTTGGTAAAAAAAATTTGCGTAATTAATTAACGCATTAAAGTCACGTAATTAACGCATTAAAGTCACGTAATTAATTAATCTTAATTAACGCTTTAAAGTCCCGGTCCTAATAGAAATATTTTCTAAATATAGAAAATATATTGAATGTCATGCACCATCATATTTTCTAAATATAGAAAATATATTGAATGTCATACACCATCTGATTTGGGCTATTGTTAATCAACCTCTGTTAACATATGCAGGAGCTTGCTTAACTCACAAAAAATACTTTGTTTCAATAAACATACATGAAATAATTCAGTTTTGTTTGTATATCAATGTATTTTAATATATGAATCAATATATAGCAATAGGTTGTCCATCCATATATTGCTATATATTTTCAAATATATGAGGAAGTTTCTGATACATTGAAATATATTTTCTAATGTATTGCAATATAAATTCTAGTATATTGCAATATATTTTTGTTTCGTAAGGGTAGAAAAGTATTGCGATACCTTCCTACTACAAACGGTACGATATGGACTTTTATTAGTACCGGTACTTTAAGGAGGACAGCGCTGACATGAGCTGTATTCTTAATTTGCGTGGAAGTGTGACAGCAGGTGTCAGGACACGTGTGCGGAACTCTGCTTCCACCGTTCACTAAACATGGGAAGTAGAAGAGTTAAATATCTACGCGCAGCGCATGAGAAAGAAAGCAACAAAAATATGCGCGAATGAGAAGAAAAAGCGCAGCACGGGACGTGCTCACGCAGCCGGACTCTGAACTGAAGCGCGCACCCACACACACATAAACACCTTTCAGACAACATGCGGTCGCGATTCAGTTCTTTCACGGATTATTATTTGGGTTTGAATGGTCAAACATATGTAAAAATGCACGGCCTGGCGAGTATTCAGGTAAACACAGTCAGATATGTCTTTAGTGTATAGCTGAGGTAATTAGATCCGTGCAGGTCTTAAGCCAGACCTACTATTCTGTGTGATTTAATGTTAATCAAACACCAATTAAAAATAGAAAACCATCACATGCCTGGCTAAATAACTCAAATATATTTATTAGGATCAGTTTATTGTTAAATTATCGAATGAAGACTAGTAAGCAGTTTTATATTTGATTATTAATTTATTTTTTGACTTGGTACTGTTAAAGAGACCTAATGAAGCTGAAAAATAAAGCATGGTTTTTGTCATATTGTTTGTAATTAGCATGTTTGCTTTTTAAAAAAAATAAAATAATACAATTTAAAATCTATATAATAAGTATAAAATTATACTTAAAAAAATTTTAAATTACTTATATCATGAAGTAAGATTTTGGTCATCCCAACCTGTTGAGAAGTGAAAGGTTAGTGAATGATAATGATTGATAATGTGATCTATGTGAGGATGTTCACAATGGCATGTAGTTATTATAGCAATAAAAGAAGGGGATGGGCAAAAACCAGCGCAGGAACATGCTGGCTAAGTTACTTTTTAGTAAAAAAATTAAACAATGAATAATAAGTTCTGTTGTCATATTATTCATATTATCTGTTTGTTTGTTTTTTTACCGTGGTATCGATTTAGTATCGGTATCGAGGTATTTTGATTTAGTATCGTATCGAAGTCTAAATTTTGGTATCGTGACAACACTACCGTGGAAAATACACATATGAGACTGCCGTGGTGGTCACAACATGATTTGATTAATATCAAATCATGGCTGATTGATATGAATCCTTTCACATGACTCAAGATAGCGCCGATGTGAGTGGCATGCCGTCTGTTCATGTCTAGTTTGTTTTTTATTATGGCTGCTGCTTTATTAATAACGCTGTTTATACGTAAGTCTAGCTCTGCACTGGTGTATAATCGCCCTACACCTTTAAATATCTTATACATGTTTGAGAAACAGTTTAAGGAAGCTCGGCAAGAACTCCATTTTAATGTCCCAAAACCACCACTAAGGATTCCAACGTGGGTGCAACGCGAGCCTTGGCCCCCTTTGCCGAAAAGACGGCGTCGCCGTGGAAAGCGAGGAGAAAGGCAGGTGAAATTAAAGGCATACCTGGTCTCTCTTCCGGGAGTACCGCGGCTCGCAGATTTGCGGTTGTGGGGCTGGAAAGACAGCCGGGTGTTGTGTAGGCGTTCGGAGAACGCAATGCTGCGGTGGAATGCACCCGTTATGCCGGAGGGACCTGCACAGGTCCACTTTCTGCTCTACATCTACGTGCTCTACATCTCTGTTGGAATGGGATCAGCGTGCAGAATCTTCGCCCTGTGCCATTGGATCAAGTACACTCGTCAGAAAGTATGGACGGATCGGCTTTAAGGTCGGGCTTGCTGAATGTGCGCTCTTTGAAAAACAAGTCTTTTATTCTAAATGAGTTTGTTAGAGCTCGGGATTTGGACTTTATGTTTCTTACTGAAACCTGGATGAACAATGGCAATATGTATGTTTTGGGAGAAGCTGTTCTGAATAATTTTTTTTGTTTTTAATTCTCCTCGACAAATAGGAAAGGGAGGAGGACTGGCTTCTATTTTTTTTTAAAAAAAATTAATTGTATACTTTGATTAAGTTTCAGCAGTTTGTAAACTTTGAACTGCAAACTTTTGAAATCCAAACATCAACACCTATCCTCTGTGCTGTTATCTATCGACCACTAGGAGCAAATAAGGACTGTATTTCAGAACTGGCTACTCTCTTTGCAGATATTATTTTAAAATATGATACAATTTTAGTTATGGGGGATTTAAATATCCATGTGTGCTGTCCAACAAACCTCCTAGATATTAAGGACATTATCATTGATTACTTTTTGTTATCTGACCGCAACCCAGTCTTATGTTCTGTCTCTCTTCCTTGCCAACTGAAAGAAATTTGTCCAGTTAAAAAATGGCTTCGTCCACTAATGCCTAATTCATATTTGGATTTTAATGTATCTTTCATGGAGATGATACAATGTGTTCAAGTGAATCTTTTATCTCCACATCTTGATGTAGAAGAAGCTGTTAATAGTTTTAATGTTGTATGCAAAGAAACATTAGACTGTATTGCCCCTTTGAGACAGGTATGTAGAAAAAGTAAGTCTGCTGCATGGTACAATGAAGAGGTGAAATTGTTACGAAGGCAGTGTTGAAGATGTGAACGCAAATGGAATAGAGATACATTTCAAATTTCTTACGAAATGTTAACCCAGTGGGTTGTAAAAACTCTGAGGTCTAGATATTTCTCAGATATTATTAAGAAAAATCTAAATTCAAGAGTCCTTTTCACAACAATTGACTCATTTCTGAATACGACATTAGAGGCACCTGGAGATACATCAATGGAGCTTTGTGAAGGTCTTTTGGAATTTTCTGTTGGGCGTATTTCTGACATTAGAAATAATATACAACAGTGTTCATATATGCCTATAGATACAGTTGTAATTCATGCTGTGCTGTCTGATTTTGAGCCTATCTGTAGCTATGCTTTTAGTTATTGTATGTAAGCTTAAGACGACATCTTCCCCTCAAGATATTGTTCCTACAACATTATTCAAGAAAGTCATTGAGTTGATTGGTCCATTTGTACTAACTATAATTAATAAGAGTCTACAGTCTGGAATTGTTCCAACTTATTGTAAACATGCTGTAGTACATCCCTTGTAATAAAAAAAAAAAAAAAAAAAAAAAAAAAAAAAAACGTAGACACGAGTGTGCTGTGTAACTATAGACCTGTTTCTAAGCTTCCTTTTTTAGAAAAGATTTTAGAGAAAAAAGTTTTTAATCAGCTTGAATCTTTCCTCAATGATAATACTACAGTATAGGTGAAATCTTTCAGTCAGGGTTTAAAAAACAACATAGCACAGAATCTGCTCTATTGAAAGTACTGAATGACATTTTTATTGCTACTGACCAGGGTGATGTGACTGTACTTTTACTATTGGATCTGTCAGCAGCGTTTCATACTATTGACCACATCATTTTGCTATCATGCCTAGAAAATTATGTAGGGATTAGAGGAAATTGCCTGAAATGGATTAGGTCTTATTTTGAAAACCGAACTTTTTCTGTTCAGACGGGGGAATTTACATCTACTTCAGCACTGCTATCATGCGGTATTCCACAAGGATCCGTTTTAGCACCAGTATTTGTTTCACTTTATATGCTTCCATTAGGTCAAATCATGAGGAAATACGGTATTACTTTTCATTTTTATGCAGACGACACCCAGCTGTACCTTCCGTTAAAGCCTACTGTCTCTTTGGCTGTAGAAAGACTCGTAGAATGTTTTGACGAGATTAAGCTGTAGATGTCCACAATTGTTTTATGTTTAAATGAAACAAAAACAGAATTGGTTTTATTTGGCCCTTCCGAGTCCTTTGATACATCCAAAATTGACTTAGGTGCACTTTCACCTTTTCGGATGCATCAGGTAAAAAATTTTGGTATAATTTGTGACAGTGCATTACAATTCGAAAAATAGACAAACAAAGTTGTTAAAACTAGTTTTTTTTTTTTTTAAGACTGTGGTGAAGGGGGCATGGTTCTGTGAGGTCTGCAGCGGGAGAGAGAGCTCAGAGCGGAGCGGCAGGTAAGTGGGTTAAGCACAGATGACGAACACCTGTTTCTGATTGCAGTAATTGGCAGGGAGAGAGCACATTTAAGCCGCGGCCGGGAGAGAGTCGAGAGAGAGAGTTGGATTGGGACTTTGCGTGCACAGCAGAAAAACTGAGAGACTGACACAGAGAGTATGATTGAGAAGGAGCGATCATATCGTGGAGAAACTGAGTTATCACACACCCACGTGTGTTTGTTATTTGTTTTGAAAAGGCTGAATAAAGAGAGCGAGTCCCAGTCAAAGCCGACCCCTGTCTTCTTCATTCCTTCCATCAAAGAACCTCATTACAAAGACTAATCGCTAAAATCAAGTCCTTTGTGTCACAGAAGGACCTGGAAAAGATAATCTATGCTTTTATTTTCTCACGATTAGACTATTGTAATGCACTATATTATAGTGTTTTACAGTTGGTTCAAAACGCAGCCGCAAGACTTCTGACAGGTACTAAGAGAATTACATTGGCTGCCAGTTTCCTATCGGATTAAGTTTAAGCTTTTATTATTTTTAAAGCTTTACATGGTACTGCTCCAACATAGCCGATCTGATCCAGGTAAAGAAACCAAAGAGATTGTTACGCTCTGAGTCATTAAATCTCTTAAGCCTAGTTCACACTGCCCGATTTTTGCCCCGATTTTGAGTCGCCGACAGGTTTTGTGAAATCGCCGACAAATGCCCGAGATCACCGGCAAATCGGTGCTCGTGCACGCGAGTGACAATCACGCAGTATGAATGATCAAAGACGCGATCAGAGAGAATCGCCGATGCCGGTGAGATATTTGGCATGCTAAATATCTGGACCTGTCGGCGATTCAAACTCCTGCTGTGTGAACAGCGTTCTGACTGAAAATTACACCGCCAGCCAATGAGAGAGTGAGATACAGGGCAGCAGGAGGTTCAGGGAGGAGTTATAAAGCAGAATTGCAGTATTTTAATAGATATATTTATAATTCTATCAAACAGAAACAAAGGCCAAACATTTGCACATCCAGCCACAACAGCAGCACATTACAAAATTGTTTATTTACCTCAAACTGTCTTTGCAGAACAAAATCCTGGCTCCCTCTGTCTCTCCAACAATTTCTTCCGCCATAATCTTTTTTCTTTTTCTCCACAAATCAGCGCACATACAATTTGAAGCAAACTTTGTGCAGTTTATCATTTTTAATAACAATTCCAAGTCTCGCGCGAGAACTCCGGTCTGACGCACGTGTGATCTCGCGTTGTTTACTTGTCACATCGCACGTGTGTTTGGGAAACGTAGTTTGCACACCGGAGAGCGAGAGTTGTCGGCGATTCTTCCTCTTGTTCAGTCATGCAGTGTGAACTCCTCTGTCGTCAAACCATCGTGCAGTGTGAACACAGCAGTGACTGAATGATACCCCGGATAGTCATGCAGTGTGAATAGAGCAGTGACCCGACGAGTTTGAAAATCGTGCAGTCTGAACTAGGCTTTAGAGGTCCCACGGACGTACCGGAAAATGAGGGGAGACTGCTCTTTTGCCACTGTTGGTCCTAGGCTGTGGAATGGGTTAGCTCATTGTAACAATGTTCGTTTGTGAGGAAGGAAGAGGACACGGGGGTCGGCAGGACTGTTGACGTAATCTATTTATTTATAAACTCTCAACACAATAACACACTCGATGGTGTGCTGTATCATCAACTCAAGGATCACTTCCGGGTCGGCACTTCCGGCATTTCTCAGTCTCTGTGGGTTCACGTCAACAGTCCCTCTCTCTCCTCCTGGTCTCTGGTTCCGCTGGCGTTTTATCCCCTCTCCCCGCTCATTACTGGAACAAGATACAGGTGTTATTAATCTGCGTCCAACCCACTCACTTACCACTCGTCCCGCGGCTCTCTCTCCCGCTGCAGACCTCGCTGAACCACACCCCCCTTGCCACATACCCCCACCGCCCGACTCAGTCCGGCCTGCAGCCCCCCCCCCCCCATTTCTGGAGAGGAAATTGGCCACAGCCATCTGAGCACCCGGCCTGTGGACCACCTTGAACTTAAACGGCTGAAGAGCTAGATACCAACGGGTGATCCGCGCGTTGGTATCCTTCATGCGGTGGAGCCATTGGAGAGGAGCGTGGTCCGAACAGAGGGTAAACTCCCGCCCCAGCAGGTAGTAGCGGAGGGTGAGAACGGCCCACCTGATGGCAAGGCACTCTTTTTCGATGGTGCTGTACTTAGCTTCTCTCTTGGAGAGCTTATGGCTAATGTACAGCACCGGCTGCTCTCCCCCCTCCATCTCCTGGGCCAGGACTGCGCCCAGCCCTCTGTCCGACGCGTCAGTCTGCAACAAAAAGGGGATAGAAAAGTCAGGGGAGTGTAAGAGCGGCCTGCCACATAGAGCAGCCTTAACTCGGGTAAAAGCCTGCTGACACGGCTCCGTCCACTGGACCATATCCGGTAGCCCCTTTCTAGTAAGATCAGTCAAAGGGCTGGTGAGGTCCGAATAATTTGGTATAAACCATCTGTAATATCCCGCCAGCCCCAAGAACTGCCTTATCTCCTTTTTGGTCTTGAGTCTCGGACAGGTTGCAATCGCGGCAGTCTTATCAACTTATCAATTCTTATCAATTATCAATTTCCCAAGTGGAAGCCCAGATATCTTACTTCCACCCGCCCAATCGCACACTTCTTTGGGTTGGCCGTGAGCCCCACTCCCCTCAGCGACCTCAGGACCGCCCTAACATGCTGCATATGCCGCTGCCAATCGTGACTGTAGATCACGATGTCATCCAGATACGCAGCAGCATATGCGGCATGGGGACGCAAAATCCTATCCATGAGTCGCTGGAAGGTAGCGGGTGCCCCGAACAAGCCGAAAGGAAGCGTGACAAATTGGTGCAATCCAAACGGCGTGGTGAAAGCTGTCTTTTCTTTGGACAATGGAGACAAGGGGATCTGCCAATAGACCTTTGTTAAGTCCAGTGTCGAATAAAATCGAGCCGTGCCCAACCGATCAAGCAACTCGTCAACCCGCGGCATTGGATACGCATCGAACTTCGACACTGCGTTCACCTTGCGATAGTCCACACAGAACCTGACCGAGCCGTCGGTTCTGGGGACCAAAACTATCGGGCTCGCCCAGTCACTGGTGGACTCCTCGATTACTCCAATGTCGAGCATTGCCCCTAATTCCTCCTGAACCACCTTTTTCTTGTGTTCAGGCAAACGATACAGCCGGCTGCGAACTACCACGCCCGGCTCGGTCTCGATATGGTGCTGAATCAAGTCGGTACGTCCCGGTAGGGGCGAGAACACGTCGGCGAACTCCGCCTGTAGTTTTGATAAATCAGTGAGTTGGAACGGTGAGAGGTGATCTCCACCAGGGGCCAGTGCGACCGATTGTGCTTTAATGCTCGCCTCTGGCCCGAGATCATCCTCTCCCCCGATCACCGTTGCCAACAACACTGATTCCACCTCATTCCATTTCTTAAGCAGGTTGAGGTGATATATTTGACGCGCCCCGTTCATATCGGATCGTATCACTTCATAATCGAGCTCTCCTATCTGTCGTGCGACCTCAAACGGCCCCTGCCACTTTGACATTAATTTCAAGCTCGACGTAGGGAGTAGTACGAGCACTTTCTCTCCCGGTGTGAATTTGCGTAGCTTCGTACCCCTGTTATATGACCGGCTTTAGCGGTCCTGGGCTTGTAACAAATTCTCCCTGGATAGCCGCCCCAGTGTGTGGAGTTTTGTTCGCAAGTCCAGCACGTACTGAATTTCGTTCTTTGCCAAAGAAGGTCCCTCCTCCCAAGTTTCTCGTAGGACGTCCAGCACCCCCCGTGGCTGCCGTCCGTAGAGAAGCTCGAAGGGGGAAAACCCCGTGGAGGCTTGTGGAACCTCCCGCACGGCAAATAAGAGGGGTTCTAACCACCAATCCCAATTTTTGGCGTCTTCCTGTACGAACTTACGGATCATGGATTTAAGAGTGCGATTAAATCGTTCGACCAAGCCGTCCGTTTGTGGGTGATAGACGCTTGTTCGAATGGATTTAATGCCCAATAATCCGTAGAGTTCGCTTAACGTGCGTGACATAAACGCCGTGCCTTGATCAGAGAGGATTTCTTTCGGAATCCCCACTCGGGAGATTAGTCGAAACTCTTTGCTGAGATGTTGCGGAGAGCCACTGCCTCCGGATATCGTGTTGCGTAGTCCACGATGACTTACGCAAAACGATGTCCGCGTGCGGATCGCTCTAATGGCCCAATGAGGTCCATCGCAATTCTCTCGAAGGGGACCTGCATTAATGGAAGAAGGCGCAACGGCGCTTTTGAGGCGGCCAGTGGATTCACCAACTGACATTCCGGACAAGACGCGCACCACCTGCGCACATTGTCATGAATGCCTGGCCAAAAAAATCGGGTCATGAGGCGATTCAGCGTGGCCGCCTGTCCCAGGTGGCCCGCCATTGGATTAGAGTGAGCCGCCTGAAAAAGCATTTCCCGGCGGCTCTTTGGTACTAACAACTGGGTTGTATCTACCTTTGTCTACCTTGGGTCACTCGATACAACCGATCCTTTATTATGGCAAAATACGGATACGAGACAGGCAAGGCCGGTTGGAGAGACTGGCCGTCAATCGATCGGACCTGCTGGAAGGCATTTTTGAGGGTCTCATCTTGTGACTGCTCCAGAGGAAAGTCATCGGGGTCCGAGAGAATCAGTCTCTCGATCCCACTCGGTTCCTCTGAAGCTGTCCCCAAGGGTCCCGTCTCAGTCTCCCCAAGCTGCACTCGCGCCGCCCCCCTCCTCGCCTTTTTCTCCCAAGCGGCATCTGCGCATAACGACCCCAATAAAGCCAGAAAGGCGGGCCGATTCGTCCCCAGAATTAGCGGATGCCGGAGGTGTGGACTAACCGCGACCTCTATATTATGCTTTTTCCCCCGAAACTGTATCGTGACTGGGACAACCGGATATTCCACCACATCCCCGTGCACACACCGCACCTTAACCATGCGGCTTGTATCCAATGCCCCAGGCTGCATCAGGCTTTGATGGATCGAGGTTTGGTTACATCCTGAATCCACCAAGGCCTGATATTCACAGGAATTTGGTACTCTCCCGCTTGATCGGGGGTGGTCCGCTGGACGTTCGGGATCCGGATCATTGTTCCGATGTCCATCATCGGGCATCGGTCCACAAAATGATCCGGATCACCGCACCGCCAGCAGGCCAGCCCAGGCCTACCTGCCACCCCTGCGGGGAGTGGGTTGGAGAATGAGCGCGGGGAGGGGGTGGAACCAGAGCCACCTCGCTGAACCACGCCCCCCTTGCCACACTCATTATATCCGGCAGTGCTCCGGTCTTGGGGAGTTCAAACGACAGTTGAAAGCATATTTTTTGCTTTGGCATTCGATCTTACATGAGTGTGTGCTAGGGATGTCTATGCTTTATCTTATGGGCTTTTCTATGTTATTTTATTCTTATTTTTAATTGATGGTGGTGTAATGAAATTGAAGTTGAATGTGATTGTATAATTATGTAGTATTTGGCCCTTGTACAGCACTGTGATCAACTTTTGTTGTATTAGTTTGTGCTTTATAAATAAATTGAACACTGAACATTGAACATTGAACAACATATGGAACCCAGCCTAACACAAGTTCCACCAATGCATTCAAGTGTTAGACCTGGTGTCAGATGCTCCGCCACATCTGACTGCCGCGGGTTGCGGAGGACTCGACAGGGACTCACACGTATCCGTTCCATGAGGAAGGGAGTGGCACAGCAAGCCGACACTAGAACGGGCACTCTGGTGCTACCGACTATGGGAAGTGAGCACACGGGAAGATAGAATCTAGCGAACGTGTTGGGTGTTGCCCAGTCTGCAGCTCTACAAATATCTGTCAGCAAGGCGCCACGAGCCAGCGCCCAGGACGAGGCAGGAGGTGGCAGGCGAGTTGTGACATGCGACGGGAGCGTAGACCACCTTGTTTATTGATGTACGCAACGGTCGCAGTGCTGTCCGTACGGATCAGAACTTCCCCTGAAGTGGCGTCTTGAAGCGGTCCAGGGCAAGACGAACTGCTAACAACTCCAGGCAGTTGATGTGCCATTGCAGTTGAGGCCCCGTCCACAGACCTGAAACTGCAAGCCCGTGGCACCCCAGCCGGTGAATGAGGCATCCGTGGAGACAATCGCATGCCTGGATACCTATTCAAGGGGCACTCTTGCCGATAGAAATACAGGGTCTGACCACGGGCTGAATGTTTGGCGGCACCTCGGTGTGACTGAGACACGGAGGGACCCACTGTGCCACGCCCACCTCGGGACTCAGTCGTGTAGCCAGCGTTAAAGCAGTCTCATATGGAGTAATCCGAGCGGCGTGACCGCGGCTATGGATGCTATATGCCCCAGGAGCCTCTGAAATTGTTTCAGTGGGACCGCTGTCCTGCATTTGAACGAGTTCAAGCAGTTCAACACCAACAGGGTGACCGAATCCAGCTCCATCCCGAGAAAAGATATCCTCTGTGTGGGGCAGAGTTTGCTCTTTTCCTAGTTGACCCGAAGCCCCAACTGGCTGAGGTGCCTGAGCACCATGTCCCAGTGTTCGCACAACTGCTCTCGCGACTGGGCAAGGATCAGCCAGTCATCGAGGTAGTTGAGGATGCGAACACCACGCTCTCTCATGGGAGCAATGGCTGCCTCCGCGACTTTCGTAAAGACATGGGGCGACAGGAACAGCCAAAAGGCCACTACCACCCCCTACCACTACCACCCCCGGACACGGATATGTTAATTCATTTTGTAATTAATGAATTGTTAGTGCATCATAGTGTCATGACTTTACTTCAGGGGGCACATCATTACTAACTCATGGTTAACTAACCATACACTAACATCAACTCATGGCTTGTAAATGTATGACTATTTCATGACTTTACTTGAGGGGGCACATCATGGCTAATTCATTATTAACTAACCATACACTCACATCAACTCATGGCTTGTTAATGCATCATTGTGTCATGACTTTACTTGAGGGGGCACATCATTATTAATTCATTATTAACTAACCATACACTAACATCAACTCATAGCTTGTTAATGCATCATTGTGTCATGACTTCATGACTGCTAACTACTTACCAAATTCAGCTCATGATTTATCATAAACTTACTATAAAATACGCATGTTACTAGAATAACTAGTATCCAGCCCAGTTAAGAGAATGGAGGTACCGTATCATCATGGACTATGTCTGGGTGGAGAGATCGAACTGTACGGATTCAGCAGAGGTTCCCTCACTTCCGGACTTAACTGCTTTTTTCCTGTTTGGTTATTTTTTGGGGACTGATTCCTCAGAAACTGATAAGTCACAGTAGGTTTAGTTTGAGGGGAAAGAGATTAAAAAAAAAAAACTTTTGAGTTAAAGTATAGCAGATTTAGAAGATCTGTGAAAGTAATGAAAAACTAATCCAGTGGCTTTCAGTAATATTTATGATGAAGCTTCTGATAAAAAATGTTTAAATTATGACTAATTCATTTGAAAATGTATTTCAAAGTCAAAATATTTGCTATTCCTTCTTAGAGAGCCTATTTAATATAGTTTACCCATACATGCTAATTAATGCATTAATTATCAAACATGTACTAACATGTATTAATGCTGCTGTTATTCATGCATGGATCCGTATGACTTATGTCTTAATTCAGGATAGATCCTCATTTGTTTATGATTAGTTCATATCTTAACTAATCATGAGTTCATGTTGAATCAAATATTAATTCATGTATTAATACATGATTATTCATGTCCTGTTATTGTAAAGTGTTACCGAAATAGCTGGTAGCATAGGATAAGGATTACATTATGACTGATAGTATCGGGTGCAAGTAGGTAAGTAGGTTTTGAGTTGTGATTTAAATAGAGTGAGGTTACAGTCCTTAGTGTCAGTGGTAGAGAGTTCCATAGTTTAGGTGCAATGACGGAAAAAGACCTGCCACCCATTGATGACGAAATCTGGGTACAGTAAGAAGTTCACAACCAGAGGATTGAAGAGATTGAGGCGGAACATAAGGATACAGTAGATCAGAGAGGTAAGGAGGGAGACTTTTGAGTGATTTAAAGGTAAGCAGAAGAATTTTTAAGTAATGCAAGATGACACCGGAAGCCAATGGAGGTTAAATAATATTGGGTAATATGAACAGATTGTTTATTGCGTGTGAATATTCTTGCAGCAGAATTTTGAATGAATTGCAAGCAGGAGATAGAGTGCAGTAATAATCCGGCAAAAAGTGCATTAAATGGTAAATGGACTGCATTTATATGGCGCTTTCAAAAGACCCTATAGCCATCCAAAACTCTTTACATTTTTGCCCTTACATTCAACTATTCAGACACCTACAGCGATGTTAGCCATTTAAGTCACCAACTTGTTGGGAGCAGCTAGGGTTAGGTGTCTTGCTCATGAAACCTCGACACTTGGGACAGGTGGAACTGAGGATTGAATGACCAGTCTTCAGGTTTTTAGGAAACCAACATTAACCACTGAGCCACTGCTGCCCCGTAACATTACAGTAGTTGAGGCATCACGTAACAAAAGCATGAACTAATGATTCAGCATCTTTAGGGGAGACATAAGAACAGAGTTGGGCTATATGGCAAAACCGGAAAAAATACAGCTTTGGAAAGTTTACTAATGTAAACGATCAGAGTCAGTGAAGGATTGAGTGTAATTTCTACATTTTTGACTGTAGGAGATGTAAAAATTGTTGTAGCATCCAGGTTGAAACATTTTGAAACTGTTTGGGTACATTTAATATGCTTTATGTTAGTTATAGAAGCCCAGTAATTAAGATTTCTGTTTTGTTCAAATTCGAAAATTTGAATTCAGCTAGGCCCTAAGCTCATTAACACAGGTTGAAAGTGATGTGGTCCAGTGAATTGAGTCAGGTCGGCAAGCAGTATATATATATGAATATCAAATGTTATCAGCATAACAATGATAGTTGAAACAATGTGGACGGATAATATGTCCAAAAGGCATGATGTAAGCAATAAATAGAAGCGGCCCTAAAACAGAGCCCTGGGGACCACATTGACTGAGTAAGGTATAGTAGGAGATTTATGATTATGCATGGCAATGTAGTATTGTCTATCAGTGAGATAGGAAGAGAACCAGGATATTGCAGCACCTGAGAGTAATACCTTGTTTTACTGCACAAGTGTATGCAGGCCAAACTCTGCCTGCTCCTCCCTGGCCGGCTGCTCTGCCTGCTCCTTCCTGGCCGCCTGCTCTGCCTGCTCCTTCCTGGCGCCTGCTCTGCCTGCTCCTCCCTGGCCGCCTACTCTGCCTGCGCCTCCCTGGCCGCCTGCTCTGCCTGCGCCTCCCTGGCCGCCTGCTCTGCCTGCGCCTCCCTGGCCACCTGCTCTGCCTGCGCCTCCCTGGCCGCCTGCTCTGCCTGCGCCTCCCTGGCCGCCTGCTCTGCCTGTGCCTCCCTGCGCCTCCCTGCGCCTCCCTGGCCGCCTGCTCTGCCTGCTCCTCCCTGGCCGCCTGCTCTGCCTGCTCCTTCATGGCTGCCTGCTCTGCCTGCGCCTCCCTGGCCGCCTGCTCTGCCTGTGCCTCCCTGGCCGCCTGACCAGCTTGTTCCACCCTGGTCCCTTGTCACGCCTGCTCCATTTCAGTCTACAGGCCCTCTTCCTCTCCACGGTCCTGGCCCTCCATCCCTCCCCCTGTTCTGCCGCCGTTCCACCTTCCATCTGGACTGGGGGGGGGGCGCTCTGTCACATTCCCTGTGTGTTTTTGTGGACTTTTACGTTATTTCCTGTTGTGTGTTTAGTTTTGTAGTCCTTTGTAGTTTTTCATGCTGATTTAGTTCTTCAGGTGTTTTCTATCTGTTACGCCCCCTTGTTACCTTGTTAAGCTTGTGTATTTATAGTACTTGTGTTTCACCCGTGGTTTATCAGTCGTTGTACGTATGTATTGTTGTGGTGTCATGAGCTCCTTGTTTATCTTAGTTTTCATTAGTAAATGTTCCTGCACATAGATCTGCTTCCTTGTCTGCTCATTCCACACTAATCGTTACACACAGGTTATTAATGTTTGTAAGTCTGTAACTCATTAATAAATGGCTGACAGGGTTCCACTTTAGTAAGTTAATATTAACATTAGTAACTAATATTGGAATTAAAATATTCATTACTACTATTTCATCAAGTTATTGTGTCAGTTTTTTTATATATTTTTTTAACCAAAATAACGTTTCATGAACAAGAAATGGAATTAGAAAAAGTGTAAGGGAATATTAAAAAGTGGCAGTCATGAGTATGAGGTATAGTTGTGTTTGAATCTCTATTTTATATATTTTCTTTGTTATTTACACTGCTAAATATAACTTACTCATCACCATATAGTGTTTAATATAGCCTATCAATTTAAATTTGACATTACTAGCTTTTATTCTAAATCACTACCACTCGCTTTTCTCTAGCCTGGTAGCTTTCCATCCCGGCATCCGGGTCTCCTGTTTTCTGAGTTCTTTAGACAACTGTGATGAGTTGGATTATTAAAAATACTCCATCAGACAACTGTGGTAAGTTTAGGATTCATCAACAAATACGGTAAGCCATGTCTTCTTCTCCTGTCATTGTCACCTGCACTGCATGCTACATGTTTAGCATATCTATCTCCGTTGGCGAACAGGGCTTCACATGTGATAAATGTAAGGAATTAATCAGGCTGACGGAGAAGATTTCAGATTTAGAGACACGCATCCAAGCTTTATGTGAGAGTAGTGAGAATGTAACAGCTTTAGATACTGCTTTGGTTGCGACTAGCTTAGTGAACACTCATTGTTTGGTTCCGGCTGAGCCGGCGCAGCAGGGCTGGGTGACGATGAGAAAGCATAGTTGCGGATCAAAAAACCCCTCTTCCGTTCCGATTAGAACATCAAACAGGTTCTCCCCACTCAGTGACGCACCCACTGAGGATCCTGTGCCCTAGTTATTGGCGATTCTATTACACGGAACGTGAAAATAGAGACACCAGCCACCATAGTCACGTGTTTACCGGGAGCCAGAGCGCCTGACATCAAAGCAAATTTAAAAGTGCTGGCTAAAGCTGATCGTAAATTCTCTAAGATTATTATTCACGTTGGCACTAATGATGTTCGACTTCGCCAGTCGGAGATCACCAAAATTAACATTAAAGAGGTGTGTAAACTCGCAAGTACAATGTCAAAGGCCGTATTTTCTCTGGTCCCCTCCCTGCTAAAAGGAGTGATGAAATAGTTAGCAGATTATCATCACTCAATGGCTGGTTGTCTAAGTGGTGTCTGCAAAATAACATAGGGTTCATAGACAATTGGAAAAGTTTTTGGGGCAGACCTGACCTGTTGAAGATAGATGGCATTCATCCCTCCTGGGCTGGTGCTGCTCTTCTGTCTAGTAATTTGGCACATAGTCTTAGAGCTAAACCTTGACTCACTGGGGCCCAGGTCAGGAAGCGAACAAACTGGCTAAACCAACCGTCTGCTAGCTGTCTCATGTCACCAAAGTCAGCTAAATCCCAGCACATAGAGACTCTTTCACCTAGATATTATCACATAGAGACTGTGTCTGTTCCCCGAATTAGTAAATACAAAAAACCATCAAAACCATTCAACAGTAAAATTTAATTGATGTCCAACAAATAAACAACAGATATAATACGCATGAACAATTGATAAAGCTTGGGTTACTGAATATTCGATCCCTTTCTCCAAAAACGCTTATTGTCAATGACATGATTATAGATCATAACTTAGATGTGCTGTGTTTGACAGAAACCTGGCTAAAACCTGACGATTACATTACTTTAAATATATAAACATGAGCCGCGTCTGAAAGGTAAAGGGGGAGGTGTTAGTGTAATTTATAATAATATTTTCAGTATTACTCAGAAGTCTAGTTTCAAATATAATTCCTTTGAAGTTTTGGTGCTTTATGTAACGCTGTGCAGTGTAAATGATAAATCCCATTTGACATTTGTGTTGGCTACTGTATACAGGCCACCAGGGCACAATACAGACTTTATCAGAGAATTTGCTGGTTTTGTATCAGAGTTAGTACTGGCTCCAGATAAAGTACTAATTGTTGGTGATTTTAATATCCACGTAGACAATGAAAAAGACGCATTGGGATTGGCATTTAGAGACATTCTAAACTCTATTGGAGTTAGACAACACGTATTGGGACCCACTCATCGCCTTAATCATACTTTAGATCTAATACTCATAATCATATTTATTCTAATACATGGAATAAATGTTGATACTGTTAAAATTCTGCAGCAGAGCGATGACATCTCAGACCATTATCTAATATCATGTATACTTAATTTACCTAAGGATGCAAAGCCATCCCCTCGCTTCAAATATGGCAGGACGATAACCGCTGCGACTAAAGATTGCTTTGTACATAATCTTCCTCATCAGTTCCATCTCCTCAGCATTACAGATAGCCAAGAGGAACTTGATGCTGCAACAGAAACTATTGACTCTCTCTTTACTAGCACTTTAGAGATAGTTGCTCCCCGGCGCTTAAAGAAGATTAAAGCAAATAATCCAACGCCGTAGTACAATGAGCACACTCGGGCCCTTAAAACAGCAGCCAGAAAAATGGAGCGCAGCTGGAAGAAAACAAAACTGGAGGTTTTTCGCAATTTGTGGAAAGAGAGCATGATGGCATATAGAAAGGCCATAAAAACTGCTAGATCTGCTTATTTCTCAACTCTTTAAGAAGAAAAAAAAAACACAACCCTAGGTATTTATTCGATACAGTGGCTAAATTATCAAAAAATAAAGCTTCAACTTCTGATGTTTGTGAACAACACAGCAGTAATGACTTTATTAACTTCTTTACTAGTAAGATTGATAATATTAGGAATAAAATTATAACCATGCTGCTATCTACTACATTATCACTTCAGACAGAGCATTGTAGTGTCACTGAGTAAAAATTACACTCATTCACTACTATAGGAGGAGAAGAATTGGCTAAACTTGTTAAATCATCAAAATCAACAACATGTATGCTTGACCCTATACCGACTAGGCTATTAAAAGAGATGCTTCCAGAGGTCATAGATCCTCTGCTTATTATTATTAATTCATCCTTGACATTAGGATATGTACCGGAAATTTTTAAGGTGGCTATAATGAAACCACTTATTAAAAAAATGCAATTTTGTTTCTAAAGAATATGTCAATTACAGGCCAATCTCGAATCTACCGTTTATATCAAAAATACTAGAAAACTTTCTCCGTTTCTTCACAATTATATTCCTTTTTAGAAAGAAATGGTATATTTGAGGATTTCCAGTCAGGATTAAGACCGTATCATAGTACTGAGACTGCTCTAATTAGAGTTACAAATGATTTACTCTTATCATCTGATCGTGGTTGTATCTCTCTATTAGTGTTTCTCGATCTTAGCGCTGCATTCGATACTATCGATCACAATATTCTTCTTACAAGTTCAGTATGGGGTACTGCAAGGCTCAGTGTTAGGACCGTTGCTTTTCACCCTGTATATGCTACCACTGGGAGATATCATTAGGAAGCATGGCGTTAGTTTTCATTGTTATGCTGACGATACTCAGCTCTATATTTCCTCACGCCCTGACGAAACCTACCAATTCACAAGATTAATGGAATGCATAGCTGATATAAAAAATTGGATGAATAGTAAATTCCTGCAACTTAATTCAGATAAAACTGAATTTTTAATTATTGGACAGAAAATTGACAAACACTTGATGACTGCTCTGTCAAGCCCTCTTCGTCAGTGAGGAACCTGGGTGTGCTCTTTGATACCAATCTTTCATTTGAAAGCCACGTTTTTAGCATCTGTAAACCCGCATTCTACCATCTTAAAAATATATCTAAATTACGGCATATGCTTTCATTGCAAAATGCTGAACAGTTAGTATATGCGTTCATGAGCTCAAGGTTAGATTATTGTAATGCTCTACTGGGTGGTTGCCCTGCTAGCTCAAACTCCAGCTAGTCCAAAATGTAGCAGCTAGAGTTCTTACTAGAACCAGGAAGTATGATCATATTAGTCCAGTTCTGTCAACACTGCACTGGCTCCCTATTAAACATCGCATACATTTTAAAATCTTGCTTATTACTTACAAAGCACTAAATGGTTTAGCTCCCCAATACTTAAGCGAGCTGTTAACACATTATACTCCATCACGTCTATTGCAGTCTCAAAACTCTGGGCAGTTGATAATACCTAGAATATCTAAATCAACTGCAGGCGGTCGATCCTTTTCCTATTTAGCACCTAAACTCTGGAATAGTCTTCCTAGCATTGTTCGGGAAGCAGACACATTCTGTCAGTTTATATCTAGACTAAAAACACATCTCTTTACTATGGCATACACACAGAGCATTTTTACCTTTCATTATTCAATTCAATTGACTGATTGTTAGGCTGCATTAACTAGGTCAGCCGGAACCGGGAACACTTCCCATAACACCTGATGTACTCGTTACATCATAAAAAGAGTGGCATCCACACTAATGTTAGTCTCTCTGTTTTTCCCGAGGTTTATCCCGGATCTGGATCCTGTCGGGATCGAATGGTGGACCCTCCTGGACATGACCAACTCATCCTGGAGTGTATGCTGAGCCGTGACAATTGGTGTCTCCTCCGAATTTGCCTCACCGGCACGACATGCTCAAAAAACCTGTCTCAGGCGCAATAACACTGATCTTTCATGTATTCATACTCTTGTGTAATCGACGCCCCATCCTAAATAAACCCGTCTCTTCCGGGATACCCTGAAATTTTGAATATTCCAATCTAATATGATTTCTGACCTGTAAGCTTGCCAGAATAATAATCATACATGGTGTGTTAATAGTCCAGAGGAGAGCTGGCACCCAGACTGAGTCTGGTTTCTCCCAAGGTTTATTTTTCTCCATCATGCCCTGATGGAGTTTTGGTTCCTTGCCACTGTCGCCTTTGGCTTGGCTTGCTCAGTTGGGGACACTAAAATTATGATTAAACTTATTCAACTAATTATACAAATACAATTTATGTATTAGTTTTTTAATTCTATAATTTATGTATTAGTTTTTTAATTCTATAAACTATAATACTGATATGCCAACATTGTTGCTATATGATGAATTAAAATAAGCTGATAACATCACTGTTTTCTCCAGTACGACTGTACAGCCAAATCTAATTTTGGGTAACACTTTATAATAACGTTAAGTTGTAAGTCATTTATAAGTGGTTAGTTAATGATGAACTAATCATTTACAAAACATTCATAAATGATTATCAAGTGATTTGCTAACATTTTATAAATGTTTTGTAAATTCCGTTACAAGTCATTTACAAGTGATTAGTAAATAATTAACTAATGATTTATGAAACATGACTACGTGTTCATTAATGATTAATGAGTGATTTGTTAATTATTTTACATATATTTAGTAGATTAAGTTATAAGTAATTTACAGTTTAATAGTTAATAATGAACTAATGATTTACAAAACATGACAATGCATTTCATAAATGTTACTAAATTGTTACTTTTTTGTATATTTTGTAGATTCAGTTATACATTATTTATAAGTTATTAGATAATGATAAACTAATCATTTACAAATCATGATTATACATTCATAAATGATTAAGTATAATATGCTAACAATTTGCAAATCTGTAAGTTATCTTTAAAAAAAATAGCATATCATAAAATAACCAAACAGATCCATAGTAAATGGTTAAGTTACTAGTTAATATATTATTAATCACTGAAATGTCAGTGTACCATTATCTCAATAAACAATTGTTAATTATGAAAAACTGATGATCAAACCATTCGTAGATAATGAATATATAATTTATTGATGCATCATTACATTTTTAAGCTGAACTGTTAAAACCCACAAAATGCATTTATGCTAAAGCTATTTTTTTTAAAGAATGATAAATTACTAGTCCTCAAATTAATAAACATTTTAGAATGACTTAATGTCAGGGGATTGCAGTGTTAAGTTAAATCCTTTCACTCAATGGGTCAGACTTGTGTTCTGTGTGGGGTCCAGTGATAATGCGAACTGCTTTTACCCTCCAGTGAAGCATCAGGTGCACGTGTCAGAGAAGACAGCTTTCTATATCCTCAGTCAGCATTTACATTAAAGTACACACTACAAAGTGTTCATCACCTGTTAGAGATGATGTTGTAAACGCATGAATAAATCATTTACAAATCTTTATCACCCGTTACAAATGATCTGCAGACGTATACAAGGCATTTACAACACTTTCTGCGTCCCCTAATCTAAAGTGTAGACTATTCATCACTTGTAAATGTTTAACACATTATTCATAGATATTTCTTACCCGTTACAAATGATCTGCACACGTATACAAGGCATTTGCAATGCTTTTAGCGTCCCCTAATCTAAAGTGTAGACTATTCATTACTTGTAAATGTTTTTTACACGTCATTTGTAGATATTTCTCACCCGTTGTGAAAATTAAATTCTGCTATTCCTCACCTGTTGCAATAGAAATGTGTAAATAGGTAATTCATCTAATTACTGTAAGCATTTAACTCGTCACATAACCAATCCCTTCCCTAAACCTACCCGTTTGTGTTTTACAAATAAAAAAAACAGGCAGATACGACTGCAGGAACAATTTATTCAAAAAGTACCATGCTGTAAACCATGCTGTAGGTTAGCCAGTCCCTGTCCTGAAGGGACTGCGCAGCAGAAACGGAGTCTCGTTGTGCTAGGGCATGAGCCCGTCCTTGAGTTATACCGGCCCAGGCCGGGACCCACCGGCGGGCAACCGCTAGCTGTCAGCCCAAAGCCAGTTATACGTTCCCGCTTAGGGGAACCGTTTCCCCCCAGGGAGGCCAGGAGGCGCCTCTACCTGGCACCGTTAGTGCTAGCTGTTAAGAGCCGCAGGAAGGTGGCTTTACTGGTTCCTCAGGTGGCTCATGAGGCTATAACGCCAGAAGCCATCCATGCTAATGCTTGTCACCGAGACCTGGTCAGGGAATCCCCTCACAAAAAGGCCCGAAAAGGCCTAACAGCCCAATACACTGGCCTACCGAGCGTACCAGCTCGGGGGCTCACCCTCAGGCGGCCTAGAGCGGCCTACTTCCTGCCAGCCAACGTGCAAACTGTCGAGAGCTGTTGTGTTCCCGGGGCTCGCCTCCAGGGAGGCCTGTTTGATGCCTACGTACAGTCCGGTCTTTTTTAGGGCGGCCTGGAGAGGCCTATTGCCGAATGGCAGTTCCCTATTAGATAGGTGGCAGACGGTGCTTATCCGATGGCAAATCCCACCGGAAACCCCGCAGGGCCGGGAAACGACCATAGGACAGCCTGAAGCGGCCCGTCCCTGATAGCAGACCATGCTAGCCACCTGGCTAGCACCCACACACACTGTTGCAAGACCTGGGAACCGGGGCTCACCCTACAGGAGGCCTTAAGTGGCCTAGATCCTGCCAACCAATGGTCGGAACCCTATGTCACCCCCTCAGGGGACGCCATGTGAGGTGTGCTGAAACTCAGCGAGCCCTCAAAGTCGGGCTGACAGTGGCTGTCTGCTGGCTGATGAAGACTGGGTATCCAGTCACTACCTGGGGACTCATCCCCAGGGAGGCCGTTAGGGGCCTACTTATGATGAGGTTTCTGCTGCAGCTCACCCGCAGGGAGGCCTACTGAGGCCTACCACCTGACCCAGAGTTAACTGCCCGGACTGCCTCGGCTGGCGTCTCCCGCCAGCCAGCCTTCTATAGTCGGTCCGCCCCAGCGGCCCATAGCAGCCTTCTGCGACGGCGCAGTCTCTCAGGCAGCGCCTACCAGCGTGGACCTAAAACACAATGCCCACAGCAGTGCACTCAGCATAAAGCGCCTTGGACCCTCTAAAGCGAGGGGAGTACAACTTACGCCACCTGCCTCCAGTCCGCGCAAGGGTGTCAGCCGTGACAGTGTTTTGGCTCCAGGGGAGCATCCTACCAACCCACGCTTTCCGATGGTTGCGAAGTACAGCTCGACCCGAGCCCTAAAAGGTGAAGCAGAAGACAGAGCAAAAAGTGAAAGATATTGAACACACACAACCGGCCATTTCCTGAACCAAGCCGAGGGGCCGCCCATAAGTGGCGGCCACACTAGCTCTGGGGGGCGGGGCTAGCAAAACCAGTCTAACTGCGCACCGCAAAGAGACGCCTACCCCGTCCCCACGACCACTGGCTTAGTCGCGATTCATTCTGCTATACACCTTTTTGCATTAATAATAACCCCCAAATGCAGAAGGGGGGTGGGCATTGGCCGGACGACCCTACTGCGGGGAGTCCGGGTAGGGATACAAAGCTCCTGCGGGACTACCGACAGGAGCCCGGGGCAACTGCCAGTGCGATATGCCACCGCGAGACGCCACCGTCATCCCATCAACAGCCTAGGCCAACTTGATGCACTAGCATCGGTCTGATAACCCTAAAAAACAACGGCCCTAAAAAGGGCTGGGACAGACCTTACTGCAGTTCATGCGCTAGCCTAACCTCACATATTCATCTAGATATTTCACTAGCAGAGGTGCCACCACTACCCAGAGGTGGCTACAGCTAAAAAAGGTTCGCCAGGAGAACATACATCAGTTTATATCGCCGCTACATGCCCGCGGCATGTGTGGTGGCCTCAACTGCTCATATTACACATATCCAGAAGAGAAACAGCCTCATAAACTACTGTTGCTACACTAGCAAACATCCAGCCTACATAAACACTCTGTGTTTATACAAACATCTTTCTAGCCACCTTTACCGGGGAACTACAGGTCCACATTTCCACTGTTAATTACTTTTCACTTTTTTGACAAAATATCCCTCAGGGAAGCATAGAGTCCAAACATACGGCATTGAAAGGAAGAATGTTTGCCCTAAAAGGGGACTCACCCGCTGTCTTCAGTGCCTCATCGCTTCACGTAACATGCATGCTTCGTCGCACTAACCTGAGGGTGGGGCGCTCTCACACACCGGCCTGGCAGGCCGTCAGAGTCTCACATCCGCTCATCATCGGCCCGCGCGGCCTGGTGTAAAGCGCGCCCGGCGAGAGAAAAGAAAAACAACAGAAAAACAAAGGAGGGGACACCACACTCACTTCCGCACCCTCGAGGGCGGAGACTCACCACCTCGCTTCCGGCGCTGGAAGCGTTTCTTCTCCCCGATGTCCCTCCTCCTGTTGCGGGTGTCCCGCCTCTTCTGTGTCCTACTCCTCCACGGAGGGGGCGCACGAGGCCCAGTCGATGATCCTCGAAACCCGAAGGGCCAGGGACACCCTCCTGCCTGGGCGCCACCCCGGACCTCAGCGGAATACACGTTCTATATGCCGCTGAGCGCGCCCTCGCCTCTCTGAACTTTCCCACCACCGCCTTGACGGAGGTGCCGAAAAGTTCAGAGGGCGAGACCGGGGCATCAAGGAGAAAAGCCTTTTCTTTCCCCCCGATGTCCGCCAGGTTCAGCCACAGATGCCTCTCCGTGGCGACCATAGCCGCCATCGACCGTCCGATGGCGACTGCTGTGTGTTTGGCCGCCCGGAGAAAGAGATCTGTGGTGCGGCGCAACTCAGCCATCGCATCAGGGGGTAGGCCCTCCCCCTGATCGAGGTCCCTCAGCAGATCGGCCTGATAGGCCTGCAACACCGCCATTGTGTGCAAGGCCGCCGCCGCCTGACCCGCCGACGTGTATGCCCTGCCGTTAAGACGCGAAGTCGTCTTTAATGGTTTAGACGGCAGGGCAGGAGCTCTTAGTGTCGATGGCCGCCCGGACGCGAGATAGATTGCGTCTCGTCGATGGGCGACATCGACATATACCCTGCCTCGGCCAATCCCTCGACATCAGCGAAGTTAAAACGCTGATGTCGATGGATTCGCGCCGAGTAGGGTTTCTTCCATGCCCCCACGACCTGCTCGTGAAGGTCGGGGAGGAATGGAAGGCTCCCGGGAGCTGGGCGGCTATGGTCGGGGAGAAACCGATCGCCCAATCTGTCAGGGCGGGCGGCCTCTCCCCTGGCTCTCTGCCACGGCAGCTGAAGTCTCAGCGCCGCGCGCCCCATCACATCTAACAGCTCCCCATACACGGGGCAGGATGGCTGGGAGGATTCAGCCTCAGCTTCATTTTCCTCCTCATCCACAGCCATCCTCTGATCGACCGGAAAAGCACGGGCTGACGACGAGAAGGTGTCTCCATCCGACTCCTCCTTCGTCAGCCTGCTCTCGCGACCTGGCTGATCATCCGCGAGAACTGTACTCTCCAGACAATGAGCCAGGTCCATCTGGGAGCCCCAGGACAGACGGCGCCGCTCAGCCTCAACGGAAAATGCTCGCAGTTTGCGCTGGAGGCCCCCTCGAGAACCTCCCGCGCGTGCTCTTCCCCCAGGCAGAGCACACAAAGGGTGTGTGTGTCCTCAGGCGTGAGAAACCTGGGACACGGATCAGCGCACTTCCTGTACGCTCCCTTCACTTTGCGAGTGCACTTCATTTTAAGACTTTCCAGCGAACCAGACAAAACAGTCCCTGAAGACGAAAGGATATTGTCATGTTGGCAGGGTGCCCTTTTATACTTCCTGGTTGCACGGTGATGACATCACCAGCTGCCGACGGTCAGTAGGATTGTGATTTGATAGCGATTTCAGACACCTCTCACGCTGAAGGCGTACCCCGTAGCGTCAGCTGACGCAGCGCGAGTTCCCTTTCGAAAGGGAACATTGAATACAACATGAGCTAATACATTTATACTGTTTTTGGAATAAAAAGTATTCTATTTATAAAATCATGTCTACTTTTACAAATGCAAAGAATTAAATGCGTCTTGATCTGATGCATTGGGATATGCATCAACACATTATATGGGCTACTCATCATTTACTAATGGTTTGATCATCATTTGTTCATGATTAACAATTTATTGAGATAAAAGTATATTGACATTTCGTTAATTAATAATATATTAACTAGTAACTTAACCATTTACTAAGGATCTGTTTGATTATTTTATGAAATGTTTTTTTTTTTTTTTAAAGATAGGCCTAACTTATGACAGATTTGTAAATCGTTACCATATTAATCATTTATGAATGTATAATTATGATTTGTAAATTATTAGTTTATCATTATCTAATAACTTGTAAATAATGTATAACTGAATCTACAAAACATAAAAAAGTAACATTTATGAAATGCATTGTCATGTTTTGTAAATCATTAGTTCATTATTAACTAATCATTTGTAAATCAAATATACCTGAATCTACTAAATATAAGTAAAATAATTAACAAATCACTCATTAATCATTAATGAACACATAGTCATGTTTCATAAATCATTAGTTAATTATTTACTAATCACTTGTAAATGACTTGTAACGGAATTTACAAAACATTTATAAAATGTTAGCATATCACTTGATAATCATTTATGAATGTTTTGCAAATGATTAGTTTATCATTAACTAACCACTTATAAATGACTTACAACTGAACGTTATTATAAAGTGTTACCTAATTTGGTTGCAATATTATCCTGTTTGACGCTGTGAAGCTGCTTTGACACAATCGTGATTGTAAAAGCGCTGTATAAATAAAGTTGATGGATGAGAAATAAATTCTGTAATATTAGAAAAAGTGTAAGGGAATATTAAAAAGTGGCAGTCATGAGATATCAATTCTGTAATATTAGAAAAAGTGTAAGGGAATATTAAAAAGTGGCAGTCATGAGATATCAATTCTGAAATATTAGATAATATTAAAAAGTGGTAGTCATGAGATATTAATGAGAGAACCACACCCTTCAGTCTCACTATGAAAGTCTATTTTGCTGCATCATTAAATAAATCAGGAATATTGTTTTGAGTTAAATAAGTGCTAATCAATACATTTATTAAGCATTTATAATATGTTAGTTAAAAAAGGATCACTATTTGGCAGGCTTTGTGTTAAATCGCCCTATTATTCATGCAGTTATAACTGCTTATCAATGATTTATAATGCATTTTTAAATTATTTATTAGTCATTAACAAACACCTATAAAAACCCTTTACAAAGGGAAACTTAATGTAAAGTGTTACCAACCCGTCTCTTGTGTGATACCTCGAAAATTTTGAATATTCCAATCTAATGTGATGTCTGACCTGTAAGGTAGCCAGACTAATAATCTTACACTGTTTGTTAATAGGTCAGATAACTGGCACCCTGGCTGAGCCTGTTTTCTCCCAAGGTTTATTTTTCTCCATTATGCCCTAATGGAGTTTTGGTTCCTTGCCACTGTCACCTTTGGCTTGGCTTGCTCAGTTGGGGAAACTAAGATTTCAATCTATGTTTTCAACTAAATATCCAAATAAAATTAATTACTAAATTAATTGTATCAACTATTACTAATCTGCCCACATTGTCGCTATATGATAAATTGAAATGAGCTGATAACATCACCGTTTTTTTTCCTCCAGAGCGAATGTACAGTCGAATCAAATTTAGTTTGTATTATTATTATTATTATTATTATTATTATTATTATTATACATGATTATAAGTACATCCCAGAAAACATAAAATAATAAAATAATGCAGTAAATGAAAAAAATATTTAGCCCCAGTTAGTGTAATAAGACATCTTACAAAATTATATCAGCACATCCAAATCATAGACTGAGGTTGGAAGACACTATTATATCATGATTATAGTTGCTGCAGATGGGGACATGGCTGTTTGCATCTCATTCCGCAAGGATGAAGTGGATCGATAAATCCAACAAGCATATCAGATGCTCTTTCAGATGCTCAAGCTCTAGCTTGCATATGTCATCGCATGGCCATCTCGCCGTAGCGTGAGCATTCAAGTGGCATATCGCTCAAGTTGGGCATAGAGACATTTGACATGAACAAATTGTATATGTCCCGTTAGTTGCAATGTGGGAAATAACTGGGTGATATTTCACTTACATTAAACACCCCTTCATTTTCTTTTCTGCTCACTATAAAATAGAAATGTTACCTCCACAACCTTCAAACCTCTGAGCTTCTCATTTTGTTATATCAGCTGTTTGCAAAATAGTTTTCTTGGATATATTCCATGTAGACCTGACAAATGTGATTCATTTTCTCCTTTTGATTTTTCAATGGATGAAAAAGATGCTGTATACTCGCAATCTCTTCACTGGCAAAATTAGTGTCTGATGAATGTTTTCTTTATTTCTCCAAACATTCCCCTCTTTCATATTTCACCAACAGTAGGTTAAGGGTGACTATGTAATGTTCCTGCCTTACAGACAGATATTAATATTGATTTTCATAGAAATTACTTTGTCATTGTGCTGTCCAATTTACAGAACATCCAGTGTCTCGCTGAAATATTCTCTTTTTTCTAAGTCATTGAATTTTCCATCAAATAAATTGACACCAAGAGGGGCTTCATTTCTAAACAAACTATATGAAACATATTTCCAAACTAGAATCATAACTTATGTTCAAGCCATCAACACAGGTACACCATGTAGGCACACAACTGCATCAGTGGTTCAGTTTTTATGTCAAAATCTGGTCCACTATCTTTGTTGCGACTCTCGCATTATGTTTGTTTTTGTGTGTTTTTTACTGCACAAACTGTGTATTCTATCCCCCTACACTAACCTTAACCCTAAACCTACCATCACAGAAAACGTTCTGCATTTTTAATTTCCAAAAAATGTAATTCTTCAATGTAATTCCTAAGGGGGACCTCAATTTAGGTCCCCATGGTAACACAACTCTCCATGAGTATGTGTGCATTTAAATTGAAGTCCCCACCAGGATAGAAAACACACACACACACACACACACACACACACACACACACACACACACACACACACACATACACACACACACAAGTCCCTGTGAGTCAGTGCATTCAGGTTGAAGTCCCCACCAGAATAGAAAAAAATGAAACACACCAACACTGCAAATTGTACATATTTTATGAGGTGGCTTATTCGTACGAATTTGTATGTTTTTTTCTTAAATGGTGCGTATTTGACGGGCTGCCAAATTCATATGTATTCGCACAAATTACCTCATCCTAACTACTCTCCTAAACCTACCCGTCACTACATGGGGTTTAGACAAAATGTACAAATTTGTACATGTGAGGTCGTACATAGTCTTATAAATTAGCCACCTCATAAAATATGTACGAATTGGTCGTGATTTAGCATTGTAACACACCCACCCAAACACACACACACACACACACACACACACACACACACACACACACACACACACACACACACACACACACACACACAACTGAGTTACATCACATTAATTCAAGGACTCATTCACCTTTTTTTTATCAGTTTAGAATTTCAAAATCTCTGTTTGTGGAATTGACCACCCTTTTATGTGTTAAACACAATTTAGTAAATACAGTGCAAAAAACAACAATAAATAAATATATATCGCTCTATTTGGATACAAATATAGTATATTTGAGATTGAAGATGGAGATGAGGTTGGATTAACTTGATTTGATGGCTTGATGTAATGGTTTGGTAATACTTGTCTTCCACGATGGTACAATGTTGCCTGAGAGCAACAGCTGAATTCAAATGTTACTTTTTATTAAATATGACATTTGTAATACATTATAAACTGGATAAATTGGTTTGTTCAGGTGTCTGGTTAAATAAATAGATGTTTTTAATAAATATACACATAAAAATGTAAAATGTTTCAATTCGTCTGTTGTGGTACAATGTTGCCTTGAGACAACAAACTTTAAAAAAAAAAATGAAAAAATTAAAATAATTAAAGTGTTAAAGTGTCCCATTTTAAGCAGGAAAAACACCACAAATATTTGTTTCCTCATTGAAATCCTATTGCATACCACAGAAGGATATATATAGTAGGGGAAAGTGTGGTGTATATATATATATATATATATATATATATATATATATAGGCCACTGACAAGGGTTCTCCAGGCATCCTGGGCCAGTCTCTCCAGCTGTCCCCAAGTGCGGCCTGCACTCTTGACATCGGTGTCAAGATCTTGGTGCCAATCTATTTCGAGGTTGGCATCTCTTACATGTGCCTTGGGGGTTTCAGGTAAAAGGGTTGCCTAGTGATGTTGGAAGGTGGTTCACAAAGATTGTGTCCTAACCAACAGTGATGTTAGATAGTCTCTGCTGGGTTGTGGCTTGTGCACTGCCAGAGTTCCTGGTTGCTTATGGTATCGGGCCATCTGATCTGGAGAATGCGCCGCAGACGTGTTGATAAATGTCTGTATCTTTTTGGTGGTGATTTACAGTGGTCCTCCATGTTTCAGTGGTATAGAGCAGAAGTGATTTCATGTTTGTGTTCAACACCCTGATCTTTGTTTTAATGGACAAGTCTCTTGAGCTCCAAATATTCATTAGTTGAAGAAAAGCTTGTCCTGGTCGCACCAATCCTCGCTTTCGCATCGGTGTCGGCTCCACCCTGTTTATTGACGATGCTGCCAAGGTATGTGATGTTGTTCACCTCCTCCTCTAGCATTTCCCCAGCACAATGGGTGATGTGTTGGTAGTGTTGACCTTCAGGACCTTGCTCTTTCCTTTGTGTAAATTGAGGCCAAGATGAGTGGAGATTTCTGCCACGATGCTGGTCTTTTCCTGCATCTGCTGGGTGTGGGACAGAATGGCTAAGTCATCCGCAAAGTCTAGGTTGTCCAATTGGTTCCAGTGGATTCCATAGAGTCCAGTGGATTTTCCACTGCGGACATTTTCATGACCCAGTCAATGGCCATTCTCAAACTCAATAAAAATCAATTGACATAGCTGGGGGTTGACAAAGTCCCTTTTTTTTAATAGAATCCTGTTAACCCCTTGCCTGTCATCCCCCCACCCCAAGTGGAGTATTTAGACATACCCATAGTAAAAAGACAACTGCTCACAAATTATTCTGAATATACACAAAACCAATATATGTTTAGAAAGCCAACACAAGTAAACTACAGTTTACAGCTGAATACTCAATACATAGGCCAAAACATAAAAAATAAAAAATGTAAATATTTAAAATATTTTTCTTCATGTATAAAAATATTCTGTGAATGTTGCATAACAACTTATAACCAAAACTAAAGTGAAGCCACAAGTGTGGTTATGCTTCATTTAAAATCTGAGGCTGTTATGTCCAAAACTATGCATTTTATGAAACATTTTATAAGACAATGTTGGGATTTTTTTAGAGAAGATTCTATCAAATAAGTTTGTTGGCCTGTAGACACCCATTTGCAGTCTTTTGTCTAATGTCTGACAAGGAGAACATGCATACTTTTTGTACTTCTTCCTTTTATATTAATTTAGAAAAAATAAGATACTTTTGTGTGTTTGTCAAATGGTAGACATTTGAACTTGGAAATAAATATCAAAGACTTTATAACAGTGTTAAATTTTATTTTCCATGTATATTTCCTTGTTCGCTGTAGAGTAATGCAGGGAATGTAAAAAGTTAAGCCAGCCAATCAGAATTTAGCAGTCTCATCTCTGATTGGCTGGAATTATGTCATATTGTAACGTTGAGTTGTGTTGAGCAAGCAAGCCGTTGAGCAGTCAGAGCGGTTATTGGAGCGCAAGCAAACGAAACGTTGCACATGTGAAATATAACATCGTCCCGCTATTGGACTGATTACACAAGTGCTTCATGACATGGTACGCAGAGGCGTCCCCTAGCGTTTCGACGCAGCGTCTCGTTCCCTCTCAGGGAACCATGGTTACATACGTAACCTGAGACATTACTCTTCTGCCAAAATTCTGCATGTGCAATATAATATTTTGAGCGCGCAAAGGGGCATTTTGCGTGCGTGAACTGAGTTTTGCGGAGTCGACGGAGATAACCCTGCGGAGAATTTTTTTTGTAAGAACTCGAGAACTGAACCGACCGGGCAGTTAACAGGGTCCAAAGTCTAGTGCATACACCAGGCGACAAAAACTCTCCATTTGAGTGCGTAAAGTCTCCTTCACTGCATGAAAAGTGGGATTTTCGTCAGTAATCGGCACTGTAGATTGTCATGGAAGATCAGGTTTACGACTGCACACGGCAGTTTGCAGGCGACACCAAAAACTGCCGTGAATTGTCAGAAATTGATGTGGGCCTTGCTTGGCAGTTGTCCCCCCCAAGACCCCCCCTTCCCTTAACTCCAGGGGAGGCTTTAACATGTAAATGAACATGCTGTGAGCTATACAAATGCAAATCAGGGTAGCAGGAGTTTTAACCCATGTGACATTTTTCTAAAAGGTATTAACTTCCTTCTAAGAAAATCCCTTAGATAGATCAGGCTCAGTATAGCCTAATTATAAAATCTTAAACTTAAGCTTGAATTTATATAATTGATGAAAGTATTCTAGATTATTTATTGTGTGTCATTTGCAATCAGTCCCCGTGAATTCAGTGCGACTCGCAATTTTGACCAATCACCTCAACTTTTACCAATCATTGCGGTCTCCTGCTAATAAGCGGCGTCATACATCAGCAAACTTTATATATCATATATCATTGCCTGTCAAAATTAACGTGTTAACGCAAATTAATTTTAACGTCACTAAATATATGTGTGTGTGTATATATATATATATATATATATATATATATATATATATATATATATATATATATATATATATATATATATATATATATATATACAGGGGTTGACATTAACATTTTGGCTAGTGGTTTTCCAAAGTTACTAGCCACTCAGCATTTTCACTGGCCACAATTTTGCTGTTTGGAAATTACATTGTATATGTTTAAAGTTGACTTTGGAATGCGTAAATTACTTGATTTTGAATCATTTTACTTTATTTAGAAGATTTAAAACCCTTTCAAACTTTCAAATGCAGAATGACCCCCCAAATCTTGTATATCAGCTGGGATGTGCAGGTGGGCAAGGGGTGGGCAATATAATAGATTATAATAGAATATAATAGGCTAATATGAGAAAGGTAATATGACAGGCTATGAGTTATTTTAGTTATATATATATATATATAATTTAAAAAAATACCCTAAGCAAATCACAAAAACAATAGTTATTAAAAATAAAATAAAAATTCAGATACTAATACATATTTATTTTATATGTATACATTTATTTAACATCTGTAGTCGTTTGATTAATATTAATGACAGACAGGTTGTCACGGAGATAAAGAATGGATCCAAGAGCAGAGTTTGACAGGAAAACAACAGTCTTTAATGAGGACTTAAAAAAGGCAGTCTGTAGAAGAAACAAACTCAGAACACCGTGGAGCTGATCCGGTCTAGAAGAGCTGAGAGGACCGGACACCCCAGAGGGATAGGCAGTGCTAGGGAGAAAGTCACAGCCAGGTATGGGACCACGAAGGTCAGAAATGCAGGACTCAGGCAAAACCTAGGCGCAAGGCTGAAACAGACAATCAAGACAACTTCCAAACTTATCAGTCATGAAAATAGCAGCAGTCGTAACGCAAGACATGAAATGATGATCCAACAAGGGCCAGCAAGAACAAACACTAGATAAAGGGTAAGCACTCACACCAAAGTGGGAACAGGTGTCATCGCACAGCAGCGGAGCGCTGATTGCGATGACTAAAGCCTAGTTCACACTGCCCGATTTTTGCCCCGATTTTGAGTCGCCGACAGGTTTTGTGAAATCGCCGACAAATGCCCGAGATCACAGGCAAATCGGTGCTCGTGCACGCGAGTGACAATCACGCAGTGTGAATGATCAAAGACGCGATCAGAGAGAATCGCCGACGAGTCGCCGACGCCGGTGAGATATTTGGCATGCTTAATATCTGGACCTGTCGGCGATTCATAATCCTGCTGTGTGAACAGCGTTCTGACTGAAAATTACACCGACAGCCAATGAGAGAGTGAGATACAGGGCAGCAGGAGGTTCAGGGAGGAGTTATAAAGCAGAATTTCAGTATTTTAATAGATATATTTACAATTCTATCAAACAGAAACAAAGGCCAAACATTTGCACATCCAGCCATAGCAGCAGCACATTAAATAATTATTTATTTACCTCAAACTGTCTTTGCAGAACAAAATCCTGGCTCCCTCTGTCTCTCCAACAATATCTTCCGCCATAATCTTTTTTCTTTTTCTCCACAAATCAGCGCACATACAATTTGAAGCAAACTTTGTGCAGTTTATCATTTTTAATAACAATTCCAAGTCTCGCGCGAGAACTCCGGTCTGACGCACGTGTGATCTCGCGTTGTTTACTTGTCACATCGCACGTGTGTTTGGGAAACGTAGTTTGCACACCGGAGAGAGAGAGAGTTGTCGGCAATTCTTCCTCTTGATCAGTCATGCAGTGTGAACTCCTCTGTCGTCAAACCATCGTGCAGTGTGAACATAGCAGTGACTGAATGATACCCCAGATAGTCATGCAGTGTGAATAGAGCAGTGACCCGACGAGTTTGAAAATCGTGCAGTCTGAACTAGGCTTAACAGGTGCAGGTAGAAAGAGAGAGAAACAGTATGTGTGTGCGTGTGAGTGTGTGCGTGTGAGTGTGAGCGTGTGACAAATGAGAATGAGAGAAGATCGAGAAAGAGAAAGAACCTGAGACCTGACAGTACCCCTCTCTCAACGAGCGCCACCGGGCGCTCCCGAGGAAGGAGCCTGACGAGACCGGTAGAAGTCATCAATCAGCGAGCGATCCAGGACGTCCCGGGCCGGAATCCACCGCCTCTCCTCAGGACCGTACCCCTCCCAATCTACCAAAAACTGGTGGCCACGCCCCCTAGTGCGGACGTCGAGGAGCTTGCGAACCCTATAGATAGAGGCCTCCTTGTCGATAGGAGGAGGAGGAAGGGAGGGACGGGAGGGAGCACGAATAACCGGTTTAATGCATGACACATGAAAAACCGGATGAACGCGACACAACCGACGGGAGAGCCTGAGTTTAACAGCGACTGGACTGATAACCTTTACCACGGGAAAGGGCCCGATAAACCGAGGCATGAGCTTATGAGACGTCTCTTGAATAGGCAAGTTGCGGGTGGAAAGCCACACCTTCTACCCACAGACATATCTTAGCGACTTAACACGGTGACGATTAGCGGCTCGACGGTTTTGTGCCCTGGAATGACATAATGCAGATCTCACTCTCCTCCAGGTTCGCTTACATCTCTGAATAAAAGCCTCGACGGACGGGACCGAGGCCCGAGTCTCCTGCGCCGGAAAAATGGGAGGTTGGTAACCGAGGCAACTCTCAAACGGAGACAACCCAGTAGCGGACGACGGAAGAGAATTGTGAGCATATTCGGCCCACGGGAGCTGATCACACCAAGAAGCCGGGTTCTGTGACGTGAGACAGCGTAGCATGCGACCAAGAATTTGATTGGTCCTCTCGGCCTGCCCATTAGTCTGCGGATGGAATCCTGACGACAGACTGGGGGAAGCCCCTATCTGACGACAGAATTCCCTCCAGACCTGGGAGGTAAATTGGGGTCCCCTGTCAGACACAATGTCCGAAGGAAGACCATGGATCTTGAACACGTGATTAACCATAATCTGGGCGGTCTCAAGAGCCGACGGTAGTTTAGGAAGCGGGATAAAGTGTGCAGCTTTAGAAAAACGATCTACGACGGTGAGAACGACCGTATTACCCGCCGACGAAGGCAACCCGGTAACAAAATCCAACGCGATGTGAGACCAGGGACGAGAAGCAATAGGAAGAGGTCTAAGAAGGCCCGCCGGAGGACTATTGCTAGACTTAGTCTGGGCGCAAATAGAACAAGCTGCTACAAACTGCCGGATATCGCGCTCACGAATGGCCGCTAAAGTTCCTCTAACCCCGGGATGCGCGACCAATTTCGACGAATGCCCCCAACGAAGAACCGTAGGACGAGCGTCTTTGGGTACGAATAACGTTCCATCCGGAGCGCACGGCGGTCTGGGAATCTGCGAGAGAGAACGCTTAACCATCTGCTCCACTCCCCAGGTGGCTCCCCCGACCACACATCGCTGAGGCAAAATCCCCTCTATGGTCGAGGTAACCTCTGATGAGCCGAACTGGCGAGAAAGGGCGTCGGGTTTGAGGTTCTTCGAACCAGGTCTAAAAGAAATAGAGAAGTCAAAGCGATCGAAAAACAATGCCCAGCGGGCTTGACGGGCGTTAAGGCGTTTCGCCGAGCGGATATATTCTAGATTGCGATGATCTGTCCAGACTATGAATGGTACACTGGCTCCTTCAAGCCAATGTCGCCACTCACCCAGTGCCAGACGGATCGCTAAGAGTTCTCGGTTGCCCACATCGTAGTTCTGCTCCGCGGGTGAAAGACGATGCGAGTAGAACGCACACGGATGTACCTTGTCATCCTGGGCCGAACGCTGCGACAAGATTGCTCCCACCCCAATGTCGGAGGCATCGACCTCAACGATTAACTGACGCCTCGGGTCGGGAGTGATCAAAATGGGCGCGGAGGTAAAAAGGTTCTTAAGACGTTTAAATGCCCCCTCAGCCGCCCCCGACCAAGCAAACCTGGCCTTGGAGGAGGTGAGGGCGGTAAGGGGGGCGGCAACCTGGCTAAAACCTCGAATAAAGCGGCTATAAAAATTTGCAAATCCCAGAAACTACTGAAGGGCGACACGTGAATCTGGAACTGGCCAATCGAGAACCGCACGGACCTTGTTAGGGTCCATGCTGATCCCCTCCGTAGAGATCATCGAACCGAGAAACGTGACCGATTGGGCGTGAAAGACGCACTTCTCTGCCTTAACGAATAGGCGGTTCTCTAATAAACGCTGCAGGACACGACAAACGTGTTGAACGTGAACCTGGAGGGATGGAGAGAAAATCAGAATGTCATCCAGATACACAAATACAAAAACGTTGAGCATGTCACGCAAGACGTCGTTAACTAGGGCTTGAAAAACCGCGGGAGCGTTGACCAGCCCGAAAGGAAGGACGCGATACTCAAAGTGCCCGACAGGAGTGTTGAACGCAGTCTTCCACTCGTCTCCCTCCTTGATCCGCACCAAATGGTAGGCGTTACGCAAGTCTAATTTCGTGAATATCTTTGCGCCCTGTAGGATCTCAAAGGCCGACGACATAAGAGGCAAGGGATATCGGTTCTTGACTGTTATGTCATTCAGTCCACGATAATCGATACAGGGACACAAAGAACCATCCTTCTTCTTTACAAAGAAAAACCCCGCACCGGCAGGCGACGAAGAAGGAACAATTATCCCTGCGTCGAGGGTCTCTGAGAGATACTTCTCCAGAGCCTCCCACTCAGGCACCGAAAGGGAGTACAATCTACCACGAGGGGGCGCTGTACCAGGGAGAAGCTCGATCCCACAGTCATAAGGACGGTGAGGCGGCAAGGAAACCGCCCGGGAACGACTGAACACCGCCCGCAGATCATGGTACTCCTCCGGGACTCCAGACAGGTCATCAGGCTCCTCCTGGAAGACAGAAACAGAAGACACGGCAGAAACAGCAGAGACCAAACAATTTACATGACAAGACAACTTCCAACTATGAATAGACCCCTTAACCCAGTCAATCTGAGGATTATGATGGACAAGCCAGGGATGCCCTAAAACAATGGGGGTATAGGGAGACTGAAAAACATAAAAAGAAATAGTCTCTTGGTGGTTGCCGGAGACGGTGAGACTCACCAGAACGGTGACGCGGCGAACCGAAGCAAGCTCTCTGCCGTCCAGGCCAAATACAGTAGTGCACTCATTTAAGTTGACCAAGGGAATCTTGTGCTCACACGCCCATCCTTCGTCAATGAAGTTGCCCTCGGCCCCCGAGTCGAGGAGGGCAGGTGCAGCTGCTGAAGAGCCCGCCCACCGGAGAACCGCAGATATCATGGTACGAGCTCTGGGTGAGGAAGAAACGACAGAAGCGCTCACCAGTACTCCTCTGCCTACTGGTGAGCTCTGGCTTTTAACGGGCACGATGCAACAGCGTGACCAGCCCGTCCACAGTAGAAGCAGAGACTATTAAGTATCCGCCGTTGTCGTTCCTCTGCGGAGATTCGCATGCTCCCGACTTGCATGGGCTCAGCCTCAGAATGGTTACGAACGGGAACAGCCGCGGAGAAGGAATCGTCGAATGGCTTGGAATAAGAAGAGCGAACCCGTCGCCTCTGCTCGAAACATCTCTCCAAGCGAATGGCCAGATCGATGAGCTGATCCAGCTGAGCCGGCAACCCCGTGCGTAAATCTCTTCCTTAAGGTCCAGGTTTAACCCCTCCAGAAAACGAGCGGTTAGTGCAGGTTCGTTCCACTCACTAGTAGTTGCCAGTGTCCTGAATTCTATAGCGAAATCGGCCACAGACCTTCTGCCCTGACGAAGAACAGCAAGAAGCCGTGAAGCCTCACAGCCGAAGACAGATCTATCAAAGACCTTTATCATCTCGTCCTTAAAGAGCCCGTACCGGCTGCAGCACGCCGATTTAGCCTCCCAAACAGACGTTCCCCACTCGCGTGCGCGCCCCGTGAGAAGCGAGAGAACAAATGCAATGCGAGCCTGATCCCCCGCATACGTCTGGGGCTGCAGAGAAAAGACAACCTCACATTGTATGAGAAAGGCTCTGCACTCAGTGGGCTCACCGGCATAACAGGATGGATTGTTGACTCGCGGTTCTGAAGGTAGCTGTCGGTTGAGCGTTACCGCTGATTCCTTGTGAAAGTGGAGGAAACGGGCTGAAAGATCCGCGACCTGATCAGAAAGAGTCCTAACTGCTTGGTGAGCGGCAGCCAACTCCTCCTCGTGTCTTCCGAGCATTGCTCCTTGGAACTCGACAGCAGATCGGACGGGCTCCCCCTCTGCTGGATCCATGGTTGGTTGGATCATTCTGTCACGGAGATAAAGAATGGATCCAAGAGCAGAGTTTGACAGGAAAACAACAGTCTCTAATGAGGACTTAAACAAGGCAGTCTGTAGAAGAAACAAACTCAGAACACCGTGGAGCTGATCCGGTCTAGAAGAGCTGAGAGGACCGGACACCCCAGAGGGATAGGCAGTGCTAGGGAGAAAGTCACAGCCAGGTATGGGACCACGAAGGTCAGAAATGCAGGACTCAGGCAAAACCTAGGCGCAAGGCTGAAACAGACAATCAAGACAACTTCCAAACTTATCAGACATGAAAATAGCAGCAGTCGTAACGCAAGACATGAAATAATGATCCAACAAGGGCCAGCAAGAACAAACACTAGATAAAGGGTAAGCACTCACACCAAAGTGGGAACAGGTGTCATCGCACAGCAGCGGAGCGCTGATTGCGATGACTAACAGGTGCAGGTAGAGAGAGAGAGAAACAGTATGTGTGTGACTGTGTGTGTGTGTGTGTGTGTGTGTGTGTGTGTGTGTGTGTGTGTGTGTGTGTGCGTGTGAGTGTGTGCGTGTGAGTGTGTGCGTGTGACAAATGAGAATGAGAGAAGATCGAGAAAGAGAAAGAACCTGAGACCTGACACAGGTATTTAATTGGGCTGCTGAATGCATGGATGTAATATTTGTGACACATATCCAGTTATTACCCACCTGTTTACGTACACTTAAGCCATAACCAACTGTCTTCATGCGATGGAAATTTTGATGAATATATATTGTTAGCATCTTAATTTAATCTTTGTTTTATTATTTTATTAGTTCATTAACTAATTGTTATTGCTTCACTTTGCTTCTTAGCAAGGCTTTCCTCCTCTTCAGTCACATACTCATCCTATTAAAATGTTAAGTACACATTTAAAACTCACGCAATGCCCATACTCATCACCTCAAACGGCCATACTTAGCGCATGAATATGTACATTTGAGAGTGAAAAGACCATCATTATTATGGCTATTTGAGTATGAAAAGACCACCATTAATATGGCCATTTAAGTATGAAAAGATTTTAAAACTGTAGTTTTATAGGCAGACTGTGCTTTATTTCATAAACATGCGAGCTCTGAGTTCTTCCATCATGCCAATGACCTCACATGTGATTGGAGGAGCCCGACCAGCCTTCTAGCCCCCGTCCAATCACGTGCGAGGGAATGGGGATGACGACTCATACAGCAGTACTTGCAAGACGAGCATAAACAGACATTTTCACTCCCATACTCAAACCCTTTCCTCCATTCCCTGTGTTTTTGCTACTTTGCTGTTTTGTGATCTACAATGGCTGGAACGGCGTCTCCCCTTCAACTCCTCTGCATGGACGCGATCAACCCCTTTCAGCCAGTCCGCAGACCGGTGGGAAGAAACAGCTGAATGCTATCATTGGGCTATCTCGTCAGCTTGCTCAGTTTGCTGCCAATTTTAACAGCAGTTCACTTTAGTAATCTCCAGGTTGCTGTCCATAGATGATAGGTTGCTTGCTTTGGAGTCGAAAAACTGTGTGGAAGATACTAACTTTAAGAAGAGAAGACGAGTGCACAGTCCTAAGATTGCGGTAAGACTGTTATCTAAGCTAAAGTAACCTAAAGCAAAGCTTTTTAAGTAGCACAAACTGAAATCAGCCTTGTAAAAGAACAAATGTAAGTTGCTTTATAAAAGTGTTTTCTTTTTCTGGTCATTTTACAGGAAGCAGTACGCCGTCTTCACAACTTCGTCATAACACTCATGTACAGTACGCAGGAGCCTCAGGTACAAACATCCAGTTCTTGCATCGCAAGCAGAAGCTGTGAAGAGTTCAGCTCTGAGTCGATTGAGAAGAAAGAGGGTAAGATTTATAAAATAGACTGAAATCAGACAGAATGGCCCTAGTTACCTACAGCTCTGAAGCGGAAAACAGAGACTTCATGGTGCTGTAAGATTTTGGGCTTCTTGTGAGCTTCCTATTGTTGTGTGGGCAGATCTCACATGTTTTGCATTTGGTTGTGTGTTTGTGTTTGTTCTAATAAAGCTCTTTCTTTGAATAAACTGCACGTCCCTGGCATATTTTCCTTTCCTCAATAAATGAATGTCCTTGGTGGTTATAATAGCGTAGTCCATAGGATAACAATTACATGAATATAAAACATAATAGCATATCACATGAATATGAATATGAATATATAAAATTAAAAAATAATATGCAAATCATAATTTTAAAATTATTATAATTTGGGGGTTTAAATTTATTACCCAGGTTGACCAATAGTAACAGATCTGCCAACCAATCACGAGTGATATTTCTTGTTTCAATGTAGTAGTTTCAACCAATACTGAGTGAGGGAATTCAAGCCATTCCGGCAAGGCGCCGCCCAGAGCTGCTATTCATATGCTAATTAGAGCCATTAGCGCCGGCGCCAGCATGCCTCTGCAAGCTCCACATACGTCATGGTTCGTTTCCGTCAAAATGTGGCACAGACGAACGCGATGTTCACAGGCTGTAAACTGACATTAATTGTCGAAAATCAGGGAGATTTCCGGCCGTTTACGGGGACGAAATCCCACTTTTCATTCAGTGCTTGTGGATGGTGCTCTGGAGTGCAACATGGTCTCTATCACCTCAGTAGATAGACCCGTGTTTATGAACCCACAGTTTCCACAGTTCCGGGCGTGGGTGCAGTACTGACCGCCCGGCCTGCGAAAGAAGATCCCTCCTGACTGGGATTTCCCAGGGAGGACCCTTTAGGAGAGACATGATGTCTGGGAGCCATACTCGGCCCGGCCAGAACGGGACTACCAATAAGAGCTGAACCTCGTCCCGGCGGACTCTCTCCAGCACTCCTGGGAGCAACGCCAGAGGGGGAAAGGCGTACAGACTCAGCCTCGGCCACGTCTGGACCATTGCGTCCAGCCCCAGCGGGGCTGGATGTGTGAGGGAAAAGAATGCTGGACAGTGTGTCGTCTCTCGAGATGCAAACAGATCCACCTGGGCTCGCCCAAAGCGGATCCACAGCTCCTCCACCACCTCGGGGTGGAGCCTCCATTCCCCCGGCACCACTCCCTGCCTCGACAGGGAGTCTGCCGCTACATTCAGGACCCCCGGGATGTACATAGCCCTGAGCGAGAGCATCTTGCCTTGGGCCCATATTAGCATGTGATGCGTGAGCTTCCACAACCGATGCGATCTCAATCCCCCCTGGTGATTTATATACGAGACCACCGAAGTGTTGTCTGACCGAACTAACACATGGCGGCCCCGTAGGTCTGGGAGGAAGTGTTTGAGTGCCTGAAACACAGCCATCAGCCACAGCCACAGACCTTGGGCCGAGCGGCCACTCATGACCGCTCCCCAGCCAGTCAGGGAGGCATCCGTCGTTAGCATTACGCGACGACAAGGAGCCCCCAGAACTGGACCTTGGGAAAGGAACCAAGGATCTTTCCACTTCACCAAGGCACGTAGGCAGCGCCGCGTGACCTTGATTAAGCGAAAAGGGTTTCCCCTCGGGGAGAACCCCTTGGTCCTGAGCCACCACTGTAAGGGTCTCATGTACAGCAGGCCAAAAGGTATCACGTTGGATGCTGCTGCCATCAAACCCAACACTCTTTGAAAGTGTTTGACAGTGAGTGACTGGCCTAGATTTATCTGGTTGACGGTATTCAGGATCGTTTTTACCCTGGGCGGAGATAGCCGAGCCGACATCGTTCTCGTGTCCCAAACTACCCCCAGAAAAGTAATGCTCTGCTGTGGTGCCAACATACTTTTCTTTTCATTCAACCTTAGCCCCAACACCTTCATGTGGGCGAGAACAGCATCTCGATGCTGAACCGCCAGTTGTTTCGACTGTGCTAACACTAGCCAATCGTTGATGTAATTTAGCACGCGGATGCTCTGGAGTCGCAGCGGAGCCAGAGCTGCATCCACGCACTTCGTGAAAGTGCGGGGCGATAAAACTAGACAGAATGGCAGCACTCGATATTGGTATGCTTTTCCCCCAAAAGCGAACCTGAGGAACTGTCTGTGCTGCGGAAGGATGGAGATGTGGAAATACGCATCTTTTAAATCTATCGTGACGCACCAGTCCTCAGACCTGATGTGACACACAATCTGTTTTATCGTGAGGATTTCGAATTTTAATCTTTTTACTGCTCTGTTTAGATGACGCAGATCTAAGATAGGCCTTAACCCCCCATCCTTCTTTGGAACTGTGAAGTACCGGCTGTAAAACCCCGACTCTCTGCAGTGGGGAGGGACCCGTTCTATAGCCTCTTTTTTTAGCAGAAGAGTCTGTACCTCTTGTTCCATTACCAGAGCCTGCTCGGGGCTTATTACCGTGGCAGTAACCCCATTGAACACGGGCGGGTGTAACCCGAATTGAATTCTGTACCATTTTTCTATTGTACGCAGGACCCATTCTGAGACATTCGGCAGAAGTTTCCACGCTGCCAGAAAATCTACTAAGGGAACCAGCCTCTCGAGGCTGGTCTCTGGATTTTCCTGTGTGGTCAGCCCGGTGTCCTGTAACGGATAACCAGCAGGTAGCAACCGAACTGACCGCCCAGGGGCCCTCCCGAGAGGGCGCAAACATCCCCAAGCCGCTACGTTTCCGGGCGGACATGGAGATATGCGTTCGCCGGGGACCGCTGCGCCCTGAAGCACCAATGGTGGCAGGGTTGGCAGACCGGCCCCCCGGTCACAACCCATGTGGGGGAAAAACATAACATAATTCAAAAAACAACAAACAGCAACTTCAAAATATAACATACTGGAGCATAACGGGGAAACAAGAGACATAGACACGACAACGATCCGACAAAGACTGACAAACACAAGGAGCTTATAAAGGGTAGAAATTAAGAGGGAACAGGTGGGAGAAATCAAAAACTAAACAGATAACAAGGGGAGGGATTAGACAGTGAGTGCATTTACATGCACATTCTTAAGCCGATTATGCCTAATGCCGACAATGAACATGGTCATGTAAACATGGTAACCCATTTTCTTTTATCGGAGTAAGGTCATAAACGGCGTAAGCATAAGCCGGTCGGGACAGGTTGTTTTTTGCCTCTTACCTTGATTTCGCGCTGCATGTACACGCATTAACCTGCTTTCTGCCGGCTTATTGAAGTGCGCACGTGTGATAGGTGACAAAAACATGAACTTAGAGCAGATTTAAATGCATCCAGACAGAGCGAGCTAGCGTTTTGTATGAAATAAGGACATATATCACAAACACAGGCTCTTTTAAGGCCCATACAATTGTAAAGATGTGTTCTCTTCTCATGCAGCAGAAGTAGAAGAGGTTCAGTCAAAACACTGCATCTGGAACTGCATGAGAGAGTAATATGAGTCGTAAATCTCCCACTGACACGCTTTATTTAACATCACAACTGACATAACATTTGGAAAAGTCCGAGTCAGATACGGACATTATTATTTTTGACGTCACTACAAGGAAATAACCCGGTTTATTAATAATAAATATCTAATAATATATTAATAGAAATAATAAAGTCATGTAAACGCAGTTTTTCAGTAATCAGCTTACTGATGTGCATGTAAACGCACCCAATGACAGGAGCACATGCTCAACATAAAACCCACATGTGCACACAAGACAGGACATGCATGTGACACCTTGAGGATAGGGGCTCGTACGGCTCTTCCTGATACCATACTTTACTCTTTTCTTAGTTCTGCCAGAAAGACTCAGGAGAATAAATACTTGTGACAATTATCCATTTATTAATAATCCAGCAAGCAATAAAGTACTTTGGCATAGGCCCCGTCCGTAGCTCGCAATCTGAGGGTCCGGACTCTGCATATCCTGCCTGAAGACGAAGGCAGAGGCGCAGCTTTAATTTTTTTTACTGTTGCTTTAAAAATGTTTTTATGATATCAACATTTTTGATACCATTTAAATTTCATAATTCACACCCCCAATTTTAATATCACATAACATTTTATCAATAAATGATTCTTACATCGTGCAGTTTATTTATACAGCTCTTTCAGATGTATGTTGTTATATAATAACATTTATTTTTTGTGGTCATCCTGCAGGTGGTGAAGACAGTGGGCCTGCGTGAGGTCTGTTTTTTTGGGCTGCAGTATGTGGACAGTAAAGGCTATACAACATGGTTGAAACTGAATAAAAAGGTGAGGCTTTCCATTCCACGTTTCCACCATTAGTACTACTGTTCTTTTTGGACCACAATTCCACTACACATCAGATATGCAGTTTAACTGACTTTCTGTTCAACAGCAGCAAAAAGTGTGAGAGTAAAAGATCTTCTCTAAAAGTGTGTGAAAGCCTATACGTTTTCCCTTTAAACAGCTTTATGGTAACCTGCAAAAACATCATAAAAACGTTATTCACATGTTCCCCTCTGCATGTGTGTTTCATAAAGGAGATCACAAAAAATCATAACAGATCATAACTCACAATTTTCAATATTTCCAATAGGATAATACTTTAAGGCCCAGTTTCACTGACAGAGCTAATATTAAGTTGTTTGAAGCCTTAGGCATAGGTTCTATTCAAATAGAACATTTGAGTAACATTTTAAACATGCCTTAGGCAAAAAAACAACAACAAAAAAAACACATTAATGGTGTGCATCTTGGGACAAAAGAATGGCACTGACTTTTACATTTTAGTCTGGGAACTGGTATGTGTATACAGTTTATTTTAATTAATTTAAATATATTTAAATACTGAAAATTATATAACCAAAGTACACATTTCACGTTATTTCTGGGAGAAGAAAGCCAAACTAAAACTTCTAAAAGTGAACAGCAGTGTTTTATGGCACAAACCACCCACCCCACCAACCCCATGATCCTACCCAAGAGCGTGTCATATACACGTCATAAAGTGCGTATCATATGTAAGCGTAAAAAAAACTGCATAGCATATGCACGCCAAAACTCATTTTGCCATATACATTCCACGAGATTGCACACTCTTACTATTGATACGCATTACCATGTGATCGTGTTGGACATTACTGAGCTAGGCTATATGCGTTTAAAGGTCCCGTTCTTCGCGATTCCATCTTTCAAACTTTAGTCAGTGTGTAATGTTGCTGTTAGAGCATAAATAATACCTGTAAAATTATAAAGCTCAAAGTTCAATGCCAAGTGAGATATTTTATTTAACAGAAGTTCCCTTTCAAAGCCTACAGCGAACGGCCGGTTTGGACTACAGCAGGAAGTGCAGGGATGTAATGACATCACTAGAACCGTTTGTTGACTAAACCTCCGCCCACAAGAACACACAAAATAGGGGGCGTGGTCTCGTTGCTCTCCCACGTGGAGAAGAGCGCGCATTCAGCGCTTGCATCTTCCCGTTATGGTAAGAGGTGGGACATTTTCAGGCAAAGTGCGCTAAGCTGCTGTCCAATCACGCTGGCCTTATCAGAAAGCGTTACGTATTTCTGAAGAAGGGACTTCATAGAACAAGGAAATCATCAGGCCGTTTTTAGGACAGAGGAAACAGCGCTGTACAGATAAGTAAATTGTGTGAAAAATACTGGTTTTTATTTTTACACGCAAAACATGCACTCATGTTATATTGCACACTGTAAACATAATCAAAGCTTCGAAAACACATGAAGAACGGGACCTTTAAAAATGGATATGCGTTTTAAAATGGTGTGCTACAATAAGATTGCTCAGTTCAATGTGATGGTAAATCGGGCATTTTGTCCTGCGTCATCTTTATTTCAAACGACCCGACCGACCGCGTCCCGAATATCATTAAAAATATTTTTTGATGACTCGTAACCGTGGGTACCCAGTGGTGAGAAGAATACACGTGAAAATGTTTACTTTAGTAAACTTGGCCGAAACCACATTATGAAAAGCCTTGAAGGGGTCGTATAATGGTACATGCACTTTTACAAGCTGATTGCATGGAAATGTTTGTTGGCCGTGCCTGTACACAACTATCCTATAATGATAAAAATCCATCTAGTGTTTTTTTTTTTTTAAATCTCCTTATATGTTTTCCCCTGTCTCAAATCAAGCCGTTCGGCCGTGTGACGTCCCGACACCCCTCCCACGACTGATTGACAGCAGCGTTTCAACTTAGACCCGCTCTGAGTGATGTCTGTCATAGCCTGCTATTGTGGGTAGGCTGGAGCAGAATGGTGTCTAAGTCATTGTAGTGTTCTGTTCTTGGGTGTAATAATGAACCCAGCAGTCATTCTGATGTTCCTAAATCCGAACCGCTGAAGACGCAGTGGCTGAGTTTTGTTTTCGTCAATGCTTTTATGTCTGCGCGAACCGTGAAGCATTTCTCACCAGTGAGTAGTTTGAAATGCGTACACGTTTCACGATGAATGCGGCTAAAGTTTGTAAGTTACATTATGGCATGCTTTCTATACAACGTTCTCAATATAATTCATAATCGTACGTTTATAATGAACAACGTGTTATAGTTATTGTGTTATTACAAACTGTGTACACCGGTTTTAAAGTTAACGTGGACATGGTAACTAACATAAGCTTAATTATGTAGATCATGAGCGTAATTTCCTATGGGGTCAGGGGGGACATGACTCCATAGGAAATCCCCCCCCCCCCCCCCACTTTTCAAAATCCTGTTCGTGCCCCCAACCCCCCCCCACACACACACACACTTTCAAATTATTTATCTATTTATTTTTAACCGCGCGCCGTCATCGTCACGGAGAAGTAGGACCGAGCAGATCAGACATCCCCTCCCTGTATGTGTCAATGCGCGCGTCCGCATACAGGCAGGGACGTCTCGTGCACATTCTAAACAGTGTAAGCGCACTGAAAGTTCAACTGAGCAGCCGGTATCGCAGTCAGTCATAAAACTCCAGCAACAGATGACTTCATGCATGAAAAAAGAGAAAGGAGATGAGTTGGTTGATTCAGTAAATTAGCTCAGGTCAGGGTAATCAAAATGTCTACTTATTTTTTTACAGTCTATGGTCTACACCTGTTGATGAGCTAATGTTAACCTACACTGTTGCTAAGTAACTTCAGACCGTTAGGTAGCTACCCTAGCCTAATTTAATGTTGCCCAAAACATCCTGTGTCCACTTTAAACAGCAGCGTTTTCTGTCTTCTGTGACTCTGGCTGCTGTTATAGGCTACTCAACTCATTATACTCAGATGCAGAAATAAAATAAGTCTTAATAATAAATGTTTTTCTAAACTTGAGCTATTGTTGTTCACTTACAATATTTGTTCAGTTAAAATGGAAGTTAATTTGTAAAAATTGATTTAATTGTTCAAAGAAAAGGCTTAATGTCGAGCTAGCCTGAGTTAGCCCATATTTTAGTGTTATTATGGTTATGTGGTGAGCCTGAGTATAGTTTTACACATCAGCCCAGTCTAGTCTGTAAAGTTATTGATACGCAGTCAGGTTTTTTTTTTACAAATTAATCTGAAAATGAATGTGGCACACCCAGTTTTTAAAAATAATCTTCTGTACCTGCAGTTTGGTGGATGTGTCTCTGAAAAATGTTCAGTTTGTTTAACAGTTGAAATTGTGTTTCACATTATTTAAATTATATTCACACACAAAACGTGAATTTTTAGTGAAAGTTTTTGACTTTATAAAATTGTCTTTATAAAAAAGTCTTGGCTATTCAACAATAAATAAAGTAAGACATCTTTTTCTTATACATAGTAGCCTATTATTCTTTTTGGCAGAATTTATCATTATAAAAAACTTACTTATTTCCCGGATTTTGTATCACCATCATCCCTAACTGTATGTAAATGGAAATGGGATTCAAATCGAAAACACCCCCCCCCCCCCCCCCCCCACACACACACACACACACACACACACACACACACACTTTTCAATCCAAAGTTACACCCCTGGTGTAGATGGTTTATAAATTACTGTCAAAAAATAAATAAATCGTGTTGTAACAGTTATTACACTGCATCGATAATGTTAAGCATCACTGACAAGCCGACATTTACAGAACAAAAAAGTTTTTATTGGCATTAGCTGTAACATCACTCTGTCAATGAACTAATGTAAACATCAGTAAACACATAGCATTCATCGCTAAAGTTACCCTGCCTGTTCATAAAGACAGATCAATTGAGCAGTCAAGATGCTGCTAACGCTATTTGGTCTCATCAGCAGGTTCTGCTCAGCTGAGATGCATCAGTGCATCAGCTGTTCATACTCCCCTCGCTGCTAATGGCTTGATATAAACAGCGCGCATCTTCAAACAGATTCAGTTCGCTCCTAAACTGCTGTTGCTAGCTCTTTCCTGCTGCTTCTTCTGCACGCTGCTTTGCAATCAATATAAGTATCATGTGTTTTCCATGCTATAATCACATATTTGTGCGGTCGCCGTATCTATTCATGAAGGTGCTACTCTAAAAGGAAATCATTCGATTTGCCTTCTTATTCGCATATCAAACGGAGCTACGGAGCTATTTCTTTGTTTGCTCCTTAAGAGTCCTGTGTTGACTAATTCGCGTTACGTGAGCGGTATCATGATTTTGCAAACAAATGTTCTCCATCATAATTGTTACAGGCATCAATCTTTCTTGCGATTGCCGCCTCTGCGTAGCTACTACAGATACTTTTCACACGCGACAATTGCGTTCATCATGGATCCCGCACAGGGTGCTGTGGTGATGAACTATTAATATAATGTTACTTGCTGGTAAAGCTAAATCACTAAAAGATGCCAATACAAAGCGCATATTATGCAAACGATCAGCCACTAGTTGTAACCAGCTGATATGTGAGCCTCACGTTTCAGATGATCTGAGCGTTCTCGGGGCTCGCACATCGATGCTTCAGTTCAGAGCAGTTCACAATGAATCGCGCACATTCATGCCAAAGCGAATTTTATTAAAAATGACAATTTTCTAATATTGTGTTGTATTACACGCTTCACACAGAGAGGCCGGATAGCTGGCTTGAATGGATTCTAGCCAATTGAAGCAAACTCACGTATCAGACTTTCAAAGGGGGGTTATCACCGTAAATCCCTCGCACACATGGGGCAGTTAAACACGCCACTGACAGCTGCGTTACTAAACAGAAAAACAACGGCAAAGAGTAACAGAAATTTAGAACGCATCCATGCAACGTTCACAGCTTGCGCTTCATCTACGGACTAAAGCGAGTGAGAGGAGAGTACGTTCCGCCTTAAAGGAGCAGTACCTAATTTAACAAGATAAAGTATTCAGTGTTGCCAACTAATTTTCAGAGGAGTTGCTAAAGGCAGATCGTTTTGTTGCTAAAAGTGCTAAATGACATTGTGACGTAATTGCGCATGACGTCATTATGTAATCGCAACGCAAAACTACATAGATATTATTTGAAATGCTAATTTAGATTTGTTGTAACTTGTGTAGGAAATTATAAATTTGTCCTTTAAAAAAAAAAAAAAAAAGTGACTTGCTAAGCAAACTTTACTCTGAACTCCGTACTCTGAACTTTATGCATTTAAATAATTTTGCTAAAAATGTGTAATCCGTGCGTGCTACTGCTGGTGCACTCAACAAATAATTTTTGCTACTGCTGCTGCCTGCAGTGCAGCGGCAGCCTCGTGCCTGACTATAGACCTGTGTAGCCCCGCCCCCACTTGTTTTCTCTTGCAGTTTTTACAGCCATTTCCACAGCAATCTTAAGGAATTATTAATTAACCGCTCAGTCTATTTAACTAGCTGTACGTGTGCTGTATTGATTAGAGTCACTTTACAAAAGTTGCTAAAAGTTGCCAAATAAATGTTAAAAATTGCTAAATTTGTTGCTAGGTGCTTTAAAAAAAAAAAAAATGTGTTAGTGTAGTCGGAAAAGTTGCTAAATCTAGCAACAAAATTGCTAAGTTGGGAACACTGAAAGTATCCGCTGAGGCTGCTTTAGGGACCGTCTGCTAATTCACAGTAACTCACCAAAAGGCTTTTTACGTTCCAAAGTTTGTAGTACATTCCTACTGGCCAGACCTACTTACTACAGGTGAAATTTACTGAAGTAAAGCTGGCTTGACATGGTCATTCGATATCCGTGGATCTACGGACCGTCTCTAAAGTTACATACAACTTTGGTATATTGCTGCACAATTCTAATCAAATGCTATTAGGCTACTATAACTAGGAACTGAAATAATTGCATGTGTAACAACAATGACTACGAGTTTAATATCTCGGGGAATAATTAACTCAAAAGGGATTTAATATTCAATATTCATGAATTTATGAATATAATTTGCCAGTTGTTCATTACGTATTAAGATTTTCCGATAGGGAAAATGTTTAATTAAATACAAGTAACCCTTTACGGAATTGCTTGAAATTACCCTACTAAGTTTGTCCTGCAAATTAGTTATAGACTTTCAAATCAATTCTCAATAATGGATTACTGCTTTACGAGCGCATAAGAAACATTAACTTTACTGATCAGGACAAGTTCAATATTTCAAATGGTCATACAGTTTACTTTACTAAAATAGTAGCATAAGCAGTTAGGTAACGTTAGATCGGAAGTTTCATTGACTTTGTGTATGTGGGAGAACAACAGACTCAACTCATAAAATGTCTTTTGGAGGTTTAATAAACACAGACTAAAAATAACACTACGATTCACATAGAAAGTACACACTAAATATGCATCAAGAAAGTAGACATATAGATATTAACGAAAGAATACATAAAAGAGAATAATGAATAGACTGAAATTAGAGGGAGATAAAAGAGAGAGAGAGAAAGAGAGAGAGATGGTACGAAGCATTAGAGGTAAGAAGCAGCTTTCCTTCAGTTCATCAAATACAACCTTCACAGAGTTAACTTGTCCCAACGGGAAAATAACACACCCTCTTTACAGCAGTTTGAATTTGTAAGAATAAGAATACTTGCATTCTTTTTGGTTTCGTTTTGGCTTCTCGCTTGTGTGCGTGTATTCCTGCGTATCCGGTGGTTCTCTCCGAGGTCGGGAGGGGAAGCAGTTTTTTCTTTAGCAGCGCTTCGTGTCCTCCTCCTGAAGAATGCCCGTGGGGCTAGTAAGTTGATGGAACGAGGAGCAAGGGGTTGTTGACGACCGGATTGTAGAAGAGAAGATTTCGGAAGAGAGGAGATTTCCAGAAAAGGAGTTTTTTAGAAGAGGAGTTTTTCAGAAGAGTGTTGGGGCCTGCTTGGAGGGCCTGCATTGGTGGCCTGGCTCAATGGCCAGGCACCGTGGCGTTGGTTCCGCCAGAGAGAGCAGAGGAGCGAAGTTGGAGAAGTAAGAGAACGGGAGGGCATCCGAGCGCCTCCTTTTATGGTCTGGGCGTAGTCCCACCCTCCAGGGTTAGACTTAACCAATGAGATTGTTGGGATTTCCAGGCGGGGAATTCCTCAGCAGATTTTATGGCCCTTTGTTCCAAGGCTCGAATCAGTGGGTCTCTGACCATTCATATTTTAATTAATGCAACAAACACACACTGCATTTTCTGAATAAGTGATATACATGGAAGTGTAAGTCGTGAAGTGAGCATTAATTTGATAGGAAACATGACATATATGAGGTTATCTGAACTAGTACTTGGTTAAGACAAAGACAAAAAGATGCAAAATACCATACAGAATAAACATTTTACAAGACAGTTATGTGTTTACATATAATGTCCTGGGGTGCATGTTCATTTATAGATGGTTTGTCTATAACTTGAGGTAAAAGCGGGTTTGTTACAAGCTTCGTGTCGTAAACTCTTTGTGAATAAGACACTCTTCCTGCACTTTTCTGTGGCCAAATTCTTTTGGGCCATAAAACATCTTATCAGATGGTTTCCAGGGTAACGAAGAATCTTTCTCTGTTGTGTTGGGGGAAGGTCTGCCACCAAGCCCAAAGCATTCGAAACATATTTGTTAAATGTAACTGGCGATTGTGTGTTTGATTCGCCTGAGTCGCTACACATGCAAAACCGAATAATCTCGCAAGGAATTGCGCAAGTGGGATTTTAGCGAGCAGAATTTGCTCCACATGATTCACCTCATTTATTTCCTTGAATGTGCATTCGCGTCTTGAGTGCGTTACATGCAAGCTAATATCTCAAAAATATAGCTTATTGAAATAAGTGTCCCCGTTTACATACAACAGCAAACTGACAATGTAGTAAACCGCGTCTACATGACTATTAATAAACGGGGTAGTCTTTGATTCTTCGTGCTGCATGCAGTTATGCAGCGTTTTGACTGAACCTCTTCTGCTGCTTGAGGTGAGATCATATCATATTATTTTCTGGGTCTTAAAGTCTGCGTTTGCATTTAAAAATGTCCTTATTTCATGTAAAAGCTAGCTCGCTCCGTCTGGGTGCATTTAAATCTGCATGTGTTTGTCACGTATCTCACGTGCGCACTCCAATAAGCCGACAGAAATGGGTAATGCGTACATGCCGCGTGAAATCGGAGTAAAGTGAAAACGACCTGTCCCTGGTAATGCTTACGCCAGCTATGACCTTACTCCAATAAAAGGAAACCGGTAGCACGTTTAGATGACCATGTTCAATGTCGGCTAAGAACGTGCATGTAAGCACACCCATGATCACAAGCCGCCCGATTTGGAGTTAACATCACTGCGTATTGTCATGGACTCGCTGAAGTTAGCCTAATAAGGTATGTGACTGACAAAAAAACAATTTCAGATGAGATCTGCACTCGTCACATGAAGGACATCAATCACGAGTTACAACTGGCAACTCACTCTCCATTCATATCTTATTGTCTTCACTAAGTCTTTTAAACATTTCTAAGCATTAGGCCATGGCAACGTAATGACATCGCATCCACGTCACTTCAGTGTCTAGTCATTTCAGTTCAATTATTACCTTATCCTATTAGCTTATTATCTGTTCCTAAGCTATAGGTAAGGCACCCGTTTTAAAACTATAGGCGCTAACTTGAAATGTGCATTTGCTCTCAAACATATTTGAGTCTGGAAATGCTTGTCTTAGAGCTATAGTAGGCTACTATAACTATAGTATGCCTCATCTGCTAACCTTACTTGTGGTTCTGCTTTAGTGACACATGCCTATGGATGTGCTAACAGCTGCTTAAATTTCATTCTCTTTCATTTTCACAGGAGGTTGCTGTTTGTTTGGGGGGAATGGTTCAGCTCTTTAGTCAAATCATGTGAGCGTTCCCTAATGCTGCTGCTGTCCCATGCTATATCATGGTTCTCATTAAAGGTCAGAGGACTCCCTGAACAGAGCCATACCACCAAAAACATTCATTCAGAATTATCAACTTGAATTGCAATTTATTCAAAAATTCCTAAATCATTTTAATTGTTCTTGACTTAAGAGACCTGACAGAAATTGAGCATAAGCGTCAGTTCTGGCAGGCTAAGTAGTCAAGACGCTGCTAATGCTATTTGGTCTCATCAGCAGGTTCTGCTCAGCTGAGAAGCATCAGCTGATTTGCATCAGTGCAACAGCTGTTCATACTCCCCTCGCTGCTAATGGCTTGATATAAACAGCGTGCATCTTCAAACAGATTCAGTTTGCTCCTAAACTGCTGTTGCTAGCTCTTTGCTGCCCACCACCTCCCCAGCTCCTCCATGTCGTGTATAACGTGGCATTCTACTTTGTCATCGTTGCTGCTCTGTTCATAGGGGGAATAGTTCAGCTCTCACAGCCTTAAACTGTGCGAGCGTTCCCTAATGCTGCTGCTGTCCTCTGACTCTCTGCTATTTCATGGTGCTCATGAAAGGTCAGAGGACTCCCTGAACAGAGCCATACTGCCAAAAACATTAATTCAGAATGATCAACTTGAATTGCAATTCATTCAAAAATTCCTAAATCATTTTATTTGTTCTTGACTTAAGAGACCTGACAGAAGTGACATTACGTTAACCACCCATTCAGAAACGTCCTGTTTAGCCTTAATTGTCGAATTTCGTTTGAGCTATTGTCTTGTCCCGTTGTCAGACACCGGTTCATATTGATAAAGTTGCACAGATCTCCTCAGAGACTCACGTGGCCATGCTTTACTGTTGTCAACGGCGACACAGCCTGTGTGGTTGTTCTGTGTGAAAGCCCCCACAGAACAGAGGGGCGGGGTGAACAAAGCTCATTAGCATTTAAAGCCGTAGGCACGAGAACGGCTTGCTGAAAACAGAACTGTTTTTGACCAGGTAAAATGAGTGTTTTCTTACAATAATAATGAGAATTTTTAATTAAAGTATATTACAAAATGTTCATTTAGACACTAAAGAATCAAATTAACTTGTACAAAAATGTAATTATATGACCCCTTTAAAAAAGGCTTCAGATAGCACTGATGCCTCAGGAATACAGGGATAACGCCTTGCTAGAGTGGCCAGCCTCGGGAAGCGCCTTTCATTTGCTTTCCACCAGTCAGGAACTTGTATTACTGCTGCATTTTAATACAGTGTAGCATATTTTGCACGTAACTTCGTCACCCTTTCTTTCGAAATGGTCCCAAACAGTAGGCCTACTTCTTTTCCATTGCTTAGTTTTTCTAAATATGTCTGTGTAGACACGTGTGTTTGCATGTGTTGATGCACCCTGTGAATTAAACAAATACAGCACATTTTTCTTTACAATGCAGCAAACAAACAAACAAACAAAAACGTATAAAAATACCCTTTAAACCAGGGGTCTCAAACTCCCGGCCCGCGGGCCACTTGCGGCCCGCAGGATGATATTTTGTGGCCCCCTACTTGACATCAAAGTTTAGTGTTAGTGTGGCCCGCGCGTTGCTCTGAAAACCATTTTTGGCGGAGTCGTTGCGTGTGCCTGTGCCGCGCTTTATGTCTCACTTCGTGTGTGTGTATATGAGAGAGTCAGCTCAGCCCTCTCTCGTGCAGTATAATTGGTTGACACCTCGTGATTGACATGAACAGAGGCTAATCAGACAGTCGAAATGAATGTGGTTTAACGGCGCTCAAATGGCCAATCAAATCAAAGTAGCTAGACGGGATACATTCTCTTTTGGTCCGCGCACATGCTCGCTCGCGCAGTCTTCACACACACAGACGAGCGCTTCAATATATCGCGTAATGCCGTTGCGGAGAGAGACTATTCTTTCCGGTGAAATCACAAAACTAAATTGCACACACACAAATGCACACAAAATGCAACGTGTCCATGCTCTTAATATACAACCATTGATGAACATTTGAAGAAAACTATGAGCGGATTAGAACTCTGAACATTTGAGAAGATTTACTAAAAGTCTTCTGTTAGACCAGTGAGGAACTCAAATATAAGCAGCCGATGTACGTACTTATTCACTCATGCGAATAATCTCGGGACTAATAATATATTTGACGACAATTAATGCAAATATTGTTTGCAAATAGTCCCAAATTGATTATTTCCCAACTAGAATTAGATCTAGAATTTCGTTCACTGTTCTGTTTGACCTGATTATGGCCTTGCTTTGAATTAGTCTATTATTTTAAATAAAAATAAAAACATTTATTATTTCAGTATTACATACTGATTTTATTTCTATTGGCCATATTTATTAGTACACAATTACCATCACATACCTGTTGGTAATAGATAGGTGTGAAGGACGAAGGATAATCAGATCCAAAATCTCAAAAATATTGGCAGTAAAAAAAAAAAAAACACGAGTAGGCTAGAGAAGCCTATATGAACCATTCATGTTCAGAAAGTAATGTTCAATTAACTTGAAGTATGAACATACAGTGTTCAAACAGAAGAACTCTTAATAATTAAGATTGGACAAGTTTTGCTTTTTTTTGGGGGGGGGGGGGGGGTGATGCGGCCCAGCCTGACCCAGAGTCTACTTCCAGTGGCCCCCGGGTAATTTGAGTTTGAGACCCCTGCTTTAAACCATTTAACTGATAGTATTAATTGGTTAAAATTCTTACTTTCGGTTAACGGTTAAACAGTCAAAATGAGCTAATGTAAAATTATTACATTTCATTGAAATGACTTTTGTTTTCAATAATCAAAAACATGTCAAATTAATTAAATGTAATAATTTACATTTAAAGGTGCCCTCGAATGGAAAATTTAATTAACCTTGCCATAGTGAAATAATAAGAGTTCAGTTCAGTTTCTCAAACACCATTGCCTCCTAATTCATATGTAAATCTTGTGAATCAAAAACATCATGGACATATAAGTGCTTCTCAACATAAAGCCAACCGTGACACAAGCATTGGGGATCATTTATTTGCACACCCCCAACATTTGCATATGTCCAAACATGTTCATTGTCAGGCGGAACTGACGGGGCCGAATCATCGAGACTGCAGGTAAACAAGACAATTGAGGATAGCAAATACGGCAACTCTCATGGACACGTCATGTTCAGGCTGTGCAGGGGACGTGAGAACTTTTCATATGTCAACAGTCATGGTTGAGGTTTATTATAACCGGATACCACAACAATTTATTTCAAAATCGTTCGTTTGTTTGGCCCATTTCAAGCAAGCTTCGCTCAGCGTCTTAAACTGAAGAAAGGAGCAAATGTATTCCTGCAAGCAGTAAGCAGTGATTTGTCCACTTATTGACTAGCTGTTTAAACAATTTCTGATTAAATTGAAAGTTTCTTAGAGATACCGCATTGTCTAGATGACGCAAGATGCTAGTACCATAACAGGATGATATTTTGTGGCCCCCTACTTGATATCAAAGTTTAGTGTTAGTGCGGCCCGCGCATTGCTCTGAAAAACACTTTTGGCAGAGTTGTTGCACGTGCCACGCTTTATGCCTCACTTCGTGTATGTGTGTGTGTTTGAGAGAGTTAGCTTTGCCCTCTCTTATGCAGTATAATTGGTTGACACAGCGTGATTGACATAAACAGAGGCTGATCAGACAGTCGCAATTAATGTGGTTTAAAGGCGATCAAATGGAAAATCAAATATAGGCGGGATTTACATTCTCTTTTTGGCTCGCGCCTCACGGTCATGCTTCACACCCACACACACACACACACACAGACGAGCGCGTCAATCTATCGTGTAATGCCGTTGCGGAGAGAGACTATTCTTTCCGATGAAATCACAAAACTAAATTGCACACACACAAATGCACAGAAAATGCAACGTTTCCATGCTCTTAATATACAATCATTAATGAACATTTTAATGAAGAAAACTATATGAGCGGATTAGAACTCTGAACATTTGAGACGATTTACTAAAAGTATACTATTACACCACTGAGGAACTCAAATATAAGCAGCGGATATACGTATTTATTCACTCATGCAAATAATCTCGGGACTAATAAAATATTTGACGACAATTAATGCAAATATTGTTTGCAAATAGTCCCAAATCGCTTATTTCCGAACTAGATTTAGATCTAGAATTTTGTTCACTGTTCTGTTTGAACAGGGCGGCCTGAGATTGGACTCTCTTCACTGCATGGCAAAGCATCTCCTTTATGGGCAGAGCACAACCTAGGCTCCCTAAGGGCGGCTCTCGTGCCAGGTATTCTGAATCTGAGTCTGGATAGGTTATGCAGAGGACCCATTTCCCCAGGGGAATGGTCTCTTCACCCACAAATGATTCAGTTAATTTGAAACACTTTCGGCAGAGCAGAAGTAGACCTCTTTGCCTCACAAGACAATACTCACCGCCCAATATTTTTCTCCAAACGCAGGGACGCCCTGGCCCATGTTTGGCCCAGACTCCCTCTATATGCTTTCCCACCAATCGCGATGCTGCCGCAGACCATCAAAAAGATCAGGGACACAGTATCCACAGTGCTTTTAATAGCCCCACTCTGGAGGAACCGCACATGGTTTTTCCAATCTGATTTGGCTTTCAGACACAGCCCCATGGCCCATTCCGCTGAGGAAAGACCTCCTCACGCAGGCGAAAGGGAAGATCTGGCATCCCAGCCCCGAGCTATGAGCCCTCCATGTATGGCCCATGAACGGGTATCCGGAAACCTCTCTGACAAAGTTATGAACAATTTTTCGGAACCTAAAGCCCCCGCTACCAGGCGGGTCTATGCTTTGAAGTGGTCAGTGATTTCCAACTGGCGTGCTGCACGACACATCGACGCACACTCATGCGAGGTGGCAGAAGAGCTAATGGACGCGGGTGGTTCCCCCTCCACACTCAAAGTTTATGTCACTGCAGCTAACCACGCTCAGATCGCCGGACATTCACTAGGGAAAAGTGATCTTCAGGCCCTATTTGGGACCTCGCCGTGGTTTTAGAGGGCATGAAATGTCCCCTCTTCGAACCACTTCAGACCACAAGCTTGAAGCACTTATCACTCAAAACCGCATTTCTGCTGGCTTTGGCCTCAGTTAAGCAAGTAAGTGACTTACACGCACTCTCCGTGAGTCCGTCCTGTCTTGAGTTCGGGCCCAACAACTCCAAGGTTGTTTTCAAACCCAGACATGGTTTTATACCCAAAGTGCTATCAACCCCTTTTAGAGCATAGGTTATTACACTGCTTCCATTACTCGCATCTCAGGGAGAAAAGGACATGAACCTACTCTGTCCAGTCAGAGCACTGAGATTGTATCTAGAGAACTCCGCCCCCTTGAGGCAGTTGGATCAGCTCTTCGTTTGCTTCGGCTGCCACATTAAAGGTTGTGCTGTCACGAAGCAAAGACTCTCACACTGGATAGTGGATGCGATTTCACTAGCATATCGGTCTAAGAACCTAACCTGCCCTATAGGCATTAAAGCCTCCACTAGAGGCATGCATGGCCTCATCTTGGGCTTGGTCACGTGGCATTTCCATGGAGGATATATGCGCGGCAGCAGGCTGGGCCTCTCCGTCCACTTTTATCAGATTCTACAATTTGTTGGTCCTAGCTTTACAAATAGGGCTTTTCTTGTAAAGCCGTCTAAGGCTCTATCTAGCCCTGGCAACACAATTGCTTATTGTGTTCTTCTCATACAAAAATAGTCCATAAGCACCATTACACTCTACCATAGATCCGACTATGTCCGGTCAAGTGTTCAAACGAACCGACTCTTCCGGTTCTTTCATCCCCTTATGAAGCGGGAGGTTTTTTGACTTTCCCTCATTCAGTGGGGAATACTGGGTCAGTCAGCACGCACTGCCTTTTACATTGTGTTCCCATACGCAATACTTTCGTAACCTCGGTTCCCTGAGAGAGGGAGTGAATATTGCGTTCCGCGCCATGCTTGTGCTTCTCAGGTATCACTTCAGTCAATTTCAAAACCTGATACCTATGGTGAAACAGGGTCTTATGTAGCCTTATTTATGTATACATCTCGGGTGGCATGAGGGTAAAAGACGAGTAAACAGTGAGGACATTTCTGCTTGTAGGCTACTGTATTTTCAGTATAACCGTTACATAATACAGAATACTAGCTAGAGACGCGGGATTTCTTCTTAAGATTCATCTGTTGCAACTTTTTTATTTTATTTTTATTTTTCATTTATAAATAAATGTTTCGGAGTGATATCAGATTGTATTTGTGTTTTTATTGTACTTACCCTGTAACTACATGAAACAAGCCACTTTAATTTACAAGCACATTCATAGTTACGGCCGTTTCACACCGCAAGCGTGAGCAGCTCGTATTTTTTCAGCGCCCATGTTAATCAATGAGTGCATTAACACCGGGAGCTTTAATGACAGGTTTCGGCGGCGAGCCTATTTTTGCTGTGCTGCTGCCGCTCAATTTAAGTGAAAGCACACTTTTAAAGGACAAAATAAATGATTTCACACAAAAAGTGCCTAAAATGCACACAAGAAGCACGTGTAGTGTACTTGAACAATAACTGGAGTGTGTCAGAAAAGAAAAAAAATAATAAAAAATATCTGTTAATTATTCAGTTTAGGTGAAACTAAGTATTATAAAAAGTAAAGTAAGCTAGCCAGAAAATATAATAAACTTTAGTTTAGTATTTAATACTCAGACAGGTATAGGCTCTCGGCCTGCAGCTGCAGTCACGGTGTAAAGTGAAAGCACACTTTTGATGGACAAAATAAATATAATATCACAAAGCGCTCAAAATGCACACAAGAAGCACGTGTGGTGTGTTTTAACAATAACTGGATGTCATTAAAGAAAACAACTTATCTGTAGAAGATTTACCCATTTAAACTTGTTTTAATTATTCACTTTGGGTGAAAGTATGGTTATGATTATAAAAAATAAAGTAAACGAGCCAGAAAATATGATAAACTTTCTTTTATATAGGTTCTAGCAGCTGCAGTCACGGTGTAAAGTGAAAGCACACTTTTGATGGACAAAAAGTGCTCAAAATACATGAAGCACAAGAAGCACATGTGGTGTGTTTTAATAATAACTGTGTCACAAACTGCTCTGAGACAGAAGGTTGAAGATCGTAGTCCATAAAACAGGAAAAAGGTCATACACAGTTAGGCAGTTCAATCAGGCAAACAAAACAAGGGACAGAGGCAAAAGGGTAATCCGAGACAGGCAAGAAATCCAAAAAGCCAACAAACATGAAACATGAAACCATGCAAACACTCAGAAATGCAGTTGAAACTAAACAAGACTTCACACTGAATGACTGAGTGAACAAGATATATATAGGCAGAGGTAATGAGGTGATGAGACAAAGGTGTAAACAGTGAGTGCTAATGAGTCCTAGGCCAAAGATTATGGGTAATGTAGTTTGTGATGGAGTGACAGTCTGAAATGGAGTGCCCTCTGGTGGTGATCATGGGCACTCACACTGATGAATTGTGACAAACGGGAGTGTCATAAAAGAAAACAAAAAAATAAAAAAAATATCTGTAGAAGATTTATCCTACCTTTAAACTTGTTTTATGATTATAAAAAGTAAAGTAAACTAGCCAGAAAATATAATAAACTTTCTTTTAGTTTAGTATGCAATAGGGCTCTAGCATTGCGGGAGCCGCTACTGTGACGCTGTACAAACGCTTCCAGTGTGAATACTCTCGCACGTCTGCAGCTGCAGTGACGGTGTAGTAACGCTGAAGCGCTGCTCAGGCGCTGCTCAGGCGCTGCTCACACTTGTGGTGTGAAACAGCCGTTACCATGTAACTATACAACACAAGAGGGGAACAAGAGCCACTTTAATTTACAGCCCACACATTCGTACTTACCCTGTAACTACATGAAACGAGGGAAACAAGAGCCACTTTAATTTACAGCCCGCACATTCGTACTTACCCTGTAACTACATAGATAATTACCCCTTAATTAAAAAATACTTACAGTATAAATATTTTTGGTAATTTTTAGAAATATATTAAAATGCAATTCAATATATTTTTAATGCACTTCAAATGAGCATGTAAGGAATACAAATGTATTATAAGCATTCTACTTAAATTTTTAAAATATACTTTTAATATATTTAATAGTATGACTTTTCACCTGGGATGGCAGAGAATAAGTAAGTTTCTTTTGAGTTTGTGAAACTGACACATTTTAAGGTTTTTCAAGGGTGAAATGCTGTTTCATGCATACTGAGCTTTTTACACTGTTAAAGACTTGGATTCCCATCCTAAACATAGACAAAGTTTCAAAAACTAATGTTGGACGTTTGATGGAGTATTTCTGTGTCAAAAATACTCCTTCCGGTTTCTCATAGGTTTCGGAGAGTTTTTTTCGAGTATGGCTCGGCTTGACGTGAACAGAGCGGAAGGTCCTAGTATGGGCCGTACAGGCTCTTCTTCCGGTAGGGTGCACGCGCACGTGACTAGAGCGAGAGAGGAAATGCACGCCCATAAACACTCTCAGCTGCAGATCCAGTCGTCCGTGAACTTATGTCAGGCCACGCTCCACTTTATTCCTATGGGTGACATCAAGCGACTTCAACGCTTCAGCACAGCATTCCGGGAAGGCAGCGCTGCATTTGAACCGAACCGACTTCACCAAATCATACCAAAGAAGTGTGTTTTTGACGGAGCGGTCCCAGCGATAAAGGTTCGGTCCTGCTTTGGAAGCAGACTGTGATTAAAACTGCTTCAAATGTCTATGCTGTTGGCTATCGTCGCGTGAGTAAACATCAGTAAACGACACGATCGCGTGCTTCGTCATTCAAATGCGCTAACGGTTAGTTCATTGTTGTTAATATGTATAACATTACACTAGTCTGACGTGCAAAACCGTTTTGCTTGCTACTGCTAAGGTTTAGTCGCATACAATAGTCCATAAACCGAATCATGTCCTCATAAACTGGGAGTAAACACACACATATGTTGACAGGCCACTAAATACAGTACATACCACAGAGACGGACGTCCTGATGTTGCTGTTTCTCCTGTTCAATTTATTTCAGCCTCCGGATCTGATTCTGGATCATATCTGTATTAGCTGAGAATCGATAGCCATGGGTTTCTCCACGCTTGAGGACGTCACCGCTTTGTGCGCTCGTCATTCTTTAGCTCCGCCCACACGATACGCCTCCAGGTGCTCGTTTTTTTCCGGAAAGACTCGGTACAGCCTATATTTCTTTTATAAATATAATAAAACTAAAGACTTTTCGGAGATATGAAGGATGCAATACTACTCTATAGGTACTCAAGATTGACATGAGATTGACTGAAACTGAGTGTTTCAGTAATCTGAATGCTCATTGTTTTTAGTTTTACTAACTTGTTTCTTTTAATTTAGACAAACTTAAATTTACTTGAAACTCAGCTGATTTTCTATTTCCCAACATGCTTTAGCCATGGCACTCAAAAGGGAGTGTAAATGCTAAAATTAAGTGTTATATAATTTTTGTGTGTGTGTGCAAGATTAATGTTTAGTCTGAGATTTAGTAGTGTTTAATGCTTTCCTATGCTAATTTAGAAGAGTTTCTGTTATGTGTGTTCTGTTATGTGGGGTTTTAATTGTTGACAAGTGAGCATGAACTTGGGTTGAAAACATGTAGGCTATTTGTTATATGTTCTATATTGCCCAGACTAGCTGCTAGTAAACTACTTGCTGTAGTATAAATGTTCACTGCTACAATTTCAATTGAGATTACATTTTACATACATGCAAACTCTGCTTACTTACACTTAGATTTTTTTTTTTTTTACTTAAACAATTTGATGCTTCAACTGATTACCTATTTTTGTTTTGTTTTTGTTTTGCCAACTTGCCAACAATTATAGTTTACAGTGTATATCAGCACTATGAATCATATAGCAGGTGTGCATAACTCAACACACTATGGCCCTGTCCCAAATGGCATCCGAAAACTTGGAACATACTCTGCAAGGACAAAGAAATGTATTTGTTTTCTCGAGGTGGCAAGAACAAGAACAAAGTTCATTCAAGGCAGTTCATGCCATACTTCACGAGAAAAGCAGGTGCTGATCATCTGTGCTTCTCTGCATTTACCACGCCCACTTTAAATGTCTGACCAATCACACAATAGTTTTTGGACACCTGCAAGAAAAAAAAGTTCTGCTCAAAGCTGCAACATACTCCGCAAGAACAGAGAAAAAAGTTCTTGCTCCCAGGGCTGCAAGAACAAAATGACGTCAGTTTGTTCTTGCAGCCCTGGTTGAGAGTTCTCGCAGCTTGTTCTCGACACATTAACTGAGCAGAACCTTTTTCTTGCGAGTGTCCGAAACAGAAAATGTGACAGGTACTATCTAAAAAAAGATGTAAAGAGTAAACATTTAAATATCTTGAAATCAGTAGCTAATCATTTGTTTTAATTGTCATATTTTAATTCAGCACATTAAAATACATAATGAATAGCACATTGTATCTTTGAAGCAGATGGCTTCTAAAAAATTGTAGACCATTGTACTTGGCAGTGCCAAAGTCTATTAAATTGCTACTAGAATACAATATGCTATGTGATGGACAGCAACTATGATTGGCAGTGACCTCCACCTCTCTGTCCCTCCATTTATCCGCAGGAGAGAGTAAGAAGAATTCACAGCAGTAGGAAATCTGGTGTTTTGCCTGAGGACCCTAAGACACAGGTCCATTGTTCCACAGCTGCCACCCCTCCCACCCCTCCATCTTTTGTTCCCTCCTACTGTACCTGTGAGCTATACTTCTCTCCACCCTCTAATGAAGAGTGACAGTCATTCGGCAGATGGTGGAGCTTTGAATAGATTCCCACATACTCACACACACACACACACACACACACACACACACACACACACACACACACACACACACACACACGAAAAAGAAAGTTAGGAAAGGATACGTTTTAAAAGAGTAAAATAAATTCCCATGTTTCTAGCAATATACGGTGGGGCAAAAAAGTATTTATTCAGCCACCAATTGTGCAAGTTCTCCCACTTAAAAAGACAGGCCTGTAATTTTCATCATATATACACTTCAACTATGAGAGGCAGAATTCTCATTGTCTGATTTTTAAGGAATTTATTTGTAAATTATGGTGGAAAATAAGTATTTTGTCAATAACAAAAGTTAATCTATATGCTTTGTTATATAACCTTTGTTGGCAATGACAGAGGTCAAAAATTTTCTGTAAGTCACCACAAGGTTTTTACACACTGTTGCTGGTAGTGTAGAGGCCAAAGTTCAATTCATAGTAATGTGAATAAAAATTAATGTTAAGAAGGTAAATAATTTCATTTAGAAGTTCATGTAATAGTTAAAGGTGGGGTAAGTCCTTTCTGGTAACCGTTGTTGATAGTTCAAATCACAAAAACAAACATGCCTCTACCCCCAAACATGCCCCTACCCCTCTTGGCCCTATTTTAACAGCACCGCTCCACACATACGTAACCCAGGCAAGGACTATGGCACAATCTGTATTACTAATCCAGGTCGAATATTCAATGAAAAATTCCCCCCTTTCATCACAAAAACACAAACCGTTCTTATGAACAACTTGATATTACACAAGCATGACAGTTTAACTAATGTTACATAATGTAACATATTACAATTATGACAAGATTAGGGAGTTAGTTCATGAGCAAAACAGTCAATCTAAAGACATATTACAATTATGACCGGATAAAGGTTATATAGATCATGAAAAGAGGAAACAAACTTATATTAGGATTATAGTATCTTACTTATCGGACACATTTTGTAAACTGCCGCTTGAAACAGACTGTGAGGAGATTTAGATGCTTCATACAGTGTGGAAATGAATGGGTCTTTATCATCGCTGAAGTGAGGGACAGTACTATCGCAAATGGACAAAAAAGCAACCGTAACACACAAGCAAATTCAAGCAAAAGCAAGCATATGTTAGTTCTCAGCTAATGTCCGTGTGTTGGGTGTTTTGAATAATGAAGTGCACTGAGCGCTCTTTTCTCACCATCAATAGACACGCCCCTTACCTGCTGATTGGCTACAAGTTTGTTATTGGACTCGGCCCGAGTGCATTTTGTAAAAAGGTTTTGAAATAACACTTACCCCACCTTTAAAATGTTAAACAATGCTTAAAAGGTTAAAAGCATACAAAAATGCATGTGTTTAAAGGATTTGGTACATATTGGTAAAATAGTGTACTGCCTCTAAACAGGTCAACTCGGACTACATTGCGTTGATTTTTATTATGTGATTCAGATCTTGAGAACTGTGGAAGTGAACGGTTTTCTTACCTGCTAACTGCTAACTTTTATCTACTTATATTAGGAATCTTTTATTTCATTAGTAACATAAGTGTATTAGTCAGCTCATGTTCTCTTTTGTAAATCTGAACCCAAGGAATACAACCAAATAAAACAACATTTCTGAAGTAGATTAATTGAACTGTGTTGCTGGGCTGATAATTGACACTGCAAACGGGAATAGCTACTTGGAATAATATTAGAAAGTTATTAGTGTAAGCCATTGCATATCTCAAGATTGCAAACCTCTACAGGTAGTTCGGCCCATTCCTCCATGCAGATCTCCTCTAGAGCAGTGATGTTCTGGGGCTGTCACTGGGCAACACAGATTTTCAACTCCCTCCAAATATTTTCTTTGGGGTTGAGATCTGGAGACTCCAGGACCTTGAAATGCTTCTTACGAAGCAACTCCTTCGTTGCCCAGGGTGGTGTGTTTTAGATCATTTTCATGCTGAAAGACCCAGCTACATTTCATCTTCAATACCCTTGCTGATGGATGGAGGTTTTTACTCAAATTCTCATGATACATGGCCCCATTCATTCTTCTCTTTACATGGATCAGTCGTCATGGTCCCTTTGCAGAAAAACAGACCCCATGCATGATGTTTCCACACCCATGCTTCACAATAGGTATGGTGCAACTCAGCAATCTTTCACCTCCAAACACCAAGTTTTTACCAAAAGGTTACATTTTGGTTTCCTCTGACCATATGACATTCTCCCAGTCCTCTTCTGGATCATCCACATGCTCTCTAACAAACTTCAGACAGGCCTGGACATGTACTGGCTTAAGCAGGGGGACACATCTGGCAATGCAGTATTTGAGTCCCTGGCGGCTTTGAGTCCCTTTGTTACTGATGGTAGCCTTTGTTACTTTCATCCCAGCTCTCTGCAGGTCATTCACTAGGTCCCCTGTGTGGTTCTGGGATTTTGCTCAATGTTCTTGTGATAATTTTGAACCCACAGAGTGAGATATTGCGTGAAGTCCCAGATCAGGGTAGATTATCAGTAGCCTTGTATGTCTTCCATTATCTAATAATTGCTCCCACAGTTGATTTCTTTACACCAAGCTGCTTACCTATTGCAGATTCAGTCTTCCCAGCCTGGTGCAGGTCTACAATTTTGTTTCTGGTGTCCTTTGACAGCTCTTTGGACTTTGCCATAGTGGAGTTTGGAGTCTGACTGTTTGAGGTTGTGGACCAGTGTCTTTTATACTGATAATGAGTTCAAACAGGTGCCATTAATACAGGTAACGAGGAGAAGACAGAGGAGCCTCTTAAAGAAGAAGTTACAGGTCTGTGAGAGACAGAAATTTTGCTTTTTTTGTAGGTGACCAAATACTTATTTTCCAAATACTTAAATGATGTTTGTTTTTCTTCTCATTCTGTCTATCATAGTTGAAGTGTTCCTATGTTGAAAATTACAGGCCTCTCTCATCTTTTAAGTGGGAAAACTTGTGCAAATGGTGGCTGACTAAATCATTTTTTGCCCCTCTGTATGCGCTTATAAGACATGACCTGAACAAATCATCAATAATTAATTTAACCCTCCAATAGTTTCTAGGTGGGGTTATTAAATTTGTTAGCAATGCACCAGTTAGAATCTGGAGGTATTTTTTCATTTGGAGTTTGTGCCTTCTTTTGAATGGGGATTCCCTTCTCTGTCCTTGCTGGAGAGGGTTTTCCCAGGTTCTTTGATTCGCTGGGGTCTTGTTGTGTCTTTGATCGACACCTTGGGAGGCCAATCATGTGGCATGTTGGTGGATGGATGATGGAAAGCCTTGTAGACGAAGTTTGAAGTTGAGGTGTTTGAGGACTATAAAATTATTGACCGAAACTTTGCAGCCAAAGTTGAGCAAAACAGAACTTCAAGCTGTACTATGTACATTTTCTGTCCGCTAAAGGGCGCCTATTCAAAACAAAGGCGTAGATTGATGATGCCAAGTTTGAGCACAGAATCTTGGGACATGTGGTCTACACCTCACAGCTCGTGGAAAAAAAATTGGCATAGGACTCATGAATGTGTGATTATTAACGTTACTGTAGTATGAAGCAGAGCAGGATAGAGTGTTGTGGGAGCTGAGCAAGGTCGCTGAAGCAATTGTTGAGCAACATACGGCTCCTGAGCTCTAAGACTTTTATTAATATGGGACGGGACACTTTCGCGGGCGCCATTTCTGCTTTTCTGGTCATGAGTATGAGGTAATGCTGCTCTATTCATCATATTAGATACTGTGGCAAAAAAAGAAGAGCAAGAGACATGGGAGGAGCAAGTGAGACCGGGGCGTGACTGAGAATGAGTGTCACCTGCGAGCCACACTGGTCTTGAGTCCTCTCATGAGGGAGCTCGGAAGAATATTAGGATGAGCGACAGGATGAGAGAGGACTAGGCCTGGATTTTATGTTATGGTTTTGTTTAAGTTTTATTATGTGTGTGTGGGCAGTCGTCCGTGAGGATGTTTATTATTTGATTAAACTTTTGTTTTGTTTATTATTTGATTAAACTCTTTGAATGATCACCGGTTCCCACCTCCTTCCTTCCCTGAACTACGAACTTTGTTTCAGATACATTTAAGTGTGTTTAAAATTTTTTTATGACATTACTCTGTGCATTTGCTCAGTGGTTGCTGTGACACTTGCTGCACACTGCTAAGAGTCAATTGTTTCTGCCAAATAAAACGGAAACCAAGGGTGAACATGAAAAAGCATAAACAAGTTTCTCTAAGTCTTGCCTGGAAACAAATCATCTAATTCTTGCAATATTTTTTAGATGATAGTGTGCTGATTTAGTTATTGCTTTGGCATGACGACCGAAACTCAGATCTGACTCCAAAATCACACCAAGATTCCTGACTTGATTTTTATTAGACCTTTAGCCTCAAGGTATGCGTTCACCTTGAGAATTTCATCTTTGTGAAATTGTGAAATTGTGACACAAACGCAAACTTAAAGCAGATTTACATGCATCCACACAGAGCGAGCTAGCGTTTTGCATGAAATAACCAAAACGCTAGCTCGTTATCATATCACAAACGCAATATATCAAAAACACAGACTCTTTTAAGACCCAGAAAATTGTAAAGATATGTTTTCTTCTCATGCAGCTGAAGTAGAAGAGGTTCAGTCAAAACCCTGCATCTGTAACTGATGAGGGATAATATGAGCCGTAAATCTCCCGCTGACACATTTTTATTTAACATCACAACTGAAGTAACATTTGAAAACTCAGAGTCAGATATACAGACATTATTATTCTTGACATCACAACAAGGAAATAACCCGGTTTATTTAATTTAAAGTCATGTTAACGCGGTTTACTTGCGTTGTCAGTTTACTGTTTTGAGTGTAAACAGGGAAAACGTCTCGGTTACGTATGTAACCCTCGTTCCCTGAAGGAGGGAACGGAGACGTACGTCAGAACTGAACCGACGAATGGGATCTTACTTTAGAGACCAATCCTACTTCGAGCATCTAACAACGAGCCAATGAAATTTGGCATGCGATCACGCATTCCACGCTCCGCCCCGCAGCGCGGGTATAAATAGGAAGTGGAATGGTAGATCAGCGCTTTTTCTGCTGAGGAGCCGAAAGGTGACCGGACTCCCAGCGGAAGCACAGCATCTGGCGACGGGACGTACGTCTCCGTTCCCTCCTTCAGGGAACGAGGGTTACATACGTAACCGAGACGTTCCCTTTCAGTCGGTCACGTTCGACGTACGTCAGAACTGAACCGACGAATGGGATCCCTATGGAAAACGCCAGGATGCTGGCCCTTCCAGCGTCCTGCTTGAGCGCACTGCACCGTCTAGTATGGTACGGAAGTCAGGGCTCCAAGCAGGGAGTACAGTCACTGCTGTTTCTGCAAGACCCACTCAGAATGACTATTGGATAACGCTGGGAAAGCGTGCCTACCTCGTATTTGAGAGAGAGGGTACGCTGCGGGGCCACGTCCTTCAGGGAAGGAGAGGTGGCAGAATACACATAAGGACTAACCTGGCAGGGTAGTGCAACATATGGCAGTCTCTGGGGTGGTTCCAGCCTGATTGAAGGGGGGAAAGAACACGCCCAGAGACGACAGAGCGGGCTCTGTCGAGGGAAAGACACGGGGCTAGCCCGAAGGGTAGCTGATACCGTGGAAGAATACACATATGGGGTTGCCGTGAGGGAACCGCTACATATGGAACCCAGCCTACAGCCACGTTTCACAAGCATACGGGTGCAGGCCTGGCGTCAGACGGTCCGCAACGTCTGACACCGGAGGGGTGACGGAGGAGCTCGACAGGGTTAGCCGGTTTCCCGGGGAACACAACTGGAGACAATAGACGCACGTACCCGGCCCAGAGGGCGGGAGTGGCGTTTCGCAAGCCGACACTTAGAACGGGCACTTAGCGCTCCTGGCCACTGGGGGCGAGGATGCGGGAAGATACCGGCTCTACACGTAAGCTATAGAATCTAGCAAACGTGTTAGGTGTCGCCCAGCCCGCAGCTCTACATATGTCTGTCAGCGAGGCGCCTTGAGCCAGCGCCCAGGAAGAAGCAACACTCCGAGTGGAGTGAGCTCTTACACCGAACGGGCAAGGCACGTCTTGGGACTGGTAGGCCAAGACTATAGCATCCACTATCCAGTGGGCTAACCTCTGCTTGGAGACAGCCTTTCCCTTCTGCTGGCCTCCGTAACAGACGAAGAGTTGCTCTGAGGTCCGAAGGCTTTGGGTCCGGTCAACGTAAGCGCGAAGAGCGCGGACCGGACACAGCAAAGCCAGGGCTGGGTCTGCCTCCTCCGAAGGCAGCGCTTGCAGGTTCACCACCTGATCCCGGAAGGGAGTGGTAGGAACCTTGGGCACATATCCGGGCCGGGGTCTCAGGACAACGTGAGAGTTACCTGGCCCGAACTCTAGGCACGATTCGTTGACCGAAAGTGCATGCAGGTCCCCTACCCTCTTGATCGAGGCCAATGCCGTCAGGAGCACTGTCTTCATTGACAAGATTTTCAGCTCACAAGACGCCAAAGGCTCGAAGGGAGGGATCTGAAGTGCTCGGAGCACTAGAGCTAAGTCCCAAGAGGGTATCGAGGATGGACGAGGAGGATTTAGTCTCCTCGCACCTCTGAGGAACCTGACGATTAGGTCGTGCTTCCCCACGGACTTACCTTCTACTACATCATGGTACGCTGCTATTGCTGCAGCATATACCTTGAGGGTGGAGGGAGACAGCCTTCTCTCCAACCCATCTTGCAGGAAGGAAAGCACGACACTGATCGAACACCTTCGGGGGTCTTCCCGGCGGGAAGCGCACCACTCAACGAACAGGTTCCACTTCAGCGCATAGAGGCGCCTCGTAGAGGGGGCTCTAGCTGAAGCGATGGTGTCTACGACAGCTTGTGGTAGTCCATCTAGAACCTCCGCGTCCCGTCCAGGGACCAGACATGAAGATTCCAGAGGTCTGGACGCGGGTGCCATAGTGTGCCCCGTCCCTGAGAAAGAAGGTCCTTCCTCAGGGGAATCGGCCAAGGAGGGGCTGTCGCGAGGAGTGTGAGTTCTGGGAACCAGGTCCGGTTGGGCCAATATGGCGCAACTAACAAGACCTGCTCCTCGTCCTCCCTGACTTTGCACAGAGTCTGTGCAAGAAGGCTCACTGGGGGAAACGCATACTTGCGTAGGTCCCGGGGCCAGCTGTGCGCCAGTGCATCTGTGCCAAGGGTACCCCCGGTCAGGGAATAGTACCACTGGCAATGGGTCGAGTCCGGAGAGGCAAACAGGTCGACCTGTGCGGCTCCGAACTGGTCCCATATCAGCTGGACCGCCTGGGGGTGGAGTCGCCACTCTCCCGGAGGTGTCGGCTGACGAGAGAGCTCGTCGGCTGTCTGGTTCAGCACACCAGGGACATGAATGGCCCGAAGCGACCTCAGCTGCTTCTGACTCCACAGGAGGAGGTGGCGGGCGAGTTGGAGCAAACAACGGGAGCGTAGACCACCCTGACGGTTGATGTACGCAACGGCCGTGGTGCTGTCCGTACGGACCAGTACATGCTTGCCACGCAGCGGCCCCTTGAGGCGGCGGAGTGCCAGATGTACTGCCAGTAACTCGAGGCAATTGATATGCCAATGCAATTGCGGCCCCGTCCACAGACCAGCAACTGCATGCCCGTTGTACGTGGCCCCCCAGCCTGTGGTGGAGGCATCCGTGAATAGCACAGCATGCCTGGACACTTGTTCTAGGGGCACCCCGGCCCGGAGAAACGAAGTGCTGGACCACGGGCTGAAGGTTTGGCGGCAGTAAGGAGTCACTGGGACCCGGTACTGACCGCTCTGCCACGCCCACCTCGGGACTCGGCCTTCGAGCCAGCGTTGAAGCGGTCTCATATGAAGCAATCCGAGCGGCGTGACCGCGGCTGCAGATGCCATATGCCCCAGGAGCCTCTGAAAGAATTTCAGTGGGACCGCTGTCCTGCTCTTGAACATATTCAAGCAGTTCAACACCGACTGGACTCGCTCCTCGGTGAGGCGCGCCGTCCGGTTGACCGAGTCCAGCTCCATACCGAGATAAGAGATCCTCTGTGTAGGACATAGTTTGCTCTTCTCTCGGTTGACCCAAAGGCCCAACTGGCTGAGGTGACTGAGCACCAAGTCCCTGTGTTCGCACAACTGGACCTTCGACTGGGCTAGGATCAGCCAACCGTCGAGGTAGTTGAGAATCCGAACGCCGCGTTCTCTGAGTGGAACAATGGCTGCCTCCGCGACCTTCGTAAAGACGCGGGGCGACAGGGACAGCCCGAAGGGCAGGACCTTGTACTGATATGCTTTCCCCTCGAACGCCAAACGTAGGAACGGTCTGTGTTGAGGGAGAAAGACACATGGAAGTACGCATCCTTCAGGTCGATCGCTGCAAACCAATCCTGGGGACGGATGCATTGGAAATGCGTTTCTGCGTCAACATCCTGAACGGGAGCTTGTGCAGGGCCCGATTCAGAACTCGCAGGTCCAGGATTGGTCGTAACCCACCCCCTTCTTGGGCACAATGAAGTAGGGGCTATAGAACCCAGTCTTCATATCGGCTGGAGGAACCGGCTCGATCGCGTCCTTCGCCAGTAGGACCTCGATCTCTGACCTCAAGACCTGAGCATCGCTGCTTCGCACGGAGGTGAAGAGGATGCCCCTGTACTTGGGCGGCCGGCGCGCGAACTGAATCGCGTAGCCGAGTCTGATGGTACGGATGAGCCAGCGAGACGGCCCGGGGAGACCTAGCCAGGCCCCTAGAGACCGTGCAAGCGGGACCAACCGCACCACAGACATGCCCGGGGTGGGGCAGCGAAGCGGAGTACTTTGGCCCGACTCGGGAGGCCCGGAGGCGGCCCGAAGTGTTGCCTGAGCACTCCTGGTTTGGACAGAGAGTGGGTGAGAAGGCCCGGAGGCGTCCTCGGAGCCCACTCTGCTGCCCACTGCCCGGAGGCAGGGAAGTGAAGCACTCAGCCCCGACCCGGGAGGCCCGTGGGCGGCCCGGAGTGTTGACTGAGTGCTCACGAGAGAGGAAGTGTGTGGGTGAGAAGGCCCGGGGGCGTCCTCGAGGCCCACACAACTGCCCCCTGGCGACGGGAGGGTAGGAAAGGAGTGACAAGGCCCGTGGGCGTCGCACACTGCCAACCTGACCCTCTTGGGGCCCAGAGAGAGAGGAAACTGCTCTTAAAATGTGGGTACCGCTGGACTCCGGAGAGCCAGTGGCAGAACCGAAACCAGTCAGGGCCCCCCGGTCCTCCTCCGGGGGGGTGGGGGAGGGATGCGAACATCGTCTCCCCCGAGCAGCTCCTGTTCTCCCTAGCCGGCCCGTCTCAGGGCCGCGTCCCCTTGCGCTTGCCTGCCGGTTAGCGGGCCCTGGACGGGTTGGGCGTCCCTCGCGTCCGGCACCCTGCTCCTCCAGTGGAGGCTGCTGCTCGGCTCTAGCAGGGTGGAGGCGGACGCAGGAGGGGATGCCCTCGGCGACGAGCCGGCAGAGGCGCTGCGACCGACGACCGAGCAGCTGGTCGTCGGCACCCTGGTGCAACGCCTCCGTCTGCTCTTGGGCCACCAAGAACTGCTGGGCAAAGTTCTCAATGGTGCCGCCGAGGAGGCCAGCCCGACAGACAGGCTTTTCTTGCGCATATCTGCCAGGTTAGCCCTCTATTCCTGGACCACTAGTGTGGACATCGCCTGACCCAGGGAGCGTGCAGTGATTTTCGTCACCCATAGGGCGAGGTCCAACACCGCACGCAGTTCCTGCACAACCCCTGGGCTGGGACTACCCTCGTGCGTGCAGGGCAGAGGGCAGTGAGAGAGGGAAAACAATGATACTTTTTTTTTTTTTTTTTGTCTCATTTTTGGCCCTTTTGACCCTCCATATTTCCCTCTCTCCGATGCAGCAACTGACATCTGTCCTCTGCCAGAGCCAAAAATGAAACGCTAAGCCCTTTTCTCTTTAGGATCAGCGATTCCACCTTCAACTACCAGCAGGCATGCGAGACAGTGAACGTGGCCGTCAGAACGGCACACAGCGCACTGAGCGCTCAAGCCTCTATGAAGAAGGCAAGGCGAACAATGCCCTGACGTGGTCGTGTTCTCATGAGAGAATCCGTACCACCCACGAACAGAGTCTCAGCATGCTTTTGATGCGATAGAGGAGTGGGGGCCCGAGGGGATTTACCCGGCGGGGAATCCCCACTGTAATCCTCAGGCCACCAGCGCTTATCAGCCAAAGTAGCCCTTTTCCAGTAACACTAGAAATGAACTAGATCGGGGGATAGGCGAAGGGACTCGACCCCATCTGAGGTTTCATAGTCTCGACCGCGCATCTAGAGCGCCGACTGACGCGCGCCGGTTGTCGTGACAACCACCGCTGTCAGCCGGCCGCTCGACGGCACACGGCGCGCTGAACACTCGAGCCCTTTATGAGAAGGGGGAGACGAACAACGCGCCGACGTGACCATGTTCTTTTACCAGAACATGAATCACCCACGATCGCAATCTCACATGCGCTCGTGGCCGTCAAAGAGGACAGGAAACAGTTGCATACCAGGAATACACGGTTTGAATGACATCTTGAAAAAGACGCAGGGTCAAACCGTGTTGCTCTTTTGTGAATGGAAAGCTGCTCTTTTAGTGTGCTGAAGCACTCAGGGAGATGACCGCGGCTCCACACAGTTCGTTCTGCAAGCCTGTGTGAGCTCTCAGTGATGTGTATTTGTGTGTAACGCCCAGCGAACCAACAGTTTGTATGGGAAACGCTCAGCGAACTAACAGTTTGTATGGGAACGCTCAGCGAACCAACAAGCTCCTTTAGATCGCTTGATCACTGATCAGACGGTCTCTCACTGACGCGCCGTATCACCCGCACTGGCAGACTCTCTCACTCAACACTCTTTGACTCGTAGTCAGACACTCTTCGTAGGAAACAGTAAGCACTGCTCGGCTCCGAAGTAGAAAGCGCTGATCTACCATTCCACTTCCTATTTATACCCGCGCTGCGGGGCGGAGCGTGGAATGCGTGATCGCATGCCAAATTTCATTGGCTCGTTGTTAGATGCTCGAAGTAGGATTGGTCTCTAAAGTAAGATCCCATTCGTCGGTTCAGTTCTGACGTACGTCGAACGTGACCGACTGAAAGGGAACTGATTATTTCAATAAGCTGATTTTTTTTGAGTTATCAGCTTACTGGTGTGCATGTACAGTATTGTTCAAAATAATAGCAGTACAATGTGACTAACCAGAATAATCAAGGTTTTTCGTATATTTTTTTATTGCTACGTGGCAAACAAGTTACCAGTAGGTTCAGTAGATTCTCAGAAAACAAATGAGACCCAGCATTCATGATATCCACGCTCTTAAGGCTGTGCAATTGGGCAATTAGTTGAATTAGTTGAAAGGGGTGTGTTCAAAAAAATAGCAGTGTGGCATTCAATCACTGAGGTCATCAATTTTGTGAAGAAACAAGTGTGAATCAGGTGGCCCCTATTTAAGGATGAAGCCAACACTTGTTGAACATGCATTTGAAAGCTGAGGAAAATGGGTCGTTCAAGACATTGTTCAGAAGAACAGCGGACTTTGATTAAAAAGTTGATTAGAGAGGGGAAAACCTATAAAGAGGTGCAAAAAATGATAGGCTGTTCAGCTAAAATGATCTCCAATGCCTTAAAATGGAGAGCAAAACCAGAGAGACGTGGAAGAAAACGGAAGACAACCATCAAAATGGATAGAAGAATAACCAGAATGGCAAAGGCTCAGCCAATGATCAACTCCAGGATGATCAAAGACAGTCTGGAGTTACCTGTAAGTACTGTGACAGTTAGAAGACGTCTGTGTGAAGCTAATCTATTTTCAAGAATCCCCCGCAAAGTCCCTCTGTAAAAAAAAAAAGGCATGTGCAGAAGAGGTTACAATTTGCCAAAGAGCACATCAACTGGCCTAAAGAGAAATGGAGGAACATTTTGTGGACTGATGAGAGTAAAATTGTTCTTTTTGGGTCCAAGGGCCACAGGCAGTTTGTGAGACGACCCCCAAACTCTGAATTCAAGCCACAGTACACAGTGAAGACAGTGAAGCATGGAGGTGCAAGCATCATGATATGGGCATGTTTCTCCTACTATGGTGTTGGGCCTATTTATCGCATACCAGGGATCATGGATCAGTTTGCATATGTTAAAATACTTGAAGAGGTCATGTTGCCCTATGCTGAAGAGGACATGCCCTTGAAATGGTTGTTTCAACAAGACAATGACCCAAAACACACTAGTAAACGGGCAAAGTCTTGGTTCCAAACCAACAAAATTAATGTTATGGAGTGGCCAGCCCAATCTCCAGACCTTAATCCAATTGAGAACTTGTGGGGTGATATCAAAAATGCTGTTTCTGAAGCAAAACCAAGAAATGTGAATGAATTGTGGAATGGTGTTAAAGGATCATGGAGTGGAATAACAGCTGAGAGGTGCCACAAGTTGGTTGACTCCATGCCACACAGATGTCAAGCAGTTTTAAAAAACTGTGGTCATACAACTAAATATTAGTTTAGTGATTCACAGGATTGCTAAATCCCAGAAGAAAAAAAAATGTTTGTACAAAATAGTTTTGAGTTTGTACAGTCAAAGGTAGATACTGCTATTTTTTTTAACACACCCCTTTCAACTAATTAAGAGCGTGCATATCATGAATGCTGGGTCTTGTTTGTTTTCTGACAATCTACTGAACCTACTGGTAACTTGTTTGCCACGTAGCAATAAAAAAATATACTAAAAACCTTGATTATTCTGGTTAGTCACATTGTACTGCTATTATTTTGAACAATACTGTAAACGCACCCAATGAGGCTGTAGTCCTTAGGTAATACTGCTACATAGATCTGGGTGTCGTCAGCATAGCTGTGGCAAGCAATTTTGTATTTTTCATTATTTCTCTCATGGGCAGCATATATAAGAATTGACCCTTGTGGGACTCTGCATGTCATGGACATAACCTCTCCCTTCTACATTGTAAAAAAAAAAATATTGAAGAATAGTGGAAACTGACAATTAAATATTGATTCAACAAATTGCTTTCAAATAATTATCCCCAAACAAAAAGATGCATTGTGGTAATTTTAGCTTATGGTGTAAAGGTAAAATAAAAAAATTGATTCACTGAACATATTAAATAGTAAAAGTGAAAAATCTGTGTTTGCCGAACAAGCTTTGCGGAGAAAAAAAAGCAGACATGCGCATGCACCTGAGAGACACCGTTGGATCCAACGTGGATTCAAATGTATGTGCGCGGGAGAGTGAGGAGACTGAGGAGTCAATGCTGAAGTACGACGACAGAAGTTCAGACATCATTTCCAAACTGATTGTTCTTCATTTAAGTTATGGTGAGTACTGAAATATGTATTTGTTAAGTCTTTTTTTATGTTAAACCGAGTGCAGGTCTCAATGTTTCAGCATAAAACCGTAATTTTACACTACTGCGGCCACTAGCAGGTTAAACGAATTAACGACTCTCTGAATGTTTTACTTGAGGAGGACATAGTATATTGTAATGTCTGAAAAATGACAGATAAGGGAAGCTCTATTTCCAAACTTTTAATCAGAACGAAGACAGTCTGTGAGATGAACACTGTCCAGGCCCTCTGAACTTACTTTGTTAACCCCATCACTGCCGATGCAAAACAAACAGCAATTTCACAATGAAGAGTCTGCGCGCTACAATATTTTCCAAAGCCTACATAACATTGTATTTTTCAGAATAACAGTGTATTCACACCTTTAGTCTTTCATAAACTATTTTAGCCCGATACTAATATCTCATTTACTATTTATTGAACTAAATAACTTTATCAAACTAAATTGTGATTTTGTTAAATGTATGAGACACTAGGTATGCAAGAATCTTGTTGGTTCTAATATTTTGAGCAAGCATACTTGAGCTTCCTTGATTCTTGAAGTGGTGAGCTGCAACAGTTCCACTTCAAGATCCCTCTCCGACTCAGACTTTTTGGGGATTTTTGGGAGCAGATTGGAGCTTTAGCTTTAATTTCTACATTTCCATAACTGTTTATTTCACACCAACATAATTAATTGTTCTGCATCTGTGAGAGTGTGGGCGGGCTTTTGATATCGCGACTGTACTTTCTGCTCTACTTCCTGCTCTCTACTGCGCAGACTCAGTCTCAAGTTGTCAGCGCTGTGCAGGCCGCCTGAAAGCTTCAACTCTGGCAAGTGGAAACAGATGATGTCGCATCGTCCATATTTTTTTACGGTCTATGGTGCATTCATTGTCCTCTTTTGCATGCTCAAATATTTGTAAATGTTTTACAAAAATTCAAATAAATTTACACAGAATATTTAAAGTAGCCCTCTCCTGTTACTTGCATTTTATGTTGTGTTGACATTTTTGCACTTTAGCAAATATTAACATAATATTTTAAATTATTTAAATGTTTACTATTGTTAGTGCAGTTTCATAAATGTAGTACCTAAATAACAAAATGTCAGTGAAATTTCTCTGAACACTGATAATACATGTTTTTAAAATATTTGTGGTTTTGTTAATGTAAGATCTAAGGTCTAATGAGTTTTGTGTATCTTAGAATCCTGAATTGCATGATTTTTATCTTTTTTAAGATTTTTATCTACTAAGGTCTACTGTGCAGAAATGTTCATTGTATTTACCATTTAAGGTATTTTCACAATACTGCTGTAGATTTAATAAAATTTATTAAATAACATGTGGCAGTATGGCTTGAGTGTTTAATATATATAGACACTAGGTATGCAAGTGCATTTATCGAGGGAACTCGCACTGCATCATCGTAGATGACACATCGGGGAACGCCCTGGGTGTGATACTGCTGAAGCTCATTTGAAAAAGCCCAATCTTGATTGGTGTTGCGTCATGACATAACGAGTGATGGCATACCCGGAGGTATAAAGGGAAGCCGGTACAAACATACACAGCTTCCTGCTTTCAGCGGTCGTGCTCTGTGTTCTTGTCTGTCGATTTGGTGTTGATTGTGCCGTAGGGCTTCAATATTATTAGATTTGTTCTGAAATGGCGAGCGAGCAGTTCAGACGGTGTGTAGCTCCCTGTCCGCGATTCATTTCGGGCACGGACACACGCCAGCTCTGTGCAGTGCCTCGGCGTGCAGCACGCCCGGGCCGCTCTCGAGGGGGCGGCCAACGGTGAGTGCGATAAGCTGCCGATGAAGGTGCTGCGCTCGCGACTGGCGGTCTTTGACGAGGCTGGCCAGCCTCGCGAGCCTCGCGGTTCTGGGCCCGCGGTTGCTGAGGCAGCGCCGCAGATTGTGGGGCTTGCAAATGGATCTGTCAGCAGGATTAGGGACTATTGAGGCATCTTCCTCTGACGATTCAGAGATCCTGCTGCCATGTGTTTCCACACGTGGCCGCAGGACGGGACAAACAACACCAAATCGACAGACAAGAACACAGAGCCCGCGACGCGGCTTCTTCCCACGAGGCGGGGGATCCGGTGCTCAGGCTGTTCGTTTCTGAGGAGTCGTTGACGATGAGCACCGAAGTTTAGATTGGCCACAGGAAGAAGTGGACATCCAGCCACCCAATAAGCTGGATGAACGCTTCTTCAAGCGCCGGGTTCAGCCTCCACGCCGGGGTCTGCCTTTTTTCCCCGACCTGCACAATGAGTTGTGCAGGGCGTTGGAAAAGCCCTTCTCAGCTCGCTTGACTACGCCCCATGTGCTTGATTTTGCTAATGTGCTCGGGGCATCTGAGAAGGGCTATGTAGCGCTGTCTAGGGTTGAAGAGGCGCTTGCAGGCCACCTCTCACCCGAGACAGCAGCTTCATTAAAGGCCCCGGCATTGCCCTCGAAACCATGCCGAGAGACATCAAAGCTGGTGGGTAGGGCATATAGTGCGGCTGGTCGCGCTGGTGGGTGCCTGCACACTCTCGCGGTTCTGCAGGCCTACCAAGCGGACTTGCTGAAGGAGCTCGATGAGAATGTGAGAATCGGAGGATGTGACTGAGTTGAGGAAGGCCACAAATTTGTCTCTCCGCGTCACAAAGGAGGCGGCCCGTGCTATCGGCCGCTCCATGGCGGGTTTGGTGTGCGCGGAGAGGCATCTCTGGCTCAACCTGTCGGGGATAAGGGAGAGAGATAGACACTTTCTCCTTGATTCCCCGGTTTCGCCTTCTGGCCTTTTGAGCGGGGCTGTGAGCACCGTCGTCGAAAGGTTTCAGGAGGTGAAGAAGCAGGCGGCCGCCCTCAGCCAGTTGGGGGATATCTGAGCAGGTGGGGGTAATGGGGCAGGAAGTACACTCTCTGCTGGTCAAAGGGGCGATAGAAAGGATCCCCCCGCCGGAGAGAGAGTTTGGGTTCTACAGCCGGTACTTCATAGTCCCCAAGAAGGATGGGGTGGGGGGTGGGGGGTGGGGGGGGGGGTCGGGTTGCGTTCAATTTTAGATCTCAGACTTCTGAATCAATCTCTTAGGAGATACAGGTTCAGGATGCTAACTATTCCCGTCATCGTGAGTCAGATCCAAACCTTTAGATGTATCGTCAGATCAGATCCTTTAGATATATCGTCACGATAGATCTAAAGGACGCATACTTCCATATCTCCATCCTTCTTAGTCAGAGGAAGTTCCTGCCGTTCGCTTTCGGGGGCGAAGCGTACCAATATCGGGTTCTTCCCTTTGGCCTAGCCCTTTCACTTTGCACCTTCACAATGTGCATGGATGCAGCCCTGGCTCCGCTAAGACTCCAGGGAATCCGTGTACTAAATTATATCGACGATTGGTTGATCATGGCCAGGTCGTACGATATGGCGGTTCAGCTTCGAGATGCTGTTCTAGCCCATATGAGGTGCTTGGGGCTGAGACTCAACGCGCTTTTCGAAAAGCGCTTTGATGCCCTCCCAGAGGACTACGTTCCTGGGGGTAGTATGGGACTCGGTAACGATGCGGGCACACAGGTCACCCGCACGAATCGAGACTATACGGGTGGAAGTCTCCAGAGTAAGGCTGGGCCACAGCATCACTGTCAAGCAGTTCCAAAGACTGCTGGGTCTTATGGCAGCAGCGTCCAGTATAATTCCGCTCGGTCTGCTCCACATGAGACCTCTACAGTGGTGGCTGAAATACGGATATCCTTTCCGTATGATCAGGGTAACGCGCAGATGCCTTCGTTCCCTCATCGTATGGAAGAAACCTTGGTTTCTGTCCCTTGGACTGGTATTGGGAGCACCGTGTTGCCGGAAAACCGTTTCAACAGATGCATCCCTTACTGGCGAGAGGTCCGTGGGCAGCTCAGCATGCATCTTGGCATATCAATTGCCTAGAAATGCTAGCGGTCTGGAAAAATCTGAGGAGTTTTCTTACGGACCTCCGCGGCCACCATGTCCTGATATGATCCGACAACACTGACGTAGTATCGTATCTAAATCATCAGGGGGGTCTGAGATCGCGTCCTCTTTGCAGAATGGCGCATCAGGTCCTCCTGTTTCTTGACAGGGAAACTTTTGTCACTCAGGGCAGTTTACATCCCTGGGGATCAGAATCAGGGAGCAGACATCCTGTCGAGGCAGGGGCTGAGGCCCGGGGAGTGGCGTCTCCATCCAGAGGTGGTGGAGACCATATGCGAGAGGTTTGGCCAGGTGGAAGTGGATCTGTTTGCTTCTCGAGAGACGACCCACTGCCCACTGTGGTTCTCCCTCAGGTATCCGGCTCCATTGGGCCTGGATGCCATGTCACATTTCCCCCGATCGCTCTGCTCCCAGGAGTTCTGGAGCGGGTCCGTCGGGAAGGCATCCGCCTGCTCTTGGTAGCACCCCGGTGGCCGTCCAGAGTATGGTTCTCCGACATCATAGACCTGCTAGACAGCCTTCCATGGCAGATTCCTCTGAGGAGGGATCTGCTGCCTCAGGCAGGGGGCACGATTTACCACCCCCAGCCGGAGTTATGGAACCTATGGGTCTGGCACCTGAGGGGGCACAGCTCATAGAGGAGGGTCTGTCGGCAGGTGTCGTTGAGACCCTACTCAGCTCCAGGGCTCCTTCCACCAGGAGGCTGTACAACCTGAAGTGGAAGGTATTTTCCAATTGGTGTAGAGACCGTGAGGTAGACCCAGTTAACTGAGCAGTGGCTTCAGTACTGGAGTTTCTCCAAGATCGTTTTTCCACCGGGCTTACCCCGTCCACAATTAAGGTGTATGTGGCAGCGATAGGGGCTTTCCACGCACCATTAGGTGGTGTACCATTTGGTTGTACGGTTCCTCCGAGGAGCGCAGAGGATGAGGCCTGTGGCTCATTCCAGGATTCCAACCTGGGATCTGCCAGTAGTGCTTGAAGGGTTGGTTGAGGCCCCTTTCGAGCCGCTGGAGCTGGCCGAGGCCAAGAACCTCACGCTTAAGGTGGCCTTTCTCCTCGCCATCACTTCTCTGAGGAGCAACACAACGGACCTCCAAGCATTGGCAGTCATGCCAAATTGCTTGGAGTTTGCCCCAGGTGCAGTGAAGGCCATCTTGCGTCCGACCCCAGGTTACGTACCCAAGGTGCCATCTAACACGGTACGGTCGGTGGTTCTCCAGGCATTCCATCCCCGCCTCATGTGACGGCAGATGAGGGCAGGCTTCACCTCCTCTGCCCGGTCCGGGCATTGAGGATTTATCTGGAGAGGTCTGCCCAGTGGAGGAAGTCAGACCAGTTGTTATTGTGCTTTGGTCCACACAAGAAAGGGCTGCCTGCGGCAAAAAAGACTATCAGTAACTGGATTATCCAGGCAATACCCATGGCTTATCAGGTACGCAGCTTGCCTTCACTGATAGCCGTGAGGGTGCATTCTACCAGAGGCATGGCCTCTTCGGTAGCCCTCCTTTCAGGAGCTTCTTTGCAGGAAGTCTTGCGAAGCGGCTGGGTGGGCCACTCCGCATGCTTTCATTAGACATTACAGTCTGCACCTCCCGGCAACGCCAGGTGCCAGGGTGCTCGACTCCTGAGTATGCACTTCGGTCCATACCAAGGGGCTCGAGATAGGCGAGGACTAGTGGGTACTCGTTCCCCGATGTGTCATCTACTATGACGCAGTGCGAGTTCCCTCGATAAAGGGAATGTCTCGGGTTATGCATATAACCCATGTTCCCTGAGACACTGCGTCTCGTAGCCCCACCTATCGACAGAGCGCCCGCTTCATCGCAGTAAGCTGTGTATGTTTGTGCCGGCGTCCCTTTATACCTCCGGGTATGCCATCACTCGTTACGTCATGATGCAACACCAATCAAGATTGGGCTTTTTCAACTGAACTTCAGCAGCATCACGCCGAGGGCGTTCCCTGATGTGTCATCTACAATGACGCAGTGTCTCGTTCCCTCTAAGGGAACATAGGTTATATGCATAACCCGAGACGTTTTCCAGCCTGTCAAGAAATATGTTGTGCTCAACAGTGTCGAATGCAGCACTCAGGTCGAAATAGTACCATAATTGATGTTTTGCCTATCAGTATCTGGTCGGAAACCAGATTGAAAATTGTCAAAGTGTCCGTTCCAGCTTAAGAATTTGGTCAGCTGATTGACAGCTACTTTTTCAATGATCTTGCCTATAAATGTGGAGCTTTGAGATCGGTCCAGAGAAGAAGTGAGGAGGGTGTCAAGGGCGCATGTTGATATTTTAAGGTGCTGTACCGTTTCTTCTAAAATTTTACAGTTAATACCAATTAGGTACCATCTTTGGTTAAGAAGTGACTTTCATTTGTGTTTGGTGCGCCCTCAAATCCTACAACAGAATATATAAGCATTTGCCCCAGTGTAAAGCTTTGTAGCACTTTAGCCTTGTACTGGCCATGGCATATACACTATATTGCCAAAAGTTTTGGGACACCCCTCCAAATCCTTTAATTTAGGTTTTCCAATCTCTTTCTTGAACACAGGTATAAAAAAATCAAGCCCCTAGGCATGCATACTGCTTCTACAAACATTTGTAAAAGAATGAGTCGCCAGTTGTTGCTTTCAGCAAATGAATGCTCTAAATTAAAATATTTTTATTTGGAATTTGGGAAAAATGTTGTCAGCAGTTTATAGAATAAAACAAAAATGTTAATTTTACCCAAACACATATCTATAAATAGTAAAACCAGAAAAAAAATGATAATTTGGCAGCGGTCTCTTAATTTTGTCCAGAGCTTTATATAATCAAATGTTAGATAACATAAATTAAAACATAAAAATGGACTATTCCATGTTCTTTTTAAAGTTTTTTTTTTTTTGGGCATTTTCTTTCTAAAACCCTGTGCCCGGTTGCATAAAACACCTTAAGTTTTTCCCTTAAGTATGATACTTAAGGCGTGATTTCCCCTTATCTAAGGGAATGATTTAAGGGTGTTGCATATAATCCCTTAAACGGTTCTCTTAGGTAAGGGACGCCGCTAAGTGTTTCACGACTGCGACCCAGGTTTTACCGTTATAAAATTCTATTGTTGCCATAGACACGCTACGCTGGCGGGTTAGAGAGTGAAGCTGAGATTCAACAAGAGGAATATTACACGGAGTGAGAGAACATTATTGTCTTAAATCAAATAAAAATGATCACTGCTGAGGATAAACGATTTGAAGATCACGACAAAATAAAATATGCTTGGTAACGTTATTTGTTTCACACGTTAGACCTTCTCAGCAAAAATCAGCTTCAACACCGGCAGAGCGCCAGCAGCACGCCACACCATGCAGCGAAGTGAGGCTTTATTGCTTCTTTGTTAACAATTATTTTAGTCTATTGTTAATTTTACTTAGAACAGCCTCGATGTAATTTTTAGATTTTTTTCATTATTCCTTCAAAACACTTGTGAATTGCAGAAAGACGCAAATATCCTCTCCAGCCGCGACAAGAGAAAAAGTGCTAGAACTGCAAAGAGACGTCCTACAGAAGACAAAACTGCAATTAGAGATCGAAAAACTTAAAAAGGAGAAGGAAAATCAAGACCTTTACAACTTCATTCTTAATAACAAACTAATGCAGCTTAAGTGAAGAAAAAATAAAATGCACATCAATTGACGAATATTTTTTTTATGACAGATCTGACAGGTTTTGTATTTATTTATGATTTATTTATTTATATTTCATTTATTTATATTTATGACTATTGTCCATAGGCTACTAGCTAAACTAATTAAAGAATGCATTTACGATGGCATCTCTGACAACAAATCCAGCCCGTTGAAAATTTTGTTGATTTTCTTCATGAGCCTCTTCTGCTTCTGCTTCTTGAGCCTCTTCTTCGACATCATCTCCCTCTTCAGAATACATCTCTGACATGTTAAAAAGAACAACGCTGGCGACAATAATTCTGCAGATGCGCAGCTCGCTGTGGAGACTGTGAAATCTGCGTTTGAGATGTCCGATCGTCCTCTCAATTATAGACCGTGTGTGTGTCAACGCATTGTTGTATCTTTCATAGGATCAAACGATGACCATAATTATCAACAAGTCAAAATACATTTTAATACATTGATAAAATATTTCAATTCTAATTCTGCACACATGGTCACACTAGCTGCACATTAACAGAATGGTAATTTTTTCTGTTAACATACTGATCTTCATGCGTGCGGGGAGCCTGAATTCTGACATGTGTGCCATAGATTACACCACTTATTCGAGGAAACCCCGCTTTCCGATAAAAAGAGGTTTGAATGGCATCCAGTTCAACACGCGATGGAAATGTCACAGTTTGGCTTAAATGACGGCAGAGAGTCCCTGCAACCCGGTGAATAACTCTACTAACTGACGATTTATGAACATGGAAAACATCTCCCACAGACGGGAAACTCCCAGTTGCAAAGAACCGAAGTGCTATAAGCAACTGTAACACAGAGAGTAGTGAGTGGTTACGCTGGGTAACATGATCAAGATCGCCTTCCAGTTTGTTAGCGATCTCATATATCCCGCGGCGATCAAATCTATATTCGCGAAGCAGTTTTTCATCGCTAAGATGGTCCAGAGGATTCTGCCTATCGCGAAAAATTCGCTTTGGCACATTTACATCTTCAACAGGATCAATAAACTCAGCTATTTTTTTCTCATTAATGTTCGTCAACTCTTAAGGTAAACTTTTCCTAACCTTAAACTATACTTAGGAAAATGACAGTTAAGGGGCTTTATGCAACACTTAACGGTTTTTAAGGGATTACTTAAGTGAAAAATAGACATTTGAGGATAATTCTAAGGGTTTATGACGTTTCAGTTTAATAAACCCTTAAGTGATACTTAAGGGTTATTTTATGCAACACCCTTAAGTTTAAGGGAAACCTAAGGGCGATCTTAAGGGAAATTTTCACTTAAGGTGTTTTATGCAACCGGGCACTGGTTAGTTTCTGATAATAATATATACATCACTGAATATACTTTAATAAATCATTTGATATAAAATATATTCAAGAGGGAGAGGCCAAACCAAGTTTATTGCCTGGTATGGTGTGAATTTGCAGACTATACCTTCTAGCATTTTTAGACTTGCTTCAATTTTCCACAGTTAAAAAGATGACTCCATCCTGCCAACACTGTGGAGATCTGTTTTGTTCACTGTGTGCAATGAAGTGTCAAATTTTTCATAATGATTCTTTCTCCAGTACAACTGACAGGCTGTCCCTTATTCCCCATGTAATTCAACGTATGAAACATAATTAAAACTCAAGTGGAAAGAGGCTAACAAGTTAGGTAAGTGTGAATTAGGGCAAAAAATCTAATGCAATGAGTTCCGGCAAAGTAAATATCTGATACCATTAAGTACCATGTCTCTAAAAAGCCAACAGACTTGTTTGTCAGCTGTGATCACTGCATGCTTTATTAAAACCCCATCCGCTTCAATTAATTACGACTACCAAACACTTCAACTCCCTTTTAATCCAGTTAAGATGTTTAAATCTTAAGATCTTTAAGCATCATTGATTAGAATTTTTAACTGACTAGGCTATATGAAATAATGATTTAATAATAAAATTATTTAAAATAATTTTTATGAAGACCTTGGAGTTCTTCACAGGACTTGATTTTTGGAATTTAAGATCTTAAGATTATGTTTCTATTTGTGTGCTGTTGTTTGTGACATCCTTGAGACTGCTTCGTCCCAGTTGGTTTGTGGTGAGTTGACAGTTGACATGGTGCTGTCGGCAGAGGGAACGCATTGGCGCTGACAGGAGAGACAAAGGTGCAAATTGGGTGAGGCTGGACGCAACACAGTGAGTGTTAGTTCAGTGAATTTTCTACATCAGCAACTTGTCTCACACACAGGGGAGACACAATGTGCGTGTGTGTTTGTGAAAGATGTATATATATATATATATATATATATATATATATATATATATATATATATATATATATATATATATATATATATATATATATATACACACACACACATCAGTGATGTGCGTGTCAACGTATAAACAACCCGCACCCGACCGACATTTTCAGCTAACCCGCCTGCAAATCGGAATGCAAAATAGAAAATATTGTAACGTTACCTGGCCCGCTTCCTGACCCACATTGTTTAAAAGTAGTAAATGCTCCTTGGCATAATATCCATTAATCCAGCCTGTGGAGGAGAGAAATTTTTCAGGCCCTGACGTTATGCGGCGAGAGCAGGCAGTTCTTCATTTTCCAGTTCTTCAGGCGGCCCATCATTTTCCATTTCAGCAGCGGTCTAGATGCATATTATTGATGAATGCGATTTTTATGTTTCGACCCTGCTTGGAGAATTCATCAGCAGGTCAACTGAGAGAGAGCCCACTTTTGGAAAAGTGTGCCCTTTTGAGCGCAAATCGCAAACTGTTCTTTTTTTCTGAATGTTGTATGATATACCCTAGTCTTGTGTAGTATTCCTAGTGTTGATTTATTCATTTATTTCATTCCGTTTTCTTATCATTTAAGTTGCATTTCACATAAAAATGATGTCATCAGAGTGACTTTTTAATTATACTTTCCTTCAAAAACTTTAATTTTGTATTTAAGCAGTGCAGCTACTTCTGTACATTACATTTGTCCTAAGTAGCATGAGATTTTGAGTCAGAAGTAGCCTATAGCAAATCAGTTCCTGCAACAACACATCCCATCTGCACCAGGAGCTGTGACAGCTGTTAAAGGTCAGAGGTGACAGGTTAATACTTTGAGGTTCGAATGACTTTCTTATTAAATAGAAACATGTTTTTAATGTTAGATAATGTTTTTAATGTTAGATAACTAATAACTAGCTAGCTAGTAACTAGTTAGCTTCATTATAACTAGGTTGCTAGTAACTAGCTAGCTTCATCATAACTGTATTAATTTTTATTGACGCAAGAACATGGCCTACTAGTCCAAGCGTTTTAGGAAAAAAGGGTGAACAAATTGCAACAGAATCAAACTCAACTGATTTTGTATCCTCAAAATGTCCTGAGTAAGAAAAAAAAAGCCCAGAAGAATCCCATTAGGGGAAATTTCTGAAAAAGACCCAAATATATCCTATTCATACGCCTATTCATTATTTTTCTCACATGAATAGGGTAAAACGTTTAACCTTTAGATATCACCATGAAAATTACTGAATTGATTACTTATATCAAGACAAACAAAAAATGTATTATAAGTTTTTTTTTTTTTTGTTAAAATGGACAAACGGTGTATAATCTAATTACAGATGTGCTAATTTGAATAAATACCACAACAGATCTAAACATTGCATACAGCGTTTTTAAAACATTCAGAGATTCAGTCAGTCATTGAGGGGGCTTGAATCAGCCTGAAGGGGTTAATATTTGCTATAACAACTGCCTCACTATACATTATCCCTTACTTGAGATTAATGACTTGAATTAAATGGCCTATATGGCTGTGTAATTCCTACAACAATCCATGTATCCATATCTTAAGACAGCTAACAAGTTATTTGGTGCTGCTTGCCGTGTTAGCTACCTAATGAAACTATTCTCTAATCCTAAACTTGACATCGTTTCACCAAAAATAGTTTTACAACAGCTCAACACACCCAGATGTTCCCAATAAATTGTAGTTGATCACCAGGTATGTTTTATTAATGAATAATCAAATGTATCTCATCCGAAAGTTGACAGTTGAGTGGACCTTGAATTAATGACTGACTGAATCTCTGAATGTTTTAAAAACGCTGTACCCAATGTTTAGATCTGTTGGGGTATTAATGCAAATTAGCACATCTGTAGACAAGGCGAGGCAGTTTTATTTGAATAGCAGATTTCATACACAATGGCAATTCAAAGTGCTTTACATAGAAATTATTTAAAATAGTGATAACATATGCATAAGAAATAAGAATACAATGTGTAAGAATTAAAATAAAAACAAGGACAATTAATATGGTTGTAAAGAGAAATAAAAATAATAATAATACAATTAAATTATAAATGTGATAAATAGATCCCTATCTGCCTGATTCTAAATTCTGGAACCCCTGTCTGAGATGGAAGAGATGGAGCAGGTTCACAATGTCTCCTGGACCTTACAAGTCGGTCCAAGATGGCCTCCTGTAGGGGGACGTTACCTTTGCCCCGCAGGGCCTCCCCTTTCTTGAGTCCACTTCTTTACACTCTCTGCTACCACAAGCAGAAAAAAGTACAAAAGTGCTCTCCTTTTCCAATCTCTTCCAGTCAGACAGCCCTAACCAAAAATAATAATCAACCGCTGCATAAGAAATAGAAATATACAGTTGTAAAGAGAATTAAAAAGAATAAAATTATGATATATACACACACCTAAAGGATTATTAGGAACACCATACTAATAATGTGTTTGACCGCCTTTCGCCTTCAGAACTGCCTTAATTCTCCGTGGCATTGATCAACAAGCTGCTGAAAGCATTCTTTAGAAATGTTGGCCCATATTGATAGGAGAGCATCTTGCAGTTGATGGAGATTTGTGGGATGCACATCCAGGGCACGAAGCTCCCATTCCACCACATCCCAAAGATGCTCTATTGGGTTGAGATCTGGTGACTGTTGGGACATTTTAGTACAGTAATGAGTGGTTATTTCAGTCAAAGTTGCTCTTCTATCAGCTTGAATCAGTCGGCCCATTCTCCTTTGACCTCGAGCATCAACAAGGCATTTTTGCCCACAGGACTGCTGCATACTGGATGTTTTTTCCCTTTTCACACCATTCTTTGTAAACTCTAGAAATGGTTGTGTGTGAAAATCCCAGTAACTGAGCAGATTGTGAAATACTCAGACCGGCCCGTCTGGCACCAACAACCATGCCACGCTCAAAACGGCTTAAATCACCTTTCTTTCCCATTCTGACATTCAGTTTGGAGTTCAGGAGATTGTCTTGACCAGGACCACACCCCTAAATGCATTGAAGCAACTGCCATGTGATTGGTTGATTAGAGCATTAATGAGACATTGAACAAGTGTTCCTAATAATCCTTTAGGTGAGTGTATATATAAAATAACAATAACCAAAGATAAGAACAAAGGTAAACTAAAACAGTTATAAAAGAATAAAAAGATGATGCATAGATGAGGTGCGATCAGTCGGACGTACAGTGGCACAGAGCTCATTCAGTAAATGCACAGCTAAACAGATGTGTTTTGAGTCTGGATTTGAATGTGGCTACTGTTGAAGCACATCTGATCTGTTCAGGAAGCTGGTTCAGCTGTGGCTGGCATATAGCTAAAAGCAGACTCTCCTTGCTTTGAGTGAACTTTTGGTATTTCTAACTGACTTGATCCCGATGATCTGAGCGATCTGTTGGGTTTTAATCAGCATTCACGAGTTTGTGTGCCCATATAATCTTAGTGAAAGTGGTAAACAGATTTGGCTTGCTGTCTGCTATAGAGGGGCTCGGAGAGGATATTCTACCCGAGCTCCGATTGCCCCTCTATAACAGGCAAATTGAATGAATAAAATAATGAATGAATGAGTTATTTATATAGCGCTTTCATATGTACTACTGTACACCCAAAGCGCTTTACACTCGTGTCAGGGATCTCTCCTCAACCAACACCAATGTGGTATACAAAATTGTACAAAAGAGAGGAGCAGGGGAGGAGGGATGCTTCAGGAACTAAAAAGGGGAAGAGGTAAGCTGCTGGTTTTATACCTTGGTATTAATTGAAAGATTAGATGGGCGTACTCCTCCCGAAATTACGTTTATTAACTTCACTTCACGAGTTTGTGTGCCCATATAATCTTAGTGAAAGTGGTAAACAGATTTGGCTTGCTGTCTGCTATAGAGGGGCTCGGAGAGGATATTCTACCTGAGCTCCAATTGCCCCCCAAAAACATAATGCAGAAATAGACAGCAAGCAAGAATCATGGAAATTTGAACAGCTCATGATTACGGGAGGAGTCTGCATAATTATTCCAGAAGACCCCCCAAAATTGTTAAAAAGACTGAATGGAAGATGGCACTGTAGCAGTATTGAGGTAGGTAACTGCTGTGGCAGTTTATGAAATAGGTGAGGTGTTGCAGCAGCAGTCAGGCATTGAGCGGGGCACTGCAGCAGCATCAAGCAAAGCACTGCAGCAGCATTCTCAAATTGGCGAGGCACTGCAGCAGCCTCAAGCAAAGCACTGCAGCAACATTCTCGAATTGGCGGGGCACTGCCGCAGCATCAAGCAAAGCACTGCAGCAGCAGTTTCAAAATGGCGGGGCACTGCAGCAGCAGAGTAAACACTGCAACAGCAGTCTCAAATTGGTAGGGCACTACAGTGGCAGTCTCAAAATGGCGGGCACTGCAGCAGCATTTTCAAACTGGCGGGGCACTGCAGCAGCATTCTCAAACTGGCGTGGAACTGCAGCAGCCTCCAGCATCCTCAAATTGGCAAGGCACTGCAGCGGCAGTCTCAAAATGGCGGGGCAATGCAGCAGCATTGAGCAAAACACTGCAGCGGCAGTCTCAAGATGGCGGGGCACTGCAGCGGCAGTCTCAAGATGGCGGGCACTGCGGCGGCAGTCTCAAGATGGCGGGCACTGCGGTGGCAGTCTCAAGATGGCAGGGCACTGCGGCGGCAGTCTCAAGATGGCAGGGCACTGCTGCGGCAGTCTCAAAATGCCATGGCACTGCTGCGGCAGTCTCAAATTGGCAGGGCACTGTAGCGGCAGTCTCAAATTAGCGGGGCACTGCAGCGGCAGTATCAAGCAAAGCATGGCAATGGCAGTCACAAAATAACGAAGCACTGCAGTGGCAGTATCAAACTGATAAGCACTGCAGCAGCTGCATCAAATTGGAGGAGCGCTACAGCGGCAATATTAAATTGTGGAGCACTGGGCACTGCAGCGGCAATATCAAGCAAAGGATTGCAGCGGCAGTCATGAATTAGCGAAGCACTTCAGTGTCAGCATGAAATAGGAGACGCACTGCAGCATCAAATTGGCGGAGTACTGCGGTGGCAGCATCAAAAGGAGAAGCACGTCGCATAAAATTGGTGCAGCACTGCAGTGGCAGAATCAAATTGCGGAGCTCTGCAGCATCAAATTGCGAAGTGCAGCGGCTGCATCAAATGGTGGAGCACTGCAGTGGCAGCATCAAATAGGAGAAGCACTGCAGTGGCAGTATCAAATTGTGGAGCACTGGAGGGGCAGCATCAAAATGGAGGAGCAGCGCAGTGGCAGCATTAAATAGGAGGAGCACTGCAGCATTAAATAGGAAGAGCACTGCAGTGGCAGTATTAAATAGGAGGTGCACTGCAGTGGCAGCATTAAACTGGAGGAGCACTGCAGCATCAAATTGGTGGAGCACTGCAGCAGCAGCGTCAAATTGCGGAGCACTGCAGCAGCAGCATCAAATTGCGGAGCACTGTAGCGGCAGCATCAAAATGGCGGAGCACTGCAGCGGCAGCATTAAATAGGAGGTGCACTGCAGTGGCAGCATTAAAAAGGAGGAGCCCTGCAGTGGCAGCATTAAACTGGAGGAGCACTGTAGCGGCAGCATCAAATAGAAGGAGCACTGCAGCGGCAGTGTCAAAATGTAGGAGAAACACTGCAGCAGCAGCATCAAAATAGGAGGGGAACTGCAGTGCCAGTATCAAATAGGAGGAACACTGCAGCGGCAGCATCAAATTGGAGGAGAACTGCAATATCAGTGTCAAAATGGCGGAGCACTGCAGCGGCAGTATCAAAATGGCGGAGCACAGCAGCGGCAGTATCAAAATGGCGGAGCACAGCAGCGGCAGCATTAAATAGGAAGAGCACTGCAGCGGCAGCATCAAATTGGTGGAGCACTGCAGCAGCAGCGTTAAATTGCGGAGCACTGCAGCGGTTGCGTCAAAATGGCAGAGCACTGCAGTGGCAGCATCCAATAGGAGGAGCACTGCAGCGGCAGCATTAAAAGGGAGGAGCCCTGCAAGTGGCATCATTAAACTGGAGGAGCACTATAGCGGCAGCATCAAATAGGAGGAGAACTGCAGTGGCAGTATCCAATAGGAGGAGCACTGCAGCGGCAGCATCAAATACGAGGAGAACTGCAGTGGCAGCATCAAATAGGAGGAGAACTGCAATAGCAGTGTCAAAATGGCGGAGCATGCAGCGGCAGTATCAAAATGGCGGAGCACAGGAGCGACAGTATCAAATAGGAGGAGCACTGCAGCAGCGGCGTTAAATTGCGGAGCACTGCAGCGGTTGCATCAAAATGGCGGAGCACTGCAGTGACAGCAATAAACTGGAGGAGCACTGCAGTGGCAGCATCAAATAAGAGGAGCACTGCAGAGGCAGCATTAAATAGTAGGAGCACTGCAGTGGCAGCATTAAATAATAAGGGCACTGCAGTGGCAGCATTAAACTGAAGGAGCACTGTAGTGGCAAGCGAAGCCCTGGAGCATCAAGCGAGGGACAGTGGCATTAAGTGAAGGACTACAACGGTGATATCTAGTAAAGCCAAGTACTGCAGCGGCAGTATCAAATTGGCAGAGCAGTGCAGCATCAAGCGAATATGGCTTGTTTGATGAGGCTGAGGTCCGAACTGAGTAAAATCGAAAGGCCTCTGAGGACCACCAACCCAGTAGTTTAATTGATGGTGTGGCAGTCCTTTTTTGGCCTGCGGTGGTGTCTGCTCCATTGCGGAAGAAGTGAGGTGAATATAAGTAAGCCTAAATACAAGAGTGGGTGGGGATTTGCTGAAGCTTTTTAAATAAACTTCACTGCCTGGTGAAAGGAAGGTTGTTCTCATCAGAAAACAGCGGGTCGAGATGTGAGGAGATCTGCACCTCCATGTGGCAAGGGAGAAGGAAAGATATTTATATTGCTGGATGGGTGTCGGGAGATTAAAGATAGGAATGAAAAGGCAGTTTTTTAAATTGATCCGTTCATTGCTTTTGATGAGGAAACGGTTCTTGTTTAAAACTTAGAGATCATAGATGGTTGGATGGATGGTTGTAGATTAGAATTGAAGCAGCCGAGATAGACTTTGATGGTACTAGATTGGGTGGACATCTCATATGACATCAAAAAATGAAAAAAGAGGGAGAATTTGGTAAAACAAGTTGTCCTGTAGGATTGGAATGCTGGGGTTGGAACGGTGTCCACCTTCGGGCTAATGTTCTTAATATTTATGCCAAAATCTGGGAAATATAGAAATTAAGATAAAAACTCCACTCTTCTCCTGAAAAAGTCTGCTGGTTCCTCAGTGACAACTTCTATAGCGTCAAACAACTAACTAAGCTAAACTTATTTAAAACAAATACTTGAAATAAAATCATAGTGATAAAACTGCCTTAAAAGACAGAGAACATCTTGTAAAATATAAAGTGTAATTTGATTGTTTAGTTTAACTCATATCCATTAGAAACCACGGAGGGGCAGGGTTTATGAGCTATACTGGGACCAACCACCTGGGGCGATTGAGGTGCGGAGGCTTGGTGGAGACAGGTGATGGATCCATAGTAATGATGTAGTAGGAACTGTAAGAGCAATGCAGTTGAGAAGAAGGCAATATTTCATAAATAACGAATCATTAATAGCATATTTCTTTAATAACGCATCAGAATATGCTGTAAGGCAGGATTTCGTTTGAGAATGAATTGTATTGACCTCCATATGTGCTCGGTTTTGATCATATTTGAAATAATAAATTAATCGATCTTTGGCTAATCTGTTACAAATTCTAATAAAGTAATATAATCGCATATCATTAAATCTCAGCTGCATTATATAATAACATTATCCTCGTTGGCATTGCACGCACATATCAGCAGTTTGATATAGGCAGCTATATCAAACTGCTGATATTTGGCAAATGTTGCGACTCCAGTTTGTGTTGTAAATGGATAATCTCTTCCAAACCAGTATAGCCTATCCAGCTCCTCTTTTATTAATTTAGCTACTTGATCATTAATTTACTTGTTTCACTTTCATACTTTATGTTATTATTATTAAATACAATAATACTCTCTTCTCACTTTTTAGTACATTTGTAATGTATAATTAATCACATTTCCAAAAATTTACTAACTTCTTGTTGTTTTAGATGCCTTACATGTGAATGCGGATAAAAAGGAGGCATCCGAGTTTATATTTTTGCTGGGACGGTGCAAAACTGGCTCCGTTATGCCCCTGAAAGGCTTTGGGACATTGCTTATGGTGGAAACCCCCTGAGTTTGGAATATCCAGAGTGTTTCATTATTTCTTCTATCTTCTTTCTTTCAGCAGTACTGTCTTTATTGGCGAGTTTAGATTTATATTTACTTCCATTTTGCAGATTCAGGTTGTTTTTCCAGGCTCTTCTCATTTGTGTTATAAATTCAGATGTAATTGTTTTAAGTCAACTATGGGGGCATAAATAAATACATTTGCATGTACACTGAAGGATGGTGTTTACTTTGAGTGACTTTTTGATACAAAATCATATCGATTGCAGCCATACATGGTTTCTGATTGAAAGTAATAAAATAAAGATACAATTAACTGGCATAGAATCCTGCTGTACATAAAGCAATATTGATCTATTTTTCATCATTGAAATAACATTATTTCATGGTGCAAACCTGATGAAAAATCAATGTTATATTTCAATACTGATTCAATGATATTTTGATTGATGCATTAACATTGATTCAACATTGATTCACTGTAAAATAAGTGATTTAATTTTAGTTGAAAAACGTGATTTTAAGCCCATCTTGATCTATTTTTGATAATTGAAATAACATTATTCCAGGGTGCAAATCTGATGAAAAATCAATGTTAAATCTCAACATTGATTCAATGATATTTCAGTCAATGCATTAACATTGATTCAACGTTGATTCAGTGTTTGTCTGCTATCTGGGTACTTAATCTTAGCACCCACTCTTTCGCTGCTAAAACACATGCATTGTGTTTGAATTCGCACTCATCTTCTGTGAACAGTAACAGCCTTCTTTCCTTTGACAAACAGGATGTACATTTGAACTCTTTTTTGTCATCCTACAAACAGAGCAGAGCGTAATAGAGTGCAGTAGAGCAGCATCAAGAATATCAAGACTATCAAGAATAAAAATTTGTGCCCATATAATCTTTAAAATATTAGGTTAAAGCTGCAGTCCTTAACTTTTTGCACTCTAGTGGTTAATAAACAGAACTGCATGCATCTTGCGGAAGAACATTTCAGCCGGAGCTACTTCTCTCTTTTTATGTCTATGGCGGATCACGTAGGTAGGGACTGTGCTCCTCCACAGCGGTACCTACCAGTCTGGCCTGAAATAGTCCCAATATAAATACTTATTATAAGTGTACCATAATGATTAAGGGTAAGACAAAAACACAGTTTGGAAAATGGATTCATGTTGTACATTCTCATTATATCATTATTATATCATTAGCAGCTTTAAACTAAAGCGGTTTAAACTATCTGCGGTTGCTGTCGACTGATGAGAGGCACGACAATCAATCAATGTGAATGCAATCCGTGGCTTGCTCCAGAACTGAAAATATATATATTTTTAAAATGTTTTTTAGAAAATGATGGCTTTGCTAGATAAGACCCTATCTTCATATGGGATAATGTAGAACCTTCTGAAGCCCTTTAAAACTGGATTGATTTGAACCTTCAACCCATTGGTTGCCACAGAAGTCCATTATATGGGAAATAAATCTGGAATGTTTTACTTAATGGGCCCTGCACACTGCGCGATTTTTCAAAATCCTTTGCGAATGTCCCTTGTCAGACTGTACGAACATGATCCCCGATGTAAGCCATGTCACACTGTAAGATCTCAGTTGGCATTAATGTCAGACTGTACGACAGTGAAGGCCCGCTAAAAACGGACGAATGAATGACGCGTTTGGTGACAGTGAGCTGTATTACAGGACTGAAATGCTGGCTACAAAGAAATCTCTTGCTCTCGTTTTGGTCATAGTCTGTCTTGAAAAATGGAGATATTTGACTGTCGTCGTATGAGAAGTCACAATGCAGGATTGTGTGCCAAATCTTCTGACACTGCCAGAATTTCGTCTGAGGTAAAATTTGATCGCAGCGCTCAATATTCGGCTGCTAGTGAACATGTCAAACTAACGATCAAAGACGTCAGATTTTAGCCTAGGATCAGAGGAATCTTTTAGGATTTGCTAAATTTGTCTCAGACGGCCAAATTGTGGCCAAAATCGCACAGTGTGCACCCGGCTTTAAAAACACTTAATTTCTTTTTGACTAATGAAGGAAAGAATGGATGAACACCTTGGATGAGATGGGGGTGAGTAAATTATTTGGAAATTTTAAGTTTAAAGTGAACAAATCCTTTAAGATAAGCTTAAACTGAATTTATGGACTTTGTTTTTTTACTTAGTGCCTTTCAAGTACTTGGCTTGGTGCACAATTTGTAAAATTGTGTAAAATCTTTATCACATTGATAAAGATATCAATGTGAGGGCTCCTCCTATGAAAAAAAATCAGGCCCCAATTGAACATTTTCTAGTAACTGATCACATTTACATTTTTCAGTTGGCCAAATTGAATTTCTGTGAATTGATGCAATTTAATTCACAGAAATTCAATTTGGCCAACTGAAAATTTTTGATGTGATCAGTCAATAGAACATTTTCAATTGGGGCCTGATTTAGTTTTTTTTACAGTGTAGTTTAGGAGAAAAATCTGAGCACAGTGTGTTATATTGTTGAGGTCTCTTCTAAAACTTTAAGAGTATACAAATGTGAGACCACAGAGTTCTAGGTAAAAAAAAAAAAAAAGAGCATAGTGTGTGATGTTGTTGAGGTCTCTTCTGAATCTTTAGAGGTGACAAATTGAGCAATCCAAATCTCTAGGTAAGCAGTAAAATCTGAGCACAGTGTGTGATGTTGTTACAGTCTCTTCTGAATCTTTAGAGGTGTTCGCCATGCCTGCTGCCGTCCACCTTACGTAATGGGAAGGAGCAGGGAACGCGGAGCTCGTTGACGGCTCCCTCAAGTTGAGGAGCCACCGCCGGCCGGCAGGAGGCGGAGGAAGATCAGGCCGTCCACCACGCGTCCAGCACCAATGCAGGACTAATAAGTAGCACTACATTAACACTTCAGGTACTACTATTAACTAATATAGAAACAAGCTTAACTAATCAGTGAGTAACATTGAATTTAGGAGATAGTTCCTTATTAAGTAATCAATAATTACTGACTGAGACTAGCCACATTAATTACTATTAACTAACTGACCAATTATCACACAATTTTTTGGTGTCTGAGATGTAATTAATCATATGTTTTACTCTGAATTAAGTCATAAAATGCATCACTAATTATTTTAGTGTTACCTAGTCATTATGCAGGACTCATGAATCCTGAATTCTGAATCACTAGTAGCTCCTGCAGCAGGAGCTACTAGTGATCTGGACCATTATTTTAAAGTGGAAAATATGGTTTTCACTTTAAAATAATGGTCCAGATCACCAGTAGTCCTTGGAGTGATTGGTTACTTGAGTATGCATTTTATTACTTTATTCAGAGTAATAAAGGACCATTTTTTAAGAACTATTAGTGATCTAACAATGTTTTCCACTTTAAAATAATTGTCCAGATCACTAGAAGTTCCTGCATAATGACTAGGTAACACTTAAGTAATTAGTGATGCATTTTATGACCACATTGAGAGTAAACAAAGAAAATGTCTCACATTTCAGATATGTTAATGTTGTGATTAGTAATTCTTTATACATTTTCCTTGTTACCTATTATTTATTAGTGACGCCAGACTCATTCAATAACTATTAATTAAGGAACTATCTTAGTCCTGAATTCAATGTTACTTACTGATTAGTTAAGCTTGTTTCTATTTTAGTTTATAGTAATAGCTGAAGTGTTAATGTAGTGCTACTCATTAGTGCTGCATTAATTCCTCCATAGTTATCTATTAATAACAGACCATTATTCTAAAGTGTTACCAGCTTGGTTTTTAATGAAGTTCCAGCTCACATGGGGAAGACATATTCACTTCAGTTCACTGCGTAATCGTTTGTAAACAAATCTCTGGTCGATTCTGAATTTGGATCCGACAGAAATGGTGCAACACACATGAGTAAAACGTGCTTTTGTATGTAATAGTACTGCATTGTTATAGATAGTTTTGCTTATGTGTACGTGTCTAACAGAGTATTCCTTTAGTATGTTGGACTTAGACACGTATGGGCCAGGGCTCGCAAAGCCTGGCAGGCCGATGAATCTCATTATATTCTGTTCTTGTTTTGCTATTTTCTCTCTCAAGTTGACATCTGAAGGGTGGCGTGCATGCTGAACGTGTATGTGTGCGCGCAGTTCACGCTTATATCGTCCGATCTTATGGGCTATGTGTAATATAAAAATAATAGTCCAATCAATCGCAGGTTGATGAGAAATAAAATATTGTGTTTGTCTGATAAAGACGTTTACGAGCCCTGTGATCGAGATAATCATTCTGGTTGCCGCTTCTCCCTCATTATCTCCTCTCCCTGAACTGACAGGGGAGCTGAAGCTCATTAAATATGCAAATCTTATCCAATCCTAGCCGTGGCCGTTTACTTCCAAGTCTCCAGTGCGGCACGCCCATCAAAACCCAACGTTTTGGAGAGCCTCAAAACCATGGTAGAAAATATTACTTATTAGTTATGATGTTTTTGAAAAAACACACGAACATCATTAGATGACCTCTGATAACAGTATACATTTTTAAAAAAAAAGCCAGTTCATGACACCTTTAAGATAAAGTCAAAATATATAATTTGCATACACTTAAGTCAAACTCTTTAAGTTACACACACCTAATACAGGTATATATATATATATATATATATATATATATATATATATATATATATATATATGTGATCGTAACATGTCCAGCATGAGGTAACATGGTCTACACCAGGGGTCTCAAATTCAAATTACCCGGGGGCCGCTGGAGGTAGACTCTGGGTCAGGCTGGGCTGCATCAAATTTTCCACACAAACAAAAAAAGACCACAACTGATCCAATCTTCTCAATCTTTATTATTAACAGTTCTTCAACATTAATGTTTCTTCTGAACATTAACTATTCTTGCCTACTTGTGTTTTTATTTTTATTTTATTGCCAATATATCTTTGAGATTTTTGGATCTGGTTATCCTTCGCACCTTTCTATTACCAACAGGTGTGTGATGGTAATTGTGTACTAATAAATATGGCCAATATAAATTAAATTATGTAATACTGAACTAATAAATGTTTTTATTTGTATTTAAAATAATAGACTTTCAAAGCAAGGCCATAACCAGGTCAAACAGAACAGTGAGCAAAATTCTAGGTCTAATAGAAAATAATCAATATGGGAATATTTGCAAACAATATTTGCATTAATTGTCATCAAATATATTGTTAGTCCCGAGATTATTTGCATGAGTGAATAAATACGTACATCTGCTGCTTATATTTGAGTTCCTCAGCGGTCTAATAGTAGACTTTTAGTAAATCGTCTCAAATGTTCAGAGTTCTAGTCCGCTCATATAGTTTTTTTTCATTAAAATGTTCATCAATGATTGTATATTAAGAGCATGGAAATGTTGCAGTTTGTGTGCATTTGTGTGTGTGCAATTTAGTTCCCTTTCGAAAGGGAACTCGCGCTGCGTTAGCTGACGCTATGGGGAACGCCTCCAGCGTTACTGGTGTCTGAACTACTATCAAATCACAGCTACCTATTGACCGGCAACAGTCTGTGATGTCATCAATATGCAAACAGGAAGTATATAAGGGCACCTTGCAAACATGACACCAGCTTTTTCGTAGTGATGGCCAGACAGAGGCTTCATGAAGCACTGAAACAGTTGAAGCAAATGTGCCGAAGCTTCGAAACAACACTCGACACCTGTCTCCATGACGCCATCTAGTGGACACTTGCGTGTATTGATCTGAAAGTGATCTACTATGTAAAAAACGTCTCGGGTTATGTATATAACCCTTGTTCCCTGAGAGGGAACGAGCACTGCGTCGAAACAACGAATTTGGGGATGCTCCCTAAGCATCAACGCATCTGAAGTATGAATGAAACTAGTCCAATCCTGATTAGTGTGTCGTCATGACGTAGATGTGATGGCATACCCGGAAACTATAAAGGGTTGGCCGGCGCATAGTAGCGTCAATTATCGCGATGAAGCAAAACGCTCTCAGCTGTGTGGCGACGAGACGCAGTGCTCGTTCCCTCTCAGGGAACAAGGGTTATATACATAACCCGAGACATTCCCTATATCGAGGGAACTTCGCACTGCGTTGAAACGACGAATTTGGGGAACGAGTGCCCACTAGGCCACACCAACGGGTTCTGTTCCTGCTGACCTTAAAGTCGCTACAGTCACTCCTCTGCTCAAGAAGTCTTCTCTAGACCCCACTGTCCTAAAAAATTTTCGTCCCATTTCTGTTCTGCCTTTTATTTCAAAAGTTTTAGAGAAAATTGTGCTGAATCAACTTCAACACTTTATGTCTAGTAATTCTATTTATGAGGTTTTTCAGTCTGGTTTTAAATCCACTCACAGCACTGAGTCTGCCCTTCTGAGAGTTGTTAATGACATCTACATCTCCACTGACTCTGGGGACTCCGTGGTTCTTATTCTCTTAGATCTGTTGGCTGCTTTTGATACCATAGACCACTCCTTACTATTATCTAGACTAGAGTCCTGGGTAGGTCTAAAAGCAAATGCTCTGAAATGGTTTCATTCTTGACAGAAATTTTTCAGTGAAACTGGGCAGAAAATTTTCAGTGAAACTGGGCAATTTTTCCTCCTCCCCCACCCCTCTGACCTGTGGCCTCCCTCAAGGCTCTATTTTAGCACCCTCTTTATTTTCTCTGTACATGCTGCTTCTGGGCTATATTCTAAGAAAGCATGGTGTGTCCTTTCATTTCTACGCAGATGACACTCAAATATATCTTCCTGTCAAGAAAAATAATTCAACTGCGATCACCTCTCTTCTCCATTGTTTAGAGGAGGTTAAATTATATGGCTAGCCCAAAACTTCCTCTTCTTAAACGAGGACAAAACTGAGGTCATTGTATTCAGTCCCAATGACAACACTCAGCATATAAGCCCTGAGCTAGAAAGTTATCCGCTTTTAGATCGACAAGGATCCAGAACCTAGGTATTATTTTTGACCAGCATTTAAAATTTGACAGACATATCTCCTCTGTCATTGGATGTAGTTTTTATCAGCTTCGTCTTCTGTCTAAAATTAAAAACTTTCTCTCCCCGAAAACTCTAGAAATGGCTGTTCATGTGTTTGTTACATCGCGTCTAGATTACTGCAATTCTTTATATTGCGGTATATCTAAATCTCAAATTGCACGACTTCAGCTTGTCCAAAATGCTGCTGCCAGATTTCTTTTAAAGCGTCGTAAATATGAACATGTCACTCCTATTCTTAGATCACTTCATTGGCTGCCGATTTGTCAGAGAATAGATTTTAAAATTCTCCTCTTCGTCTATAAATCCCTTCATAACAAAGCGCCTGTCTATCTATCTGAACTCCTTCACTCCTATACTCCTTCCAGAAAACTCCGTTCTTGTGATCATGCTTTGCTGGTCGTTCCACGCGCTAGACTGAAGCGTAGAGGTGAGCGTGCATTTGCGGTAGCAGGGCCACGACTCTGGAATACCTTGTTTAGAGATCAGGCTGGCCCCTGCCCTGTCTATTTTTAAGTCACTGTTAAAAACGTTTCTATTTTCTTTAGCGTACTGATTACCCTGATGTGTTTGACTTTTAAAAGTTGTGCCTTTTATTTTTACTCTGTTCTGGTTTTATTTTTATGTATGTATGCTATTCTTGACCTTCTGTAAAGCACTTTGGTCAGCCTGGGGGCTGTGGAAAATGTACTATATAAATAAAATTGAACTTGACCTTGAACTAGGCCACACCAAGGATACGCCTGCCCTATTGTGAAGCTGGAAACCAGGCACAATTAGGACTGGAGCACCCTAGCGCTGGCGTCGCAGGGAGGTGTTGCTGACCTTCTAAGTATATTCTCAAGGCCCTGAATGGGCATAAAAGGAAAATCCTCCCTTCTTCCACCGTCACATGGGGCAGGGGATGAAAAATCTGAAGAACCTGCTAGATGGCACCCTAGGTACCTAGTTTAGGATGTAAAATGGCCTTAACTCCCCCAGGGGCAAACTCCAGACAAGTTGGTGTCACCGCCAAGGCCTAGAGGTCCCCCACTCTCCTCAGAGAAGTGATAGCAAGGAGAACTGCCACCTGAAGGGTCAGGTTCTTAGCCTCAGCCGACTCCAGTGGCTCAAAGGGGGCCTCAGCCAATCCTTCAATTACCACTGCCAGATCCCTGGTTGGAACTCTGACAGGAGCCGCAGGCCTCATCTTCCGAGCCCCACGGAGGAACCGTACAACCAGATGGTGCCTACCCAAAGGCCCATCACTCACAGGAGCGTGGAAAGCTCTAATGGCAGCCACGTACACCTTGAGTGTGGATGGGGTAAGACCCGCAGAGAAATACTCTTGGAGGAACTCCAGTACTGAAGCCACTGGGCAGTTAACTGGGTCCACCTCACGCTCTCTACGCCAAGTAGAAAAAACACATTCCACTTAAGGCTGTACAGTCTCCTTGAAGACGGAGCCCTCTCAATGACATCTGCCGGCAGGCCGGCCTCTAGATACCTGGCCCCCTCAGGGGCAAGACGCAAGGCTCCAAATTCCCAGCCGGGGGTAATATTGTGCCCCCCGCCTGAGAAAGGAGATCCCTCCTCAGAGGGAGCTGCCACGCAGAGGACTCCCGGGAGCAAAATGATCGGGGGTAAGTGCACAGACGCAGCCTCTGCCATGTCTACACCATGGCATCCAACCACAGTGGGGCAGGATGCGTGAGAGAAGAACCACAGTGGGCAGTGAGACGTCTTTCGAGACGCAAAGATCCACTTCCACTGGGCTGAACCTCTCGCACATGGCCTCCACCAACTCTGGGTGGAGCCACCACTCCCTCGACAGGATGTCTGCTCCCTGGTTTCAGTCCCTGGGGATGTCCATCTCCCTGAGGGATGACAGTTCCCCCCTGGGACCATAGGATGGCCTGGTGCGCCAGTCTGCATAGAGGGCGTGACCTAAAGCCCCTCTTATAATTCCGATATGATACTACGGCCTCTTTGTTGGATCGTACTGGGACATGGTGGCCATGGAGGTCCAGGAAAAGGCTCCTCAGAGCTTAGTAGACCGCCATCATCTCGAGGCAATAGATGTGCCAGGAAGAATGCCAGGCTTCCCACAGACTTCCCTTAAAGCGGCCGTCCATGATTGCGCCACAACCAGTGAGGGAGGCATCTGTTGAAATGGATTTCCGGCAACAAGACGCTCCAAGCACTGGACCTTGGGACAGAAACCAAGATTTCTTCCATATAACTAGGGAACGAAGGCATCTGCGCGTTACCCTGATCATACGGAATGGATTTCCCCTCGGGGAGAACCCCCTGGTCTACAGCCACCACTGTAGGGGTCTCGTGCAACAGACCAAGAGGTTTTCACGTTGGATGCTGCTGCCATGAGCCCCAGCAGTCTCTGAAACTGCTCCACAGTGAGGCTGCTGCTGCCTAGTTTTTCTCTGGAGACCATCGCCTGTATGGACTCGATATGTGCAGGAGACCATTGTGCCCACATTGTACTCGAACTCCATACACCTCCCAGGAACATGGTTCTCTGGGATGGCATCAACGCTCTTCTTGCGTTGAGTCTCAACCCCAAACACCGAATATGGGCCAGAACGACATCTCGATGCCGAACTGTCATTTATCATGACTGGGCCATATCGAGCCGGTCGTCAATAAAATTCAGTATACGGATGCCCTGGAGTCAGATATAAGCCAGAGCTGCATCCATACTTGGTAAAGGTGCTAGAGGAAAGAGCTAGGCCAAAATAACCTGATACTGGTACCCTTCGCCCCAAAAGCGAACCTCAGGAAATTCCTGTGTGCAGGAAGGATGGAGATGCGGAATATGCGTCCTTAGATCTATCGTGGCGAACCAGTCCTCGAACAAGATCTGCCCACAATGGAATAGTGAGTGTCTTGAACCTGAATCTCCTCAGAGAACAGTTCAAGTACCTCAGATCTATTATGGGACGCAACCCCCCCCCCCCCCATCCTTTAAAAAAAAAAAAATATTATGAAGTAGCGGCCATAAAAGCCAGACTCCCTGTCTGGCTGAGGGACACTTTATGGCCTTCTTTACCAACAGGGAGCACACTTCCTGTTCCATAACCTGCCACTGGGCTAGGCACATCACCGTCCAGACCACACCGATGAACCTCGGTGGTGGAACACTGAACTGCAGTCTGTAACCTTTGCCCACGGCCACGGTACACAGGGCCCCAGCAGATATATTCGGGAGGTATAACCGTGCACCAAAACATTCTGCTTGGGGAACCAGCCTAGAGGCTGGTCTCTGGTACGCACCGATCCTCCTGCCCGACTCCCTGAAGCAGCCAGCCGGCAGAGCTTAGTCGGGGAGCATATTCCGTGTGTGAACACATTCGCTGCCCAGCTTCAGGTCTTACTAGAGGCAGCTGGAGCAGCATTCGTTCGCTGGAAATCGATGTGGCCCGAGCGTCGTAGACGGCGGATCGCAGCATCGACTTCCAGAAAACTCCACAAAGGATTTTCGGTATGCGCATGCGTTCACTGCCCAGCTGTAGGTCCTACTATAGGCGGCTGGAGCAGCGTGCGTTCGCTGGAAATCAATTTGACCCGAACGTCGTTGACGGAGGATCGCAGCAATGCTTCCATAAGACTCCACGGAGGGGGAGACCTCGATCGATCCCCGGGAGAGGGGGCTGGCCAGCAGGCCACTGAGCTTTACACACCACAGTCCAACCCACACCGATGAACCTCAGTGGTGGAACACTGAACTGCAGTCTGCACCCTTTTGCCCATGGTACACAGAGCCAAAGTAAATATATTCGGGAGGCATTACCATGCCCCGAGATACTCTACTAAGGGAACCAGTCTCTCGATGCTGGCCTCTGGTACCCACCGAGCTTCCTGGCCTACCCTCTGAAGCAGCCACCTGGCAGAGCTTAGTCAGGAGGATTTTCGGTGTACAAACGCGTTTGCTGCCCAGCTGCAAGTTCTCTAGAGGCGGCTGGAGTAGCATGCATTCACTGGAAATCAGTGTGGTCCAAGCATCGTAGACGGCGGATCGCAGCATCGACTTCCAAAAAAAAAAAAAAAAAAATCTCTACGGAGGAAGCAACCTCGATCGCTCTCCGGAAGATTTTCTTTTAGATTAATATATATATATATAAATAAGTGAACACGATTTGGATGATAGGTATAAAATATCTACTTCGAAAAGTCAGATATAAATCCCATTTAATCCCTCAGATTATTAAATGCCACCATAGTCACCCATCAATGAACATGGCCAGAATGATAGACTGAATAAACATATCTAACTCCTCAAGTCAGATAATATTTAATTCATTTTAATTCCTCAGAATTAAAATTCGGCCATAATCACCACCAGTCAATACTGTTTTAATATTTATTCATACGGAATCGTCAACTACACGCTGCCTCGGCAAACGTGTGATTCGATCCGATTACAACATATTTAGCTTCCATCCCTTGAGATAAAAGACCACAGGCGCGAGGCTGAAATGCCGGAAAAGCGCAAGCGTCAAGATATTTCTCATTAAACACAGCTGGCACCCTCAGGAGCTGACTGCTGCCTCGCCCCAAACAGTATCACACGCGTGTGTTCAATTTATTTTATTGCAGACCCGTAATCTGCGCGCTGCCTCGGCAATGTGCAATCAAGCCTGCATTATGAAGTGGCGAGCTCTCATTTACTTCACTCCTTCGATGCTGAGTACGTCTAATTCCTCTGAATCAAAATACTCAAGCATCTGGTTCTCCACCTGGGGGAAGAAACCGCAGAGCGGGCTTCTGCATGGGGACGGAGAACACAGAGTCACTACAGGCAGCCCCCTCGAAAACTGCCCGAGCGCCCTTATTTTATGAATGAAGTATCGTATTTGGTGCTTAATTTCACCCGCCTCGATACTGTGCACGTCAGACGGCTCAAGCATTGGGTTCTCCACCCCGGGGGAAGAGGCCGCATAGCGGGCTTCCACTCGGGAAAAGAGAACATCTGAACTGTCAGCGAGGACTGAGATGGTGCCTCAGCAGTTCCAAGACCCGCTGATAAGTTCATTAGCGAGTACACTAATTTATGCCACCGCGCGCTGCCTAAACAGACGCGGGATTGATGAGGCTGTCCGTCCTCTTTGAGCACGCGGCCAGCAGAGAGCGAGGCACCCTGAGCGTCAGCTTATCACAATGCCAATATGCGCGGCTCTCTCAAGAGCTGCCCTAGCATGCTGAACACCCAGGCACTTCACACAAAGCAAATGTGTGTCCGAGCCCGCATGAACGGGGACACGGGTGCACACATTGCTTGAACTCTCTCTCAGTCGCCACTCACACAATATATAATAATAATAATAATAATAATAATAATAATAATAATAATAATAATAATGCGTTCAATTTATATAGCGCTTTTCAAGACATTCAAAGCGCTTTACATAGAAGGGGGGAATCTCCTCAACCACCACCAATGTGCAGCATCCACCTGGATGATGCGACGGCAGCCATATTGCGCCAGAACGCTCACCACACATTAGCTGATTGGTGGAGAGGAGACTGAGTGATGAAGCCAATCAGGATATGGGGAGGCCATGATGGACAGGGGCCAATGGGCAAATTTGGCCAGGATGCCGGGGTTACCCTACTCTTTTTCCGAAAGACATCCTGGGATTTTTAATGACCACAGAGAGTCAGGACCTCGGTTTAACGTCTGATCCAAAAGACAGAATATGGACATATTTTTGACAAACAACAATAAATAGACAGACAATTTCACACAGAGCGTTATGCTGAAGAGCGATAACTGCCGCTACTATGCGCCGGCCTCCCTTTTATAGTTTCCGGGTATGCCGTCACATCTACGTCATGATGTAACACCAATCAGGATTGGTTCATACATCATTCATACTTCAGATGCGTTGATGCTTAGGGAGCATCCCCAAATTCGTCGTTTCGACGAAGTGCAAAGTTCCCTCGATATAGGGAACATGTTTTTAACATCTGTCTGATAACTTACTTTTGTAACCTGTAGCCTCCTCATTGTAAACAACTTTATTTATTATTTTTTTGTCATGAAAAATTAAGATTATTAAAAGAAATAAAGCCACAATGTGTTATTTGTTACATAACATTTTTATAAAAAAAATATGAATTGCTCTGCTGTTGAAGGACTTAGTTGATTTGTTTTTTTTTTTGTTGTTGTTGTTGTTTTTTTTTTACAATTAATTTCCAGCCTTTGGAAAAATTTAATAAAAACAAATATTTTTTTATAATTTTATAATCAAGTAGCCTACATAAAAATGAGGGAAAATTACTGAAAACTAAGTTAATGGATCATGCATTCTGGGTCAATATACAATACACACATCTCACTTTATGTGGTGTTTTCAAATGGAAATGCTCCCACACCAGATGTACAAGATTTTTGATAAAAAAAAGCATTGTCATTTCATCATTGAAATATTTTAGAGAGGCATACAATTTTAAGCTTTAATAATTTCAAACGTTTTAAGTACACTTGTTTAGTATACAAAATATTAGGCTACATAATCTTGCTCCCCCTCCACTGCATGGCTTTTTTCAAAGACTTGACAGTGGAGCTAGTACATGGGCCCCTTTCAATAAGAGAATGTCCTACATTCAACACTTTAAAACTCACTTAAAAAAGTGGCTTCTTGAAACCAGAGGTGTACTCATATTTAACTGTCATACATTTATCAATAGTACATGTACATGTACACTTACACTGTAAATCTAAATGTAGTATACAAGTGAATGAACAATGTCTTGCCATTTGTGTATTTATTTATTTATTTTAGGTGAATGTGAATTGTGTTGTATGATTGTTGGCTGTCTTTGTTATTTTTATGTTATCTGCCTATAGGGACTGCAGACGAAAAATAGTTATTTTTACTAATTCTGGCATATTTACATGGTGTATTTTTATAGCCTACAACAATGTTCATGAATATGCTTGGTCTATGAATAAATATGAATAAATTTTATTATTTAAACTAATAAAATAAAATAAAAATATATATCACCTATGGATATATAACTAGGATATATCTTCTATATAGCTTTATAATTCTATATATTCTATAATTCTAAGTTAGCCTATGTGAATGTGTTACTATATCTATCCTATCTGTCACTGATACCTATCAGTCAATATATCTCATTTAAATCTAGCCTAAATATAACTAACCATACCATAGCGCACAATAAATCTCACTTAGGCTATATCACAAAATCTCTCTCTTCTCACAAAAACCCACGATGTGAAGATGGATTAACTTCACTTTTAAACTGTGAGGAATGAGGTTCATTGAGATGTGCGACTGTGTGGTTTGTTCCCGCCCCTTTTCATCAAAGCAGTTTCGACAAGCGCACCTCATGAAACACTTCGGTGCTTCATATAGCTGTAGTCACGTGACATGGGTGTGTCTAATCACAGCTCGGAGCAGTGTTTCGAAACATATGCGCTTCGGGATCTCGATACAGCACCGAAACGACAGTTTCGCGTCAGCCATCCCTACTTTTTCGTCTTCAGGTACTGTTTTGTCTGAATGCTTTAAGTCAAAAGGTAATCAAAATTCATTTGATTTCTGCCTGGGATTTAGAGCATGCACAGGCAAGCTCTTATGTAGTTGTTTGTTTGTTTGTGTGCAACTGGAGCGTTAAATACAGTATGAGATCACTCCGCTGTCATCTGACTCTCTTCCTGAGGGAAGAGGATTGTTGCATCTGAGACAAGTGACATGGTCCCACTCATGCCGAGGCTGAGCGCGAACGCACGTCATGGTTGCATGGTTCCCTCTGGCGATCTGGCGGCTGACGAGATCTATCAGAAATGCTCTAAGGGATGGAATGCACTGCAAGCAGGCTGCGGCTGCGGCTGCCATGTGGGCGCGTTAGAGGAGAGATCGCTCGTATTAGACTTGCGATTGATTTCTCCCTGGCCATAAAATCATCGGCTCAGTTAAGCTTTCCATTCCTTTCTGATCTCCTTACTGAGATCGGGAGGACATAGAAGAACCCATATCCAGTATGTGCACTGACATCAGCAGGTTATGAATGCTGATGTTTGGAGGATGAGTGGATTTGGGTAGGTGTTCTCGCCACGGGCTGTCGTTAAGAGTAATCTCCGGCCCGGGTAGGCGGGAACACTGAGAGCTCCAACCCTGCCATCTGAGCTTTTTCAACGATAAGTTTTCAGTAGATGGCAGGGCATACACGGCAGCGGGTCAGCCTGATGCTACTTTATACAATGTTGGTGTTAAAAGTATACTGGGAGGATCTGCTGTGTGATCTCAATCAGGGCAAAAGTAAAGTAAAAAAATAAAAATAAAAAAATAAATAAAAACCCTGATGCAGGGCGGCAGACATGCACCACAAAAGAGGAAAGGTGTATCACAACGCGGTTGGCGTGGATGACATGGTCTTCCCCTGGTGGGTGAGTTAAGAATTACAACTGACTTTTCTCCTCTTCTTCAGCATCTTCCCAGGCGCTTCTTGCAATCGGCCCGTGGTGGGGCCGTAAAGCGATGATACTCTAGGTCCTGCCTGGCGAGTATGTGAGAAGCGCCCCCCTCAGGTACAGTGCGCCGAAGCATGCATGTTACATAGAAGCGATGAGGCACCGGAGAAGAGCGGGTGAGTCCCCTTTATAGGGAAAACATTTTTTCTTTCCCGTATGTTTGGACTCTATGCTTCCCTGAGGGGTTTTGTGGGATGATGGATGTGGGAAACAATTTTCTACAGAGAAGATTGGGCCTGTAGTTCCCCGGTGAGGTGGCTAAAATGATGTTTGTGATAAACACTGTGTGTTTATGTTAGGCTGTATGTTTTGCTAGTGCAGCACTGTGGTCTGTGGTAGGCAGTTTCTCATCTGGATATGTGAATATGAGCAGTTGGGGTCACCGCGCATGCCCGCGGGCATGTAGCGTCGATATAGACTTATGTGCATTCTCCTAGTTGAACTGTTAGGCCCATAGCCACCTCTGGGTAGCGTTAGCACCTCTGCTAGTGAAATATCTATATGAGTGTATGAGGTCAGGCTAGCGCATGAACTGCAGTAAGGTCTGTCCCAGCTCTTTTTAGGGCCTTGGTTGTTGGGTTTTATCAGATCGATGCTGGCTGGCCCTCACGAGGGAGCTGCATCAAGTTGGACAAGGCTGTTGGTGGGAATGGCGGTGGCGTCTTGTGGTGGCAAGGTGCCCTGGCAAGTTGCCCCTGGCTCCTGTCAGCACATCTGCAGGAGCTTATATCCCTACCCGACCTCCCCTCAGTTCAGGGTCATCCGGCCAACGCCCACCTCCTTTTCTCTGCGTTTGGGGGCTGTTATTAATGCAGTGGTGTGTAGCAGAATGGATTGCGACTTTGCCAGTGGTCGTGGGATGGGGTAGGTATCTCTTCGCTTGTGCGCAGTTAGACTAGCTTTGCTAACCCCGCCCCCTAGAGCTTATTGTGGCCGCGACTTCTGGGCAGCCCCTGGCCTTATCCTGGGAGGGAAGTCTGGTTGGTAGTATGTGTTGAATGCTTCACTTCCTGCTCTGTGTCTTCTGCTCCACCTTTCTAGGGGTTGGGTCGAGCTGTACTTCACAACCATCTGCTTAGCATGGGTTGGTCGGATGCTCCCCTGGGGCCGAAACACTGCCATGGCTAACACCCTTGCACGGACGGCGGGCCGCTGGATGAACAGACGGCCGCCCTGGAGGCAGGTGTCGTAAGTTGTACTCCCCTCGCTTTAGAGGGTTCAAGGCGTTTTTGCTGAATGCACTGCTGTTGGCAATGTGTTTTTAGGTCCACGCTGGCATGCGGGAGACTGTGCCATCACACAGAGGGCCCTACAGGCCGATGGGACGGACCGACTTTAGGAGGCCAGTTGGCGGGGAGACACCAGCCGAGGCAGTCCGGGCAGTTAACTACAGGACAGGTGGTAGGCCTCAGTAGGCCTCCTTGCGAGTGAGTTCCGACCATAGATATCCATAATAAAGGCTAGATGTCTCGTGCACGCTGTTGGCCAATGACGGCCTCAGCAGGCCTCCCTGCGGGAATCCCCAGCTCTTGGGCGCTCGGGTAACAAGCGTATCTTGCTATGGGAATGAGTTCCCTGTCTCCAGCTACCCGATAGTTTGTGTCGACTGCGGTAAGGTGGATGGCCTTTCTGGGCCTCCCTAAGGGTCTGCCGGAGGTGATCAGGCCTCTGCTGGCCTCCCCCGAGGGGGTGTGCTTGGGCATCAGTCACTGGATGGCTAGCACAAGCTGCTAGCAGGCAGTTCCATTTGACAGTGAGCATGGTTGCTAGCCAGGGCAGCTAGCATGTTCTGCTACCAGGTGGCAGGCCTCACTAGTTCTCCCTGAGGTCGTCCCCAGCCCCAGTGCCGGCTACTAGAAGCTTGCAGGTAATAAGCCCTGCAGGGTTTCCCGGTGGGATTTGCCATTGGATAAGCACCGTCTGTCACCGGGCCTCTAACAGGGAGCTGCCATTCGGCAATAGGCTTCCCAAGCCCTAAAGACTCTCTACTGTGCGTGAGGCCTCAAAAAGGCCTCCTTGGAGGCGAGCTCTGGGAACACAGTAACTTCTGACAGTTTGCACGTCTTGCTAGCAGGTAGCAGGCCTCTCCAGGCCTTCATGAGGGTGAGCCCCCGAGCTCTGACGCTTGGTTAGCCGGTGTAATGTGCTGTCAGGTGGTAGGCCCCTCTGGGCATCCCTGAGAAGGGATGTGTATATTAAAAAATCGCAATGGACGATGATATCGTCCGGGGGGGGGGGGGGGGGGGGGGGGATAATATTTTCATTTTGTTTTCGTTTTTTCGAACTAGAGCTTAGATCGGCTCAAAAAAAAATCAAGACCGACCCTACCTGAGCCTGTGCACCCGAGAGACCGGCCCTGCCCGACACGTTAACTGTAATTATGAGCCTGAACCCCATTTAAACCTGACCATTTTTGAATAAGTGGGCGTTCTGTCGAGAACGAGCCTGTAATGACTAATGAGCGGAGCGGAGCCGGTGTGACTCGTTCAAATCCAGCTCAGACATGACAGAAATCTGTAGCTTACTATACTTGTTGTAGCCATTAAACAATGTTTTAAATTTATGTTTAAATATTATAGCCTAATATTATTTTTTTATTTCATCTGATTATGATAGGCTATAAGTGCAAAGATGCGAGTGGGTCAGAAATGATTTTGGTGGTTATATTTAGTTTAATATTACGTTTTGTTTTGTAAAAAGCCTTTGTTTTGTTTTGTACAAATTGTCTCTTAATTTTAATAAAGGTTTCTTCGGCCAATTGCATGTATTTAATTAATAAGAAGCAAATAAGTAGACTATGAGGTCGCGGAAGCGATCGCTTTCATTGCTCATGAACTGGAGCATGTCTCAAATAAACTGAAACTCAGTAGGCTTGCCTCACAGACACAAGAAATATGTAGCCTAATATGTGTAGAAACGAAAAGATTGAAATAAGCATTATGCTTATTCAGAACTCACACGGTAAACAACCAGCTTGATACAGATGTTCCTGTCATTCAGACCTGCAACACATTTCAAAAAAAGTTGGGACAGTAAAGCATTTACCACGTTGTAATGTTGCCATTCCTTTTCACAACACTTAAAAGACGTTTAGGGACTGAAGACACCAAGTAATGAAGTGTTTCAGGTGTAATTTTGTCCCATTCTTCCTGCAAACAAGTCTTAAGGTGGGCAACAGTACGGGGTCTTCGTTGTCGCATTTTGCGCTTCAAAATGCGCCATACATTCTCTATTGGAGACAGGTCATGACTGCAGGCAGGCCAGTCAAGTACCCGTGCCCTCTTCCTCCGCAGCCAGGACTTTGTAATGTGTGCAGAATGTGGTTTTGCATTGTCTTGAAATATGCATGGACGTCCCTGGAAAAGATATCTTCTTGAAGGCAGCATATTATGCTCCAAAACCTCTACGTACTTTTCAGCATTAATGGTGCCTTCACAGAAGTGCAAGTTACCTTTGCCAAGGGCACTGACACAACCCCATACCATGACAGACCCTGGCTTTTGGACTTGTTGCTGGTAACAGTCTGGATGATCCTTTTCTTCTTTGGTCCGGAGCACACGGCGTCCATTCCTCCCAAAAAATACCTGAAAAACTGATTCATCTGACCACAGTACACATTTCCACTGTGTGATGGTCCATCCCAGATGCCTCCAAGCCCAGAGAAGTCGACGGCGCTTCTGGACACTGTTAACATAAAGCTTCCTTTTGGCACAGTACAGTTTTAACTGGCATTTGTGGATGTAACTACGTATTGTGGTACTTGACAAAGGTTTGCCAGAGTAGTCCTGAGCCCATGTGGTGATATCGCTTATAGATGAATGACGATTCTTGATGCAGTGCCGCCTGAGGGATTGGATATCACGGTTGTTCAGCTTAGGCTTGCGGCCTTGTCCTTTACGCACTGAAATTCTCCCAGATTCCTTGAATCTTGTAATTATGTTATGCACTGTTGAATGTGAAATATCCAAATCTCTTCCTATCTTTCTTTGAGGAACATTGTTTTTAAACATTTCAATAATTTTCTCACGTATTTGTTGGCAAACTGGCGATCCTCGGCCCATCTTTGCTCCTAAAGGATTAGATCTTTCTTGAATGCTGCTTTTGTACCAAATCATAATTTCAATCACCTGTTGACATCACCAGCACCAGCAGTGCTGTTCCCTCTGCTCCCGCAGGAGCTCAGTTTCTCTAACTAATTTTCTCCACTCCACCAGCAGTGCTGTTCCCTCTGCTCCCGCAGGAGCTCAGTTTCTCTAACTAATTTTCTCCACTGCACCAGCAGTGCTGTTCCCTCTGCTCCTGCAGGAGCTCAGTTTCTCTAATTTATTTCTCCACTGCACCAGCAGTGCTGTTCCCTCTGCTCCCGCAGGAGCTCAGTTTCTCTGGTTATTTTTATCCACTGCACCAGCAGTGCTGTTCCCTCTGCTCCCGCAGGAGCTCAGTTTCTCTGGTTATTTTTATCCACGGCTACAGCAGTGCTGTTCCCTCTGCTCCCGCAGGATCTCAGTTTCTCTGAATAACTTTCTCCACTGCACCAGCAGTGCTGTTTCCTCTGCTCCCGTAGAAGCCCAGTTTTCTCTGGCTAACTCGTGTCTTTGAGAGCAGAGGAGACACAACATAAAATCCAACAGTTCAAAACGTGAATTTCTAGCCCTGCTTGGCCATTTAAACTTTGCAATGCACATCGTTCCGCTGGGTCGCCCCTTCATATCGCATCTCCTCTCGCTCGCGTCCTCCGTCTAATCGCTAGAAGATCCCATCTCCATAACCCAAGCATGTCATGGCGAACTCAGGTTATGGTTAATATTTCTAATTCATTGGAAAGGCTTCTCTATTTTGCTATATCTATCTCGTTTCGTGCCCCATCGATATATAATTGTTCACAGACGCTACCCCCTCAATCGGTTCGGGGGATTTTATCAAGGTAGTTGGTTCGCTTCTCCATGGTCACCGGAGCTCAGGACATGACACAGTCCTTAGCACTATTCAAGCTTTAACAGCTCATAGTGCCAGCTTTCCCGTGGGAGAAATAATGGGCCACTAAAAGCATTTTTAAGGGCATTGCAACAACGACACAATGGTGCATTACATAAATTAAAGCCATTCCTATGCATCTGCTATGATGCCATTTTTAAGGTGCCTCATTTGTGATCAATATTATAATATTATTATATTGCGAACATTTATAATATATTTAGTAACATATATTCATAATTGCTAAACACGTCCCTGGATCAGAAACTATGTTGCTGACTCCCTGTCTTGCTTTCTATTTCAGAAATTCAGGATGCTGTCTCCAGAGGCGGACAAATTCCCAACTCCAGTACCTCACTATTCGCAACTAATATTCCCGTAACCCACCCGCTAAAACCCCTCCTCAATGCATCGCTCGATGCCATCCTCCAAGCGATGTCTCCTAGGACCCTCCAATCCTATGTGACCGCTTGGAGAAATTTTAGAGCATTCCACATCTCATACAACATACCGTTCCCCGATTTTACTCTCCTTTTAATCACCTCGGTTATTTCCCACCTCAATACTATAAAAGGCCTCCAAGTCGGGTCCATTAAAGGGTACCTGAGCGGCATTCAGTTTTCCACAAACTGATGTGTGGCGCTCCTTCTCATGAGATAAATAACTCTCTAACCTCCCTTCTGATCAAGGGATTCAAAAATCTCAACCCACCCGTCCTGACACCAGACAACCTATAACACTAGACATCCTCAACAAATGTATCCGTACCCTACGCACAGGCTACCAACCTCTCAATACCGCCCGGACACTCGATTCCAAGTATATCCTAGCCTTTTCTCGGGTTTCTCAGATGCTCAGAACTCGCTATCACTTCAAAATTCGACCCTAAAAGCCATCTCACCATCTCAGACTTATCAGTACTAGATGGAGAAACAATCTCCAATGGAGAAATTCCCAAGCGGCCGAAGCAATTAATCTCCCAGTCAAACACTCATGCTGTTCTTTCATGTTTTTCAGTGAGTCCCCGGGAAGTTCCCACACAGCACAAAAGAGAGTGGAATGTTTCCACGCAGCACGAAAGAGTGGAATGTTTCCACACAGTGCGAAAGAGTGGAATGTTTCCACGCAGCGCGAAAGAGTGGAAAGTTTCCACGAAGCGCGAAAGAGTGGAAAGTTTCCACGAAGCGCGATAGAGTGGAAAGTTTCCACAAAGCGCGAAAGAGTGGAAAATTTCCACGAAGCGTGAAAGAGGGGAAAGTTTCCACGAAGCGTGAAAGAGTGAAAGTTTCCACGTAGCGTGAAAGAGTGGAAAGTTTCCACGTAGCGTGAAAGAGTGGAAAGTTTCCACGTAGCGTGAAAGAGTGGAAAGTTTCCACGTAGCGTGAAAGAGTGAAAAGTTTCCACGTAGCGTGAAGGAGTGGAAAGTTTCCACGTAGCGTGAAAGAGTGGAAAGTTTCCACGTAGCGTGAAAGAGTGGAAAGTTTCCACGTACCGTGAAAGAGTGGAAAGTTTCCACGTAGCGTGTAAGAGTGGAAAGTTTCCACGTAGCGTGTAAGAGTGGAAAGTTTCCACGTAGCGTGTAAGAGTGGAAAGTTTCCACGTAGCGTGTAAGAGTGGAAAGTTTCCACGTAGCATGTAAGAGTGGAAACTTTCCACGTAGCGTGTAAGAGTGGAAAGTTTCCACGTAGCGTGAAAGAGTGGAAAGTTTCCATGCAGTAAGGAAATGTTTTATTGTTGTTGTTTCTCTCATATTTCTCTTTTCCCGTTTTTCTTCTTTTAGACAATCTACCACCTACGCACACCAAACCAAGGGGCCCCCTGGTCAAGCAATCAGGCCCCTTCCCGAATGCCAGCCCGCCAAGCTCAGCTTTTTGGGGGGTAATTAGCCAGGCGGCTGTCCTATGCTCTCAGCATTTTGGGGGGTACTCTGGGTTCGGGCCAAGTTCGAGCTCGAATCCCTCCCCCCGGACAGCACGCCAAATACGCATTTATATTACTCTATATAATTATATGTAAGTGTGAACTCGTGAACCGATGTTAATTAACAAAGATTCGGGAGGAGGGCTTTCAGATATTTGACACAGGTGGATAGCACTCAGCTAATCAACGAGAGGTGCATATATATACACAGCAGTCTTACCTCCATTCTGTTGACAGTTTATCAGCATCCCTCCTCCACCCCTTCTCCACATTTTGCTCTTTTAGTTCTAACCACTTACACGAAGGGGGGGGGATTCAAGCTTGAATCCCTCCCCCTGGACAGCACGCCAAATACGCATTTATATTACTCTATATAATTATATGTAAGTGTGAACTCGTGAATAACATCATTATTTAAGCCTTTTACCTCATTACTAGCCCTAAATTGCTCCTGTCCCAACTTTTTTTTAAATGTGTTGCAGGTCTGAATGACAGGAAAGGATGCATATTTACAAATGACATGAAGTTAACCAGACAAAACATGAAATATTTTGTGTTCATATTGTCTGCAATGAAATACAAGTCAAAGTAAATTTAGAAATCACTACTTTCTTTTTTTATTTGCGTTTTCCAAACTGTCCCAACTTTTTCTGATTTGGGGTTGTATATATTAGGGCTGTCCTCGACTAAGGATTTAGACAATCAAATCAGAACTGTCGACTCTCTCTATGGTCGACTGATAGTCGAATCATCTGTGTGTGTGAATGGGTTGGGAGGGGCACGACACTGTCAGCAGAAGGGTAAATCTATTTTTATTTTCCTTTACACACTGCACACAGCAACAACTTTTAATAAAGCGACCAAAACTGCCTGCCAACTGACAGACTAACTGACAATGGCTTTCTTATTTAGGTTTAAATAGCCTAAAAAGGTAATGTGGTGGATAAACATTAATAAACCGTTTTCTCATAACATGGTAAAGCCGCGATCGAAATACAGAACATCACACAAATATATAAAAGAACATTTTGATAAATAAACCTAAAAAAAGTGTTCTAATTTTAAAGGCGCGGTGCGAAGCTCTGCGCCCTTAAAGGGGTCGCACACCGATGCTCAGCTCAGCTCAGTGCCGCGACACATCTTTAAAATATTGGGCACCCCCATATTGCCCAAATGGTATGATCCTCGTTTCATAACACCAGCGAAGATTTGACCGTGAGATTGGTGGTCGAATCAGGCTCCGCATATCAATGCATCGAATCTTCGACTATTCGGGGTCACATGGCATGGCGTTCAGGAAATTATAGTATTTATAAATTTATAATATGATTGGTTGTATATCCCCTTAAGCCCGAAGTGTACCTTTTTTTAATGAAAAAAATCATAATTTAATTACTAAGCAACCCCTGAATGAATGAAATAACACATAATATATATAATTTTAGAATTGCTTAGAACCTCAGCTTTCCAATGAATCTATCCATGTTGATCAACTCTTAACGAGCACTGAGTTATTCCTCTAAGGCTACGTCTACACTAATCCGGATAAATTTAAAAACTGAGTTTTCGTCTAAAAACGCTCCACGTCCACACTATCATTTTCAAACGTTTTTCAAAAAATGTTCATCAACTTTTTCCGCTACTCATTTATTTACTCTTTGCGGCAATGTCGAGAAAAGGCACTGAGTTTTTTAACAGTACGAACTGACATTAATATTTAACAAGGCTGTCAAAACAGAAAGCATACAAAACAGCTGCTGTACAATGTCGTTCACCATCTTGGCTGAATTGGTCATATGACTGCATCACATGGCTAAAAATGGGTTACTGTATTAAAAACCCTCCGTTTTCACAGTCCACACTATGGCGCGAAGACGACGTTTTCAAAAGTATCCGCTTAAAAAAATAAAAATAAAAAATAATAATAATTTTCATATTTTTCAAAAATCTTGCATCGATCTACATAAAATCGGTGTCATTTGAAAGCTTAGAGTCTAAACTTTACAATGAATGTAGCCATTACAAGTATCTTCAAAGTAGGGAAGAGTTATTTGCTAATAAATTGAAGAAGAAAAAAAAATCTTTTTTTTGGGGGGGTGTCAATCACATCACACAACTCAGATAGTCATGTGTCATATATAATTTGAAAGGTCTCATGGAGTAGAACACAACAAGCAAAATTGATTTGGCCTTTGACTAAACTTGAGTTGTTTGTAAGTTAAGTCCAGCAAGACCCATATGTTAATAATATACTGATGCGGCATTTACAAGGCGTTTTTCAATCATAACTTCATGTAACGTGGAAAATATACAGCAGATTCTCACGATTACAGAGAGCCCAAGGTCACCATAATCCGTCTTTTAGATCTAATGATATTCCTCGTTGAAGTGTAACACAAAAAACAGTCCAGACAAATAAGAGTTGTTTAGGCTTGTAACTCCATGAAACATGGTCCAATCGTTAAAAATGGCACATCCTTGTTTTCAGCAGCCCCTCACGATTAGAAAAACAAGGACACCACAATCCATCACTCTGATCGTAAAATATTCCCAGATAGATTTAGAACACATTTTAAACTGACAGGAGCATAGAAGCTACATAAACTATTGGATCGCTAAAGTGGCGTTTAGGCTTGTAACTTAATGAAACATGCTCCGATGAGCAAAAGTGCACATCCATATTTACAGTATTAACGAATAAAAAGAGACCAAAGTCACCATAATCCGTCATATGGATCAAAAGTTCATTGAAAATGTAAACCTTACTTGTGAAAATATTACCAAAGCGAATATAAAAAAACCCTGTAATTATTCAGTTTGGGTGAAAGTATGGTTATGATTAAAAAAAAGTAAAGTAAACTAGCCAGAAAAGATGATAAACTTTCTTTTAGTTTAGTATATAGGCCTAGCTACTCTAGTGTGGGAGCTGCTGCTGTGATGCTGTACAAACTCTTCCAGTGTGAATACTCTCGCGCGTGTAGCGATAACGAGTCTCGGGGAATAATTTATTTAAATGGGACTCATATTCATGAGTCTATAATGTGACTCGCTGGTCGTACATTAGTTATTAACTTTATAACTGGACTTTTAATCCTGTTATTATCAAAGTCGATTTCAGTCATCCAGATTTTCCTCTCGTCTCGCGAGTGGAAAATCGGATTTCTTCATCGAGTATCAATCTTACAAACTCAAAGAAATATTAATTTGTTTGATCAGGACAAATAATACTTCATAAATTTGTACAATTTGTATTACTGAAATAATAACACAAAAATCAAGCTTAATTTGTAGCTAAGATCTTATTTCATCAGTGACTTCAAACCCATGAGCAAGGCATTCACTTCAATGTAATTATTGGATTTTAATAATCAACTAAAGTATACAAAACTACCATTTCACACAGGGTAAAACATGCATATATGTGGGTAACAAAAACAATATACAGGGAAAAATCTAAACTTAAATCAGCACTAGGTAACTTTTCAACCTTCATAATATATTTTTTAAGACTCTTGTGATGATAAATCGACTTACAATAGGTTGAATGACACGTCTGCCATAGCCTGATGGGGTCTGTATCGTTTTTAATCGTACTTTTAAACTTCTTTTTTCGGGTAGTAACTCGAGAACAAAAAGAACTACAAAATTCGACTGCTTTACGGCATATACGTCACTTCCACCAACACCCACACTTCCTTAAATTCGGACGTGCGAGCCCAACTTTGTTCGTCGGATAATATAGTCATGTCCGAAGCAGCAGAGACAAATAAGAAAGAAAAGGTTTTGTTGGAGGAAAGCAATAAGAGGAAACGAAAAAGTGATGGGATTTAAGGCAGGACGAGGATCAACATGTGACCAGCGTTTGCTCGTCGGCGTGAGCTGAAGGAGGCGTGCCCGACCGATGCTGTCATGCTTGTTACGGTGAGCTACCACTTAAACATTGAACTGAAGTATCAAATAGATTCTGTAAAACGGTAACCAATAGACTACTATAATGACACTGGCTTGTAAACATGAGCATCGTGATTATTTGGCGTTTGAAAAAAATAAAACCCATGAAATTATATTCATATGACATGCTGAAACAGCCCTTGGCGTGGAGAGAGGGACGTGGATAATGATCCCGGAAACGGATCCAGGCTTCCTCCTCCCCGGGCCGCTGGCCTGGGAGTCGCTGATGCCTCGGCCGCGCCCCCCGTTCTCCACCTCGGCGCTGGCCGGGGCGGCACTCCAGCTCTGGACCTGGGAGCGAGGACAGGTTTAGAGAGAGACGGGGTGGGGTTAGGAGGAGAGAGAGAGAGAGAGAAGAGAGAGAGAAGCCGCTGGCAAGGGCTCGCCGACCCCGTGGCACGCCACTATCTGGTCCTCCGCCAACTGGATGGCCTGGTCCAGTGACGCCGGGCGGTGGCACTGGACCCACTGCGCGGTCTTCCTCGGAAGCAGCGCGACGAACTGCTCCAGCACCACACGGTTGATGATTCCCTCGGCGTCGCATTCTCCGGCCATCAGCCACTTGCGGCACGAGTCCCGGAGCTGGTGCGCGAAAATGAAGGGCCGGCCGGACTCTTCGAGCGCCAGAGTCCGGAACCGCTAGCGGTGCTGTTCCGGTGTCCGGCCGACCCGCTGCAGAATGGCGCGCTTGAGGTCGTCGTAGACCAGGAGGTTCTTGACTGGCAGTTGGTGGGTGGCTACCTGCGCTTCTCCCGATTGTAGGTGCAGGAGCCGCATGGGCCAGTCATCCTTGGGCCAGTCCCGAGCGGCGGCGGACCTCTCGAAGAGGTCGATGAACGCCTCCGGGTCGTCCATCGGACCCATCTTCGAGAGCGCGATGGTGGCAGCCGAGTCGCTGGCGGGTCTGGGACTGGCCTGAACCTCCCGGTCCATCCAGCTCTGGAACAACTCGCGGTCCTCATGCTGGGCCTGGAGGAGCGCCTCAAACCTCTTTTGCTGCTCCTCCCTGACGGCCCACAGATCCTGATGAGTTTCCTGGTGGAGGCCCGCGAGCGATTGCACCAGGTCCGCAAGTGGGTGGCGTGACGGAGTTTCCATGGCGGCGTGCACCCTTCTTACTCCCGGGTTTTCGGCACCAGTGTGGTTAGGTTCTTGGGTGAAAGGAAGAAGGCGGGTCGGAATGACTGGGACTAGTAAAACTTTTATTTCTCAAACACAACGTGTAAACACAACCACGCACGAGGGCGTAAAACCCAGTGTCTCCAACTCATCTCTCAAGTCTTTGCTATCGTCTCAGGCTCAGGGGTGTGTGACTAGTCCCAGTCCAAACTCTCTCTCCCTCGTCTCTCTCTGCCGTGGCTTTTAAGCCGTCTCTCCACGGCAATTACTGCAATCAGACACAGGTGTCATTTATTTGCACTTGACCCACTTACGCCCCGCTCGGCTCCGCATTCTCTCTCCCTCTGCCGATCCCGCAAAACCACGCCTCCCCTGCCACAATTGTTAGGGGTGCTGGGACGAAACAGGGACCCAAGCGCAGATTAGCAGTTAGCTTAGTTTATTGACCCAACAGTAAGGCAAAACAACACAAAATAACAGGCAGCCGAGCTGCCAGGTAAAGGGCTGAGCCGAGGCGAAATCCAAGGAGCAGTCAGGATATAAGCCAGGAGACCGTTCAGCAATGCAACAATCCCTAAGGAGAGTTGGTAAGGAAGATGGGCCAGGCAGGGGTCGAAACCAGAGGGAAACCACAGTCCCAGGAGCACAGCCCAGGTAACAGTCCAAAACAGAAGCAGAAAATCATTTAACATGTAACTGATCCAACACAGGTCTGCATACAGGAACTGGGCAAAACAAAGAAGAAAAAACAAGATTTAAACAAACAATCAGGGCATGAAAGCTTGGCACGACTAGAACAGGATTAGTTAGGACAGTAGTGAAACGGACGGTAACCAAGACACACTGACAGAGAAGCAAAGATAGAGAGAAGCATAAGTAGTGGAGGAATCAATGTAAAAACAAGAGACAGGTGTGTGTGGGGAGAGCTGGGGCACTAATTAGAATGAGGTGCAGCTGTGATGGCCGAGTGAGTAGAACAGACAACCACACACACACACAAAAAACCTGATGATCAAACCAGAGTCCTGACAGGACCCCCCACCCCAGGAATGCCACCAGGCTTCCCAGGATGAGGGGCAGATCGATGGTATTCCTCAATAAGAGAGCGGTCCAGAATGTCCCGAGTCGGAACCCAACATCTCTCCTCCGGACCGTACCCCTCCCAATCAACCAGATACTGGTATCCCCTGCCCCGCCGCCTGGAATCAAGAATCCTCCTGACGGTGAAAGCGGGAGCACCCTCAACCATCAGGGGGGGAGGGGGGATGGGATTAGAAGAAACATGTGAAGAAGAGCGAGAACGAATAAAAGGCTTGACACAAGACACATGAAACACTGGGTGCACTCGACGAAGAGGATGTGGGAGCCGAAGCCGAACCGCCACCGGGCTGAGCACCTTAACAATGGGGTATGGCCCAATGAACCGTGGTGCCAACTTCTTGGAGGGCACCTTAAGAGGCAGGTCTTTGGTGGAGAGCCATACCTTTTGTCCACAGATGTACTTGGGTGCCTCAGCCCGACGACGGTCCGCCAATCTCTTGGTGCGTTCCCTAGTTTTCAGAAGTGCTTCCCTGGCTCTCCTCCAGGTCCGCCGACATCGATTGATAAATGCCTGAACTGAGGGAACCGCAGCTTCGGAACCCTGTGAAGGAAACAGAGGGGGTTGATATCCCAGACAGCAAGAAAAAGGAGATAATCCAGTAGACGACACCGGCAATGTATTGTGAGCATACTCAACCCACGTAAGCTGCTGGCACCAGGATGAGGGATTGTGAGAAGCCAGACAGCGAAGGGCCCTCCCGAGGTCCTGGTTCGCACGCTCGGTCTGGCCGTTGGTTTGTGGATGGAATCCTGACGACAGACTAGCAGTAGCACCAATCTGTCGATAGAACTCCCTCCAGAAGTGGGAGACGAACTGGGGGCCTCTGTCAGAAACCACGTCCTCCGGAAGACCATGGATCCGAAAGACGTGGTCCAGGACTGCCCGTGCAGTCTCCCTGGCTGAAGGAAGTTTAGGGAGAGGGATGAAGTGAACCGCTTTAGAAAAGCGATCCACTACAGTGAGGACAACCGTATTGCCACTGGACTCCGGTAATCCAGACACAAAGTCCAGCGCAATATGGGACCAGGGGCGAGATGGTACAGGGAGAGGTTGGAGCAAACCAACGGGTACAGAACTAGAGGATTTGTTTTGAGCACAGACCGAGCAGGCGACCACAAAACCACGAACATCCCTTACCATGCCTGGCCACCAAAAACGCTGGCGAATGGCAGCCAACGTTCTCCTCACTCCTGGGTGACAGACCAGCCTGGACGAGTGGCCCCACTCTAGAACCTCTGGCCGAACCGACTCCGGAACAAACAACAGACCAACTGGGCCTCCCTCCGGTACCTCTGCCCCTGACTGAGCCTGCCTGACACTGTCCTCGATACCCCAGGTGACGGACCCCACCACACAACCAGGTAAAAGAATGGTGTCTGGTGGAGTTGCGTCCTCCGGAGCTGTGAACTGACGAGAGAGAGCGTCAGGCTTAATGTTTTTGGAGCCCGGCCGGTAAGACAGGGTAAAATTAAAGCGCCCAAAGAAAAGTGCCCAGCGAGCCTGCCTGGAATTCAATCGTTTGGCTGTTTGGATATACTCCAAGTTCCGGTGGTCGTTTCAGACCAGAAATGGCTCAGCCGAACCCTCCAACCAATGGCGCCACTCCCCCAAAGCCAGCCGCACTGCCAACAACTCACGATTGCCGATGTCGTAGTTCCGTTCTGAGGGAGACAATCGGTGTGAAAAATAAGCACACGGATGCAATTTATTGTCAAGAGGAGACCGTTGCGAAAGCACCGCTCCGACACCTACCTCTGACGCATCAACCTCCACAACAAACTGCCGCATGGGGTCCGGAGTTATTAAGACAGGAGCAGACGAAAACCGCCTCTTAAGTTCATCAAAGGCTGCCTGAGCAGCTGAGGACCAACAAAACGGTTTCTTTGTGGAGGTTAATGCTGTCAGAGGAGCCGCCACCTGGCCAAAATTTCGGATAAACCGCCGGTAGAAATTGGCAAAGCCAATAAAACTTTGCAATGCCTTACGGTTGCCAGGTGTGGGCCAGTCAGAGACGGCTTCTACCTTCGCAGGGTCCATGCGAATCCCCTCCACTGATATGATGTGTCCCAAAAACGGAACTGACTGGTTGTGGAAGGAACACTTCTCCGCCTTAGCAAACAGTTGGTTCTCTAGCAACCGCTGCAACACTCGTCTGACGTGCTGTATGTGTACCTGGAGTGAACGAGAAAAAATGAGGATGTCATCCAGATACACAAAGACAAATTTGTTGATCATGTCTCTCAGCACGTCATTGACGAGTGCCTGGAAGACGGCTGGAGCATTAGTCAAACCAAAGGGAAGGACCCTGTACTCAAAATGCCCTGTGGGTGTATTAAAAGCCGTCTTCCATTCGTCCCCCTCCCTGATTCGAACCAAATGATAGGCGTTTCGAAGGTCCAACTTCGTGAAGTACCTTGCCCCCTGCAGGATCTCAAAGGCTGATGACATCAAAGGTAGTGGATACCTATTCTTAATGGTGATGTCATTCAGCCCCCGGTAATCAATGCAAGGGCGCAAGGAACCATCCTTTTTCTTCACAAAGAAGAACCCCGCCCCTGCTGGAGAGGAAGAAGGACGAATTACACCGGCTGCCAGAGACTCAGAAAGATACTTCTCCATGGCCGCCCGTTCAGGAGCAGACAAGGAAAATAACCGTCCCTTCGGCGGAGAAGTGCCAGGAAGGAGATTGATGGCACAATCATAGGGACGGTGTGGAGGAAGAGATGCAGCCCGGGAGTGACTGAAAACCGCCCGCAAATCATTGTAGACCTCAGGAACCCCAGAGAGATCAACAGGCTCCTCCTGCAACACAGGAAAAGAAGAGACAGAAGACAAGGCAGATACAAGACAATGGGCATGACAATAAGGACTCCATGATAAGATGGTGTTTTCAGACCAGTTAATGTGTGGATTGTGAGTGGTTAACCAGGAATGACCCAAGACTACCGGAGTAAGGGGTGAGTGAGTGACAAAGAAAACGATTTCTTCTCTGTGATTACCAGATGTAATAACTTGTAATGGAACTGTGGTCTGGGAAATGGTGGTGAGTTTTCTGCCATCTAAAGCATGAGCAGTGAGGACAGGAGAGAGAGATTGAAAAGAAATGCCCTTCCTCAAAGCCCAAGAAAAATCAATAAAATTCCCTTCGGCCCCGGAATCAATGAGGGCAGAGAGTTGATGAACAACACCTTTATATGTGACAGAGACTGGAAGCATAGAGCGGGAACCAGTAGATGGGGTGGTGGAAGTAGCGCTCGTCAGTACCCCCTTGTTTACTGACGAGCGTTGGCTTTTGTCGGACAGGAAGAAGCAAAATGTCCCGGTCGGCCACAGTAGAGACATAATCCTTTGGACAGACGTTTCTGTTTCTCCTCAGCAGATAACCGGTACCTGCCCAACTGCATAGGTTCCGGAGCAGATGAGTGGACTGGAGTATCAGAAACTGAAAAAGCAGACACAGAGTCAAGCAAAGACAAGGATGTAGAAGCCCGAGCTCTCCGACGAAGATCCCGTCGATTATCCAAACGAACTGCCAGATCAACAAGTTCATCAAGATGTTCAGGAAGATCATGAGCATACATCTCATCCCTTATCTCATCCTCCAGCCCCTCCGTGAACCTGGCCGCCAGAGCGGTGTCATTCCACTCACTTGATGCAGCAAGAGTACGAAATTCGATGGCGAAGTCAGCTACTGAACGTCTCCCCTGACGAAGTGCTGCCAGCAACCTTGATGCCTCCTTACCGAGTGCTGAGCGGTCGAATATCTTGACAAACTCAGCTTTAAAGCTGGAAAACTCCATACAACATGCCGCCTTTGCTGCCCAAACAGAAGTGGCCCACTCCCGAGCTCGACCGGCAAGGAGAGAGATGACAAATGCTACTTAGGCTGAATCTGAGGCATAAGTGAGGGGTTGCAGAGAGAAAATCACCTCACATTGAATAATGAATGCACGACATACTGTGGGCTCACCGGAGTAAATAGGAGGGTTGTTGATGCGTGGTTTAGGGGTGACTGAAGAATGTCCAGTGGCCGGCGTCACAAGAGTACGTTCAGTCTCCTTTCGGCGCACAGCTTCGGTAAGCTCGGTGACTTGGCTGGCTAATGAGTCCACAGCATGACTAGCAGCCACCAGCTCCCCTTGATGCTGTCCGAGCAGCGCACCCTGTGCTTCCAAAGCCGAGCGTAACTGCGATTGATCTGCTGGATCCATCCTGGTCAGTGTGTACTGTTAGGGGTGCTGGGACGAAACAGGGACCCAAGCGCAGATTAGCAGTTAGCTTAGTTTATTGACCCAACAGTAAGGCAAAACAACACAAAATAACAGGCAGCCGAGCTGCCAGGTAAAGGGCTGAGCCGAGGCGAAATCCAAGGAGCAGTCAGGATATAAGCCAGGAGACCGTTCAGCAATGCAACAATCCCTAAGGAGAGTTGGTAAGGAAGATGGGCCAGGCAGGGGTCGAAACCAGAGGGAAACCACAGTCCCAGGAGCACAGCCCAGGTAACAGTCCAAAACAGAAGCAGAAAATCATTTAACATGTAACTGATCCAACACAGGTCTGCATACAGGAACTGGGCAAAACAAAGAAGAAAAAACAAGATTTAAACAAACAATCAGGGCATGAAAGCTTGGCACGACTAGAACAGGATTAGTTAGGACAGTAGTGAAACGGACGGTAACCAAGACACACTGACAGAGAAGCAAAGATAGAGAGAAGCATAAGTAGTGGAGGAATCAATGTAAAAACAAGAGACAGGTGTGTGTGGGGAGAGCTGGGGCACTAATTAGAATGAGGTGCAGCTGTGATGGCCGAGTGAGTGGAACAGACAACCACACACACAAAAAAAACCTGATGATCAAACCAGAGTCCTGACAACAATGATGTTGATATATATATATATATATATATATATATATATATATATATATATATATATATATATATGTGTGTGTGTGTGTGTGTGTGTGTGTTTATTTTGTGTAATGGCCATTATTTGTGTACGTGTTTTCCCCTTTTTGCGTTAATTGGTCACCTGTGTATAAATTCATGCCTTGTGTTTTTAAGAGTCAGTCCTGTGAGAGGGCAGGTCTTAAAAATTAAATGATTGATTTTATTTCGTGAACTCCTTTTCATATTTTTAAGACATTTGAAATTGTCTATTATCTAACCTTCTGTTGAAGCTGGTGGAGGAAACTTTAAAAATAAAATAAAACGAACTAAAAAATATTAATGATGCTGTTATTAAAAAATTATTTGACAGCGTATTAACACCTAATTACATTTTAATGACAAATTAAACTTGTGCCACTGAAAAAAATGTATGACATTATAATGGCCTCAGTCAACACCAAAACCAACCACATGACAGTTTAAGGTTAACCCTATAAGCTAAGTAAGTTTCTTAAATTTGATAATCTGTTATGTCATGTTTATGACAGGTTATGTTGTCTTGGTAATGTCAAGTTGTCATGACAAAGACACTGGCAGGTTATGATGTATTGGTTTATGTCAAGTTGTCATAACAAAGACAACTCAGAAATGTCATCATTGCATTAAAAATGACATAATTAAGCGAATGACACTTAATGACAGTTGTCATAAACATTCATAAAAACTCCTTCATATTCATGACACGTGTCATGTCATGATTATGAAGGTGTCATGTCAGTCTTTTGCAGTACCTCAGAAGAGGTGGCGCGCCATCGTGTATCCCCCGATCTAGCGGTCCTCCAGGTGCAAAGCAGAGGGCTGCTACTTTGGCTGATGACCTTGGTGGGGACCTGAGGGTGACGGTCAGAGCAAACCCGACGGGTCTCATGGCTCCTCGGGCCCCTCCCCCCTCCACTGTGCCAGTGGAGTTTCCGGAAGGGCGTGCTGACCTCCCACGTGGAGCGCCAGTCGTCTCTTTTGGGGCTCCGGCGGAGGACCAGATGTCGGTCACTGCATCGGGGGATGAGCTAATGGGCTCCGAGGATGAAGACTTGGCTGCGTTGCCCCCTTCGGGTGTGACAGCGTTGCCCGAGTCCGACCCGGAGCTTACGGCTATGCTTGCCCGGGCCGCCGCAAGTGTCGGGCTTGAGTGGAACCCTCCACCACGTCCCGAACCTTCGCGGTTGGACGATTGGTTTCTCGGGACGGGTCGCGCTGGTTCTCAGCGTCCCGCCCCGGTGCCTTTCTTCCCGGAAGTGCATCAGGAGCTCACGAAGTCGTGGGTGGCGCCGTATAGCGCTCGCCTGCGATCGACTGATTCTCCATCCTCACTTCCCTCGATGGTGGTGCGGCTAAGGGCTACGAGGGGATCCCTCCAGTCGAGCGGTCGGTTGCGATGCACCTGTGTCCTAAGACCACTGCGGACTAAGATCGCGTCTCCCCTCCCAGGCGTGTAAGTTCTCATCCGGCTTGACGGACAAGGCTTACGCAGCCTGCGGAGAGGCCGCATCAGCTTTGCATGTCATGGCGCTCCTGCAGGTCCACCAGGCCAAGGCGCTCATGGAACTGCACGAGGGTAGTTCTGACCAGGCAGTTATGCAGGAACTGCGTGCGGCGACGGACCTCGCCCTCCGGGCGACGAAAGTCACTGCATGCTACCTGGGTCGGGCGATGTCCACTCTGGTGGTCCAGGAACGCCACCTGTGGCTGAACCTGACAGACATGCGGGATTCGGACAAAGTTCGTTTTTTGAACGCCCCTGTCTGTCAGGCCGGCCTCTTCGGCGACGCCATCGAGGACTTTGCCCAGCAGTTCTCGGTGGCCAAGAAGCAGACGGAGGCCATAAAGAACATCCGGCCCTGGCGGCCCGCTGCTGCCTCCACCCAGCAGCCCGGGGCAGCCCCCCAGTCTGCTCATCGCCGAGGGCGTCCCCCGGCGTCCGCCTCCACCCCTGCCAAGCCCAAGCAGCAGCCTCCACCCGCGAAGCAGGGTGCCGGACGCAAGGGGGCCGCCCAACCTGTCCAGGGTCCCGTGAAGCCGGCCGGCAAGCGCAAGGGGAAGCCGCCCTGAGACGGGCAGCCCAGGGAGAAGAGGAGCTGCTCTGAGGGAGATGATGTCCGCAACGCTGGCTCACTTCCCTGCCTCCGGGCAGTGGGCAGCAGAGTGGGCTCCGAGGACGCCTCCGGGCCTTCTCACCCACTCTCTGTCCAAACCAGGAGTGCTCAGGCATCACTCTGGGCCGCCTCCGGGCCTCCCGAGTCGGGCCAGAGTACTCCGCTTCGCTGCCCCACCCCGGGCACGTCTGTGGTGCCGTTGGTCCCGCTTGTACGGTCTCTGGGGGCCTGGCTAGGTCTCCCCAGGCCGTCTCGCTGGCTCATCCATACCATCAGACTCGGCTACGCGATTCAGTTCGCACGCCGGCCGCCCAAGTACAGGGGCATCCTCTTCACCTCCGTGCGAAGCAGCGATTCTCATGTCTTGAGGTCAGAGATCATGTCTTGAGGTCAGAGATCGAGGTCCTACTGGCGAAGGACGCGATCGAGCCGGTTCCTCCAGCCGATATGAAGACGGGGTTCTACAGCCCCTACTTCATTGTGCCCAAGAAAGGGGGCGGGTTACGACCAATCCTGGACCTGCGAGTTCTGAATCGGGCCCTGCACAAGCTCCCGTTCAGAATGTTGACGCAGAAACGCATTTTTCAATGCATCCGTCCCCAGGATTGGTTTGCAGCGATCAACCTGAAGGACGCGTACTTCCATGTGTCTATTCTCCCTCGACACAGACCGTTCCTGCGCTTTGCGTTCGAGGGGAAAGCATATCAGTACAAGGTCCTGCCCTTCGGGCTGTCCCTGTCGCCCCGCCTCTTCACGAAGGTCGCAGAGGCAGCCATTGTTCCACTCAGAGAACGCGGCGTTCGGATTCTCAACTACCTCAACGATTGGCTGATCCTAGCCCAGTCGAAGGACCAGTTGTGCGAACACAGGTACCTGGTGCTTAGTCACCTCAGCCAGTTGGGCCTTAGGGTCAACCGAGAGAAGAGCAAACTCGGTCCTACACAGAGGATCTCTTATCTCGGTATGGAGTTGGACTCGGTCAACCGGACTGCGCGCCTCACTGAGGAGCGAGTCCAGTCGGTGTTGAACTGCTTGAATATGTTCAAGAGCAGGACAGCGGTCCCACTGAAATTCTTTCAGAGGCTCCTGGGGCATATGGCATCTGCAGCCTCGGTCACGCCGCTCGGATTGCTTCATATGAGACCGCTTCAACGCTGGCTCAATGGCCGAGTCCCGAGGTGGGCGTGGCAGAGCGGCCAGTACCGGGTCCCAGTGACTCCTTACTGCCGCCAAACCTTCAGCCCGTGGTCCAACACTTCGTTTCTCCGGGCCGGGGTCCCCCTAGAACAAGTGTCCAGGCATGCTGTACTATTCACGGATGCCTCCGCCACCGGCTGGGGGGCCACGTACAATGGGCATGCAGTTGCTGGGCTGTGGACGGGGCCGCAATTGCATTGGCACATCAATTGCCTCAAGTTAATGGCAGTACACTTGGCACTCTGCCGCCTCAAGGGGCCGCTGCCTGGCAAGCATGTACTGGTCCGTACGGACAGCACCACGGCCGTTGCATACATCATCCGTCAGGGTGGTCTACGCTCCCGTCGTCTGCTCCAACTCGCCCGCCACCTCCTCCTGTGGAGTCAGAAGCAGCTGAGGTCGCTTCGGCCATTCATGTCCCTGGTGCGCTGAACCAGACAGCCGACAAGCTCTCTTGTCAGCCGACACTTCCGGGAGAGTGGCGACTCCACCCCCAGGCGGTCCAGCTGATATGGGACCAGTTCGGAGCCGCACAGTTTAGACCTGTTTGCCTCTCCGGACTCGACCCATTGCCAGTGGTACTATTCCCTGATCGGGGGTACCCTCGGCACAGATGCACTGGCGCACAGCTGGCCCCGGGACCTACGCAAGTATGCGTTTCCCCCAGTGAGCCTTCTCGCACAGACTCTGTGCAAGGTCAGGGAGGACGAGGAGCAGGTCTTGTTAGTTGCGCCGTATTGGCCCAACCGGACCTGGTTCCCAGAACTTACACTCCTCGCGACAGCCCCTCCTTGGCCGATTCCCCTGAGGAAGGACCTTCTTTCTCAGGGACGGGGCCCGCTATGGCACCCGCGTCCAGAACTCTGGAATCTTCATGTCTGGTCCCTGGACGGGACGCGGAGGTTCTAGATGGACTACCACAAGCTGTCGTAGATACCCCCTCTGCGAGGCGCCTCTATGCTCTGAAGTGGAACCTGTTCGTTGAGTGGTGCGATTCCCGCCAGGAAGACCCCCGAAGGTGTTCGATTAGTGTCGTGCTTTCCTTCCTGCAAGACGGGTTGGAGAGAAGGCTGTCTCCCTCCACCCTCAAGGTATATGCTGCTGCGATAGCAGCGTACCATGATGTAGTAGAAGGTAAGTCCGTGGGGAAGCACGACCTAATCGTCAGGTTCCTCAGAGGTGCGAGGAGACTAAATCCTCCTCGTCCTACCTCGGTACCCTCTTGGGACTTGGCTCTAGTGCTCAGAGCACTTCAGAGCCCCCCATTCGAGCCTTTGGCGTCTTGTGAGCTTAAAATCTTGTCGATGAAGACAGTGCTCCTGACGGCGTTGGCCTCGATCAAGAGGGTAGGGGACCTGCATGCACTTTCGGTCAACGAATCGTGCCTAGAATTCGGGCCCGGTAACTCTCACGTTGTCCTGAGACCCGGCCCGGATATGTGCCCAAGGTTCCTACCACTCCCTTCCGGGACCAGGTAGTGAACCTGCAAGCGCTGCCTTCGGAGGAGGCAGACCCAGCCCTGGCTTTGTTGTGTCCGGTCCGCGCTCTTCGCGCTTACGTTGACCGGACACAGAGCCTTCGGACCTCAGAGCAACTCTTCGTCTGTTACGGAGGCCAGCAGAAGGGAAAGGCTGTCTCCAAGCAGAGGTTAGCCCACTGGATAGTGGATGCTATAGTCTTGGCTTACCAGTCCCAAGACGTGCCTTGCCCGTTCGGTGTAAGAGCACACTCCACTAGGAGTGTTGCTTCTTCCTGGGCGCTGGCTCAAGGCGCCTCGCTGACAGACATATGTAGAGCTGCGGGCTGGGCGACACCTAACCCGTTTGCTAGATTCTATAGCTTTTGTGTAGAGCCGGTATCTTCCCGCATCCTCGCCCCCAGTGGCCAGGAGCGTTAAGTGCCCGTTCTAAGTGTCGGCTTGCGAAACGCCACTCCCGCCCTCTGGGCCGGATACGTGCGTCTATTTGTCTCCAGTTGTGTTCCCCGGGAAACCGGCTAACCCTGTCGAGCTCCTCTGTCACCCCTCCGGTGTCAGAAGTTGCGGACCGTCTGACGCCAGGCCTGCACCCGTATGCTTGTGAAACGTGGCTGTAGGCTGGGTTCCATATGTAGCGGTTCCCTCACGGCAACCCCATATGTGTATTCTTCCATGGTACCAGCTACCCTTCGGGCTAGCCCCGTGTCTTTCCCTCGACAGAGCCCGCTCTGTCGTTCTCTGGGCGTGTTCTTTCCCCCCTTCAATCAAGCTGGAACCACCCCAGAGACTGCCATATGTTGCACTACCCTGCCAGGTTAGTCCTTATGTGTATTCTGCCACCTCTCCTTCCCTGAAGGACGTGGCCCCGCAGCGTACCCTCTCTCTGAGGTAGGCACGCTTTCCCAGCGTTATCCAATAGTCATTCTGAGTGGGTCTTGCAGAAACAGCAGTGACTGTACTCCCTGCTTGGAGCCCTGACTTCCATACCATACTAGACGGTGCAGTGCGCTCGAGCAGGACGCTGGAAGGGCCAGCATCCTGGCGTTTTCCATAGGGATCCCATTCGTCGGTTCAGTTCTGACGTACGTCGAACGTGACCGACTGAAAGGGAACGTCTCGGTTACGTATGTATCCCTCGTTCCCTGAAGGAGGGAACGGAGACGTACGTCCCGTCGCCAGATGCTGTGCTTCCGCTAGGAGTCCGGTCACCTCTCGGCTCCTCAGCAGGAAAAGCGCTGATCTACCATTCCACTTCCTGTTTTATACCTGCGCTGCAGGGCGGAGCGTGGAATGCGTGATCGCATGCCAAATTTCATTGGCTCGTTGTTAGATGCTCGAAGTAGGATTGGTCTCTAAAGTAAGATCCCATTCGTCGGTTCAGTTCTGACATACGTCTCTGTTCCCTCCTTCAGGGAACGAGGGTTACATACGTAACCGAGACGTTCTCTTTTCTATAGGCATGGATTCGACAACCAACGTGCTAGAGAAATATTAGCTGCATTTATTGCAGAAATATTATTTCAGAAATATTAATGTAGGCTAAATTGCATCTGCTGCGTGACCCACTGGACAGCGAAAGATAGATTCTAGCGAAGCGACGACCAGTACCAATTTAAGTGTAGGCTAAATATGCTGCAGTGCAGTCATATCTATTATTTTATAAGGCACACTGAGTTTTGGACAAGGGATGAAGCTTAAGCTTAAGCTTACTATCACAGTGCATCTGCTGTTTTGGTTGTTATTCCTTTAGTTTTTTGTTTTTTGTTGTTGTTTGTTTGTTTTTAGATAATATAGCTTTATAATTTCTTTAGGGCAATTATATTTTATAAATAAAGGCAAGAATTGTAATCTTTTTTTAAATATATTTGTCCTCTTTTTATGAATTCTGAAGTGGCATTTAGACCTATTTGCAAACTGTGTTAATGCTGCTCGGAAGATTAATACATAATTACAATTACATATAGTGTTATGAGATTAAAGATTTAAATATAATTTTTTGAATAGGCCTAATCTTTTGAAATACTTTTTATTTATTTATGAAACTATACTTAGATTATGAGAGTTATTAAGACCCCAGAAGGTGGCAGCACATCACTGTCTTAATAATAGGCCTAGTAAGTCAGTGAGTCATTCATTCAACCGATTCGTTTAAAACGCTGAATCAGGAATGAAGTAAGTGGAAATCAATGGGACATTGAATCATTCACTCAACCAATTTGTTTAAAGAATCAGATTTATTAATGAACAGCACAGCTCAACGAGTCAGCCGCACAACAGTTCTGTAGCTTTATTTTGCAATAGCATTAATTCATTCGATTTTAGCTTCATCCCTTGTTTAAAACTCAGTGTACTGTCTGACATAAAAGTTGTGCCTACTGCATAGTTACATTTAAATACTGATGCGCTTATTTACCTGTAACTGTATCTGCGTGGGTCACGCAGCTTTTGCCGCACAGATTTTGATAGTTGGACTCAATAACACCAGTGGTGTGCCAGAGAAGTAAGCTGATGGGTAATGTGGGTGCAGATGAGAGGTAACCTACATTAATATTTCTGAAATAATAAATGCAGCTAATATTTCTCTAGCACGTTGGTTGTTGAATCCATGCCTATAGACAAGAGAACCCTTTCTAGTCCCTGTCCAGTGCGATCTAAGCATAATCAGGTTGTTTGATGAGAGAGAGTTTATTAAACACTTTAAGAATCCGTCCAGCAGGAGGATTGTTACGGTCGTTTCACACTGCTAATGTGAGCAGTGCATCAGCTGCACGTCAGCGTAACTACACCGTCACTGCAGCTGCAGACGCGCGACAGTTTTCACACTGGAAGCAGTTGAACAGCATCACAGCAGCGACTCCCACGCTAGAGTAGCTAGGCCTACATACTAAACTAAAAGAAAATGTTCATATTCATCATATTTTCTGGCTAGTTTACTTTAGTTTTTATAATCATAACCATACTTTCACCCATCTGAATAATTACAGGGTTTTTTTATATTCGCTTTGGTACTATTTTCACAAGTAAGGTGTACATTTTCAAAACTCTTAGTACAAAAATCCATGATCACACTTGTAACACAGCTAGTCATTCTTTCAAACCCTGATGTAATGCTTTCAATTATATCAGTTACACATATTTTCACTCCACATAATCATTGTTTCATTTGGTTTAATCACCGAAAAACAATTGTATGATCTTTCAATTTAGTACTTTTAACAATCAGTTCATCCTACAGCAAACAGTGCAAGATACATGTTTCAAATTGCAGTAACACAGGCTACAGATGCCACATAAGAATATATGTTTGCATTACCTAACTTATGTAAATGAATCCATAATATTTGTTATAGTATCTATTTAGTGTGTTATCAAAAGGTGTAATAAAGTTATGACACAGCCATGAGGTTCTAGCTTCTAGTAATCTGTTTACAGTATCACATGGCATACATACTGTAATGTGTAATGCTGTATTTGATTCCATCCGTCTTATCCATCCCTTATACTCTATTCTGCTCTATGTTCCCTGACACACACAGACTCATACACACGTCTGGTTCATTATCTGTCTGGGTATAGCCTACATAGGCGTATTGATTTTTATACTGTACAAACTGTATATTCTCTCCCCTTACACTATATCTACCCATCACACAAAACTTTCTGCATTTTTACATTTTCAAAAAAAAAAAACAACAACAACAAAAAACGAATAATTCTGTAGGATTTATAAGCTTGTTTCCTCATAGAAAGCAAAAAATGTCCCTGCAAGGACAAGGATTTAGGATATTCCCATCTTTAAAATTGCCCCCATAATGTAGATTTTTGTGTATTGTACAACACAATTGAAAATATGCTGAAATGTTTGAAAAAATTTGAACTTTGATGATCTGTTGTGGAATTAGTACTATGAGTTTTGAAAATGTACACCTTGCTTGTGAAAATAGTACCAAAGCGAATAAAAAAATAAAAAAAAGTAAAACAAGTTTAAATGGTTACATCTTCTACGGATATTTTGTATTCTTCGTTTTCTTTAATGGCATAGGGCCTACTGCAGTTATTGTTAAAACGTGCTTCTTGTGTGCATTTTGAGCGATATTCTATTTATTTGTCTATCAAAAGTGTGCTTTCACTTTACACCAACTGCAGCTACAGATAGGCTATACAGATATATGTATATATATATATATATATATATATATATATATATATATATGTTTGTAACCGGCCGTAATACAGTATTATATAGTATAATCCAGATATCACTGACTACGCCACCTTGGGAATTACACCCAAGGAAATAAGAAAGGAACACAGGTCGGTGGTGCAGTGAAAAGACAGAGTCGGGTCATCCAATAAACCAATGAAGAGTTTTATTTAAAAGACAGAAAGTTAAAATGTTTCACTTGCATCGTTTAATCATGGTATAAATCACTAGCACATTTATTGTAACAATACTAAACATATCAAGGCTCATGGATAGAAAAAGACTCCTCCAATCATGCCTGATTCAGATACTGCATCAGATCAAATAAATGAACACAAAAACCAATGCACTGTTTGCACCAAATAAATACATTAACAAAAAGAAATAAATGAAAAGAAAAAAAAGAAAAAGAAAACAAGCCTAGAGCTTACCTCAGGGGCGGCAACCTAGCTGTAAATAAGTGTTCCACCCCTTATCTGTGCACAGCAAACAAAAACAAGAGGTGCCAACCCTGGTGCATCAAACTCACAGCAAATGTGTTTCACCCAGGTGACTAGCCTTCCCCCTCGGCGCGCTCCCTTGACTTGAAAAAGAAAGGAAAGAAAAATTAGTACAGTGCAAATATACAAAACAAATCAAAATTCTGATAATAGACCAAATCAGCTGGTACATGGATAAAATCCCTCCAACCTCAGCAGCACTATAGGACCACAAAGCTATCAATGAGGGAGATGGCACATCCGCTGTTGAACACAACACAACTTATGGTCCTGGTCGCAATGGCCAAACTACAATACAAATATAACAAACCACACTAATAAAGAAAGAAAAACGAAATACAGAGATTACTAAAATTATGAAAACAATTCACAACAAACACCCAAACATCTAATCACGAAAAACAGCAGCACGACCTGGGTTAACCATCACGTGGTACACATGAGACTGCAAAACAAAACATAACCATCAAGCAAAGATTTACTCCAAGTCAATCAAATTTACTTCTGTAATACGAGCATTCAGTAGATCATACATACCCCGATGTCAGGATACACTCGCGAATGTCCTGTTAAAAACACACAATAACCCCCATTAAACCCAACTAACAATAAAAACCCGCACCACAACGGTGATCGCCAACGTACCTTAAAGCTTTCAATGAGCGCTTAACGCAACTCCCAGGGCACGTCACTGAGACGACTACAGCGATCACTTCAGAGACAAGGAAACATACTTTAACAACTTTACAACCACGGAGAGCCGTACATAACCTCCGTCACCTACCTCCACTCTAGTGACACCGATAACCGGAAGAGGGGCGGGTATGACAATCTACGTTCGAAGGTTTCCTGTCTACACATTTAAATACACTGGCCCTAATTATCATGCACACCCAGTCTCATATAAAGGATAATGAACGCGGAAGAAAATAAATAAATCGTAAAACCCCCTACTACTACATATATATATATATATATATAGGCCTATTCTTGTTACATACTAAACTAAAAGAAAGTTTATCATATTTTCTGGCTCTTTTGCTTTATTTTTATAATCATAACCATACTTTCACCCAAACGTAATAATTAAAACAAGTTTAAATGGGTAAATCTTCTACATATATTTTTTATTTTTATTTTTATTTTTTGACACACTCCAGTTATTGTTAAAATACACTACACGTGTTTCTTATGTGCATTTTTTGTGTGAAATCATATTTATTTTGTCCATTAAAAGTGTGCTTTCACTTTAATTGAGCGTCAGCAGAACAAAAATAGGCTCGCCGCCGAAACCCCCTTCACTGCTGCTCACGCGACGCTCCTGCTCCCGGTGTGAATGCACTCATTGATTGACATGGGCGCCAGAAAAATATGCGCTGCTCACGCGCCGCTCACGCTTGCGGTGTGAAAAAGCCTTTATTCTGACCGGATCTGTGGAAACAATGAAAACGGCATGGGCTGATCTTTGGTTGCCCAATAAGAGGAAAGGGGCGTTTCATGCCAGCCCACACTTTCATTCCATATATTCAGACTTTCATTCAATATATTCAACTTTCATTCCATATATTCAGACTTTCATTCCATATATTCAAGTTTCATTCCATATATTCAAGTTTCATTCCATATATTCAGACTTTCATTCAATATATTCAACTTTCATTCCATATATTCAGACTTTCATTCCATATATTCAGACTTTCATTCAATATATTCAACTTTCATTCCATATATTCAGACTTTCATTCCATATATTCAGACTTTCATTCCATATATTCAAGTTTCATTCCATATATTCAGACTTTCATTCAATATATTCAACTTTCATTCCATATATTCAGACTTCCCTTTCGGGGAACTCGAGGTGCGAGTGGGGATACACACTCTCTTTGTGTTGCCTGCTTGGGAGCGCAGCATGCACAGGCAGCCCTCGAGGGGGCTGCTTGCGAGCACTGTGAGCGTATGCCACTGAGAACGCTGCGCTCCCGCCGGGCACTCTTCGAGGAGGGTGCCTCGGCTCGTGTTCCCCGCGGCTCTGGTCCCGCTGCTGCTGAGGCAGAGCGGAGGCTGCAGTCGTGGGGTTCACAATTGGATGTTGCAGAGGGGTTTGAGACGGGCGCTGCCTTATCTCTGCCCTCACCTGCTCCATCCAGCGGTTCTTCTCGGGGCTTGGAAGCACGCATTGCGGTTTCTTCCCCCCCGAGAGAGCCGCCGGTGCTCCAACTATCCAGCTCCGAGGAGGTGGACGTTGAGAGCATCGCGACTGAAGATTCGCCACTTCAGTCCCCTGCGAGTGAGGAGCTCGTTGAGGTTCTAACGCGAGCCGTGGCCAGATTAAATATTGACTGGCCCGTAGAGAGATCTGAGGCAGGAAGGAAAAGATCTAGCAAATTAGATGAAAGATTCCTGCCCGCTCGCGCTTCAGAACCTCAGCGGCGGGGCCTGCCATTCTTCCATGATTTGCACACCGAGGTGGCAACATCATGGAGGAGACCGGCATCATACCGTGTGTTCAGCCCTCAGACTTCGGTCTACAGCAACATCATGGGGCTGAAGCACTACGGTTATGGGGCGATGCCAAAGGTAGAAGAGACGCTTGCGAGCCATCTCTCGCCTTCCTCGGCATCGTCCCTAAAGGCCCCGACTTTGCCCACCAGACCATTGAAAACAACGTCGGCACTGGTGGGCAAAGCGTACTCGGCGGCAGGTCAGGCTGCTGCATGCCTGCATACCATGGCTATAATGCAGGCTTATCAGGCTGACCTGCTCAGGGACTTAGATGGACGTGATGAAGTGGGGGGTGATGTCATAAATGAGCTAAGAACAGCAGCTGATCTGACTCTCCGGGCCACCAAAGAGACGGCCAGATGTGTTGGCCGCTCTATGGCAGCATTGGTGGCTACGGAGAGACATTTATGGCTCAACCCCACTGAAATCAAGGAGAGGGAGAAAAGCTTCCTGCTCGACGCGCCGCTGTCTCCTGGTGGCCTCTTCGGTGACGCAGTACACACTGTCACCGAGAGGTTCCAGGAGTCAAAGAAACAAGCTGCGGCGCTAAAGCAGTTTCTCCCTCTCCGGGTCCAGGTCCCTGGGGCTGCCGCTGACATCAGGCAGCCTAAGCCGAGTACGAGCTCCGCTCACAGGGCGCAACAGAAACAGAGCGTCGCCGCTCGAGCTCCCCCTCAGCGCGGGGACGAGGGGCGGCGCTCTCAGGCGAGGCCTTCGAGGGGCAGGGCTGATCTGCGGACAGTCCTGATCGCCAAGAAGGCCTCGTCGAAGCGTTCCTGACGCCAGAAGCGTCAGGACGCTGAGGGTGGTTCCCCCCATAGGGAAGCGGTGTTTACCCCTGCTAACGGTACCCGCTTCCCTACGGCACCCTCGGGGGGCCGCGCTGCCAACCCCGCCGCAATGCCGGGGCGCAGTCGGTCTCCGCGGGCCACCCGAGGGTGGTCCGCACCCCCTCCGGGGGGTCCCCGAGCAGTCAAGTCAGTCGTTCCCTGCCGCATACTGAATATATCTCGTTGGGTCCTGCAGATAGTAGAAAAGGGGTACGCCATTCAATTCAAGAGTCGGCCACCTCCTTTCTGCGGTGTCCTACCTACAGAGGTGGGCCCGGAGCAGGCTCTGGTAATGGCACAGGAAGTAGAGACACTCCTGCAAAAAGGGGCTATAGAGAGGGTTCCCCCTCCCAGCAGGGAGTCTGGCTTTTACAGCCGTTACTTCATCGTGCCGAAGAAGGATGGGGGCTTACGCCCGATATTAGATCTGCGGCTATTGAATCGCTCGGTGGCCAAGCTCAAATTCAAGATGCTTACACTCAGACAGATTGTAGCGCAGGTCAGATCGGAGGATTGGTTTGTCACCATAGACCTCAAAGATGCGTATTTTCATGTCTCCATCCTTCCACATCACAGGAAGTTCCTGAGGTTTGCCTTCGGGGGAGAGGCATACCAATATCGTGTACTTCCCTTCGGTCTAGCACTGTCACCCCGCACGTTCACCAAGTGTGTGGATGCAGCTCTGGCGCCGCTGCGTCTACAGGGCATCCGCATACTGAACTATATCGACGACTGGCTGATTCTAGCGAATACAGAGCAGATGGCGGTTCAGCATCGAGATGCTGTTCTCGCCCATATGTCGAAGCTGGGGTTGAGGCTGAACGCCAAGAAGAGTGTGCTTTCTCCGGCTCAGAGAACCACTTTTCTAGGTGTGAACTGGGACTCGGTAATTATGCGGGCGCAATTATCGCCAACACGCATAGCATCGATCCTGGCAGCCGCCAAAGAACAGAAGCTAGGCCCAGCCGTCACTGTGAAACGGTTCCAGAAACTGTTAGGTCTCATGGCAGCAGCATCCAACGTGATACCTTTTGGCCTACTGTACATGAGGCCACTGCAGTGGTGGCTCAAAACAAAAGGGTTCTCCCCGAGGGGAAATCCGCTCCGCACGATCAAAGTCACGCGGCGATGCCTACGTGCTCTGGTCATGTGGAAAAACCCGGGGTTTTTATCTCAGGGTCCCGTGTTGGGGGCTCATGTTCGTCGCGTAACGCTAACGACAGATGCCTCTCTCACGGGCTGGGGGGCGACCATGAGTGGTCGCTCATCCCAGGGTCTATGGCAGGAACATCAGCGGCACTGGCACATAAATCGGCTAGAGATGCTCGCAGTGTTTCTTGCATTGAAACAGTTCCTGCCCGACCTCAGGGGCCACCATGTACTAGTCAGAACAGACAACACGTCCGTGGTGGCCTATATAAATCACCAGGGGGGTCTGAGGTCTCGTCCATTGGACAAATTGGCACATCGGATCCTCCTGTGGGCCCAAGGGAAATTGCTGTCAATCAGGGCAGTATATATCCCGGGGGCCCTGAATCAGGAAGCAGACAGCCTGTCGAGACAGGGGCCGAGGCCCGGGGATTGGAGACTCCACCCAGAGGTGGTGGAGCTCCTTTGGAAGGTTTATGGGAAGGCGGAGATAGATCTGTTCGCTTCGGCGGAGAATTCTCACTGCCCGCAGTGGTTTTCTCTGACCCATCCGGCCCCGCTGGGGCTGGATGCCATGGTACAGGAGTGGCCGAGGCTGCCTCTGTACGCCTTCCCCCCGATTGTCTTGCTTCCAGGAGTTCTGGAGAGGGTACGCCGGGACGGGGCCCAGGTACTTCTAGTGGCTCCGAACTGGCCGACCCGAGTATGGTTTTCGGACCTAATATCTCTCCTGGTAGGCTCTCCGATGGAGATTCCGATCAGGAGGGATCTACTCTCTCAGGCGGGCGGGAGATTCCTGCACCCACGCCCGGAGATGTGGAAACTGTGGGCCTGGCCTCTGAGGGGGCTAGGCTCATAGAGGAAGGTCTCTCGGCCGAGGTCGTGGAGACCATCCTACACTCCAGAGCTCCGTCCACAAGGAAGCTGTACGCTTTGAAATGGAGACTTTTCTCAGCATGGTGCAGAGAACGCCAGTGGGACCCAGTTAACTGCCCGGTTGGTACAGTGCTGGAGTTCCTGCAGGAGAGGTTCTCTGCAGGGTTGAACCCCTCCACACTTAAGGTGTACGTGGCGGCCTTGGGTGCCTTCCACGTCCCTTGCAGTGGAGTGTCTTTGGGAAGACACCCTCTAATTACACGCTTCCTTCGTGGCACATTAAGGTTGAGGCCAGTTATGCACTCGAGGGTCCCAGCATGGGACTTGGCCATTGTTTTGAGGGGCTTGTCCGGACCTCCGTTCGAACCTCTGGAGGAGGTTTCGGATAAGTTCCTCACCTTAAAAACTATCTTCCTTTTGGCCATTTCATCTCTTAAAAGGATAGGAGATATTCAGTCCCTGTCAGTAGGGCCCTCATGTCTAGAGTTTGCGCCAGGGATGGTGAAAGCATTTCTGCATCCCAGGCCGGGTTATGTCCCCAAGGTTCCTACGAGCCCACGGGGCCCCATCACTCTACAAGCCTTCTGTCCTCCTCCATTTATGACGTCAGACCAGGAAAGGTTAAATCTGCTGTGCCCTGTGAGGGCACTGGATACTTATGTCCACAGAGCTGCCCTGTGGAGAAAATCGGAACAATTGTTTGTTTGCTTTGGACCCCCTAAGAAAGGGGCTCCAGTATCCAAGCAGAGGATGAGCAAGTGGGTGGTCGAGGCCATCTCACTTGCTTATGAAGCTACCGGGCAGCCATCTCCACTGGCTGTCCGGGCGCACTCAACCAGGGGTATGGCTGCTTCTAAAGCACTCTTGTCGGGGGCTTCCCTCCACGATATTTGCAACGCGGCCGGATGGTCGTCTCCTTCTACCTTCGTCAGGTTCTACGAACTAGACCTGGCATCTACAGTAGGGGCACAGGTACTCTCGTAACCGTGTGCGCTTCGGCTTCACACATACGAGACACTTGGTCCTATGGCGATGTGGGTATAAGCGTTCTCACAGCGTTTCGATGCAGCTCGAGTTCCCCGAAAGGGAACGTCTCAGGTTACGTATGTAACCCTAGTTCCCTGAGGGAACGAGACGCTGCGTCGCTTTGCCATACTCCCGGCGTGTCCGTGATCACTTACTTCAGGCTTTATCAGAAGTTAGTTCCTGTTTGTTTTCACGGACGGTCGATGACGTCATCACGCCGACGATCGATCTTTTTTCCGATGGAATGGTTCTACAGGCGCTTCACGACGCATTAACGCAGAGGCGTTCTCACAGCGTTTCGACGCAGCGTCTCGTTCCCTCAGGGAACTAGGGTTACATACGTAACCTGAGACGTTTCATTCCATATATTCAGACTTTCATTCAATATATTCAACTTTCATTCCATATATTCAGACTTTCATTTCATATATTCAAGTTTCATTCCATATATTCAGACTTCCATTCAATATATTCAAGATTCATTCCATATATTCAAGTTTCATGCCATATATTCAGACTTTCATTCAATATATTCAAGTTTCATTCCATATATTCAGACTTTCATTCAATATATTCAAGTTTCATTCCATATATTCAGACTTTCATTCAATATATTCAAGTTTCATTCCATATATTCAAGTTTCATTCCATATATTCAAGTTTCATTCCATATATTCAGACTTTCATTCCATATATTCAGACTTTCATTCAATATATTCAAGTTTCATTCCATATATTCAAGTTTCATTCCATATATTCAGACTTTCATTCCATATATTCAAGTTTCATTCCATATATTCAGGCTTTCATTCAATATATTCAAGTTTCATTCCATATATTCAGACTTTCATTGCATATATTCAAGTTTAATTCCATATATTCAGACTTTCATTCCATATATTCAAGTTTCATTCCATATATTCAGACTTTCATTCCATATATTCAGACATTCATTCAATATATACAACCAATCATATTATAAATACTATAATTTCCTGAACGGCATGCCATAATATATATATATATATATATATATATATATATATATATATATATATATATATATATATATATATATATATATATATATATATATATCACTCTTGCAAATGAATTAATATCAAATTATGTGGGCATGTTTGTTGATTTTAGACAACTCTAACCATAAATAAATACGGTATTCCTTCCATAATTTGATAATAATTAATTTGCAAGGGTGAAATATGCAAGCTTCACCAACAGAAGCGTGATTTAACGGAGAGCAGGTGTGCATTGCCCTTCATCTTCACAGTTCCCCATCCCCTAATTATGCTCGCTATGAAGCGCTGCCATCAGGAGGCCAGTTGCAGTTGATGTATTTTTAATCAGAGCTGTTAGCATCAGTGATGGATGCCCATTGACTAAAACTGGCCATAGAGAGAAGGGGGGCTCTGTTATCATGGTTGCCAAAACATTTCATACAGATGTTCTTGAGTATGACCCAACACAGAATACACAGGTAACATTGTAGACCCTCACCCAAGGGCTATGCATCCTGCCTTAGTGGGGTGTAAAGAAGAACATAAGTTTAAAGCGAAACTGAAATACTTTGTCTTGACTTTGCACATCAGCCTGTAACAGCCATATTGTAGAAGAAAGCATATAGGCTGTATGCCCTGATTAAAGTATACCAATTAAGTCTACATTTTAGATTACACATTCACAAGTAGTGTTGTGTCATGATACAAAAATAATGACTTCAAGACAATAGACTAAAATACCTTGATAACAATACTAAAACAATACCACAGCCAAAAAAACAAACAAAAAAATTCAAAGTAATTGAATATGACAACTGATTTTATGATTTGTTTTATATATTTTTTTAAACTAAAAGCGTGATTGGCCAGCATGTTTCTGCTCTGGTTTTTGACCATTCCCTCCTCTTGTTGCAATAATAATCACATGCCAGAGTGAACCTTCTTACAGGGATGTTTAAAACAATCACATAATCAATCATGTTAACATTCACTAACCTTTCACTATTTGGAATAGGTTGGGATGACCAAAATCTTATTTCATGATACGAGTAATTAATTTTTTTAATGTAAATGTACTTTTTGTCAGAGATATTGGAATGGAGGACCCAGATGCAGAGGGAACAATAACAATTTTTACAGAGAGCATTTTGAACATGCTCGTGACCGATATGAGGCCACTGTCCATGGTGGAGGACAAGTGATTTAGAGACATGATCTCAACTTTCAATCCTAAATACAACCTGCCATCAAGAACATGTTTCACACAACTGATGAAGAAGAAACACAGAGACATCATAGGTTAATTAAAAGCTGTCCTCAAGCAAACAAAGTGTGTTGCCCTGACATCAGACATTTGGACCAGTGTGGCGACAGAGGCCTACCTGGGGGTGACATGGGGCCACTTCTTGGGGGAAGATTGGGAGATGAAGTCCCTCTCCCTAACCACAATGCCCCTAGATGAGAGACACAATGCAGCCAATATTGCAGACTGGCTAGAGGAGACAACTGCCAAATTTGAGATTCCACTTGAAAGGTAAAGGCAGTTGTCCATGACAATGTGGTGGCAGCAGCAAGAATTCTTAGAGAGAGGCACGGTTGGGTTTCTGTGAGATGTGCAGGGCATACTTTAAATTTAGTTGTGCAGAGCACACTCAAAACCAAAACAATTGCTAGTTGTGTGGGTTCTACTTGGTGCCTAGTGGAACACTTCAAAAAGAGTGAACTGGCCTGCACTAAGCTCAAAGAAAAGCAACAGCAGATGGGAAAGCCACCACACATGTTGATACAGGATGTCAGTACCCGGTGGAACAGTACGTATCACATGTTATCAAGACTCCTGGAACAGCGATGGCCGATCCATCAGTCAACCCGAGAGGTAAACACCACTCCCTGGATCTAAAGCCAGAACAGTGGCACATCAGTGAGGAGTTGACACATGTCCTTGGGCCATTTGAAGGAGCTACAGAGTTTCTTAGTGGAGAACAGTATGTCACCCTCTCTGCCCTTTCACAGCTGGCCCAAAACCTTAAAAAGTCCACACTGACTGCAGAACCTGAAACGGCACCAGTGAAGGCATTTCAGGCTTCTGCTGCAGAGCAAATCACATAAAGGTGGAAAGGGCTGTATGAATTTCTACCTGATGCTCCCAACCCTGTCCTTCTGGCTGCTGCTTTGGACCCCAGGTTTAGAAAACTGAAGTTCTTACCTGCTGAAGAGGTGTTGAAGGTAATGTGGTTGAATGTAAGGGCAGAGGAAGCCACTGCCACCACATCAGCTACACACACTACAGGTAGATCACATCAAATGGACTGCATTTATATAGCGCTTTTATCCAAAGCGCTTTACATTTTTGCCTCACATTCACCCATTCATACACCGACGGTGATGTCAGCCATGTAAGGCACCATCCAGCTCGTCGGGAGCAGCTGGGGTTAGGTGTCTTGCTCATGGACACTTCGACACTTGGTCAGGTGGAACCGGGGATTGAACCACAAACCTTTCGGTTTGTAGACAACCTACATGAACCACTGAGCCACTGCCGCCCCCATCAGAAAAGTATTCTGGGATCATCATCAGAGGTTGAGGATGAAGAAGATGAGGATGAGCAGGTCTTGGAGTATTTTGGTGAACATCCTATTTCCAAGAAGGAGAATCCAGTTCCATTGTGGAGAATAACCCATATGAAAGAAACCTATATGGTTCATATATAGCGACCATATATGTTCCTTACTTAAATCAGTCAGAATTATCTTATATGTTTAATGTAAGTCCCATATATGTCATACACAAAATCAGACCGTTTATGGCCCATTTCATACTAAAAAGCACACAGAAAACTTTTGGGTCATGTATGAATACTGCAAAAATCTTATATGAGTTTCACATGTAAACTGTATGCAATGGTATATGGTATTAGTAGAAAATACATGATATTCATATACAAATCATATAAAGTTCTTATACTGAATCATATGCTAGTCATATTAAAGTCATATAGGATTTATTTATATTTTGTGTCATTTGTTTATATGCTTTTTAAACAGATTTCATATTTTTTTAATAGGGAAATGGTGTGTTAGCTCTTCAAGTTTATATAATATACATATAAACTACATATAATAATCATACATGATTTCAGTCAATATTACAACATCTCTGCATATACTAACCATATATGATTTCAATCAATGACATACACAAATTTGTGATGGAAACACTTTTATTTCAACACAAAATGAAATAATTAAATTATACTCCACATGAGTAATTTACAATTCCAACTAGTTTGTGCTCTGGGGTCTATATGACCCCAAAGCACTTTTCTTTAGTTAAAAAAAAATGGTTCCCTTTATCTCAGTGGAATAAAACTTTGTGACTTTTCCTAAGTTATCTATCTGTACATGCACAAAAAAACTGGGCTTGATTCGGTTGTTCTAAAGGCATGTAAAAAAAAACTGTCACACTCATGGCCTTTGGGGTCAATATGACCCCACATTGAAATGAATGGGAAAATCGAAAAATATGTGTTTTTTATTTTTCATTTGTCAAAAAAAATATATAAATCCAGAATAAATCTGAAAATTTCCATACCACAATGAAGCCCTGGTACTAGAGCACAAATGTAAAGTGGAACGAACATGATCACTTGCACACACACATGCTCACGCACACAAACACACATAAACAAACACACAGGAGTGACTCCAATTGAAAGCATTTTTTTTTAGAAATTGACAAATAAAATCAATAATTCCAGAAAAAAATCTGAAAATTTCTACACAGAAATGAAGGCCTGGTACTAGAGCAAAAATGCAATGTAGAAAAGACATGCTCACTCAAACACACACACACACACACACACACACACACACATATACATACATACTAACAGGAATGACTGCCATAGCCAAATAAAATCAGCCACAAATGCAGAACAAAGATAAAAGGGGTGAGACCTAATACATACACACACACACACACACACACGCACGCGCGCGCACATGTGCACGCATACACGCACATGCGTACTGGGGCACCACCCACATGCGCACTGGCGCATTGCGCACGCGCACATGGGCACGCGCGCACACACACACACACACACACACAGAGAGAGAGCGAGAGAGCGAGAGAGAAAGAGAGAGAGAGAGAGAGAGAGAGAGAGAGAGAGAGAGAGAGAGAGAGAGAGAGAGAGAGAGAGAGAGAGAGCATCTATGGAATTTGTCAAATGAAATCAGCAACAAATGTGAGTACCTGAGTGAATCAGTGAGACCTAATGCATACACACACACACACACACACACACACACACACACACACACACACACACACACACACATACACGCACACACGCAGAGAGAGCAAGGGAGAGATGAAAGGAAACTGACCCGTTCAACTTTGAGAAAGTTTACTCTGAGATCTAAGAGCTGCAACTTTGTTTTGAAAGCAAAGTAATTGTTCCCATAACATATATTCCCATACAAAAGAGGGCCAGTGCATGGACTGATTTTTGTTCATGATACATGTTCATTCACAACATTCTGAACTGCTTTTTTACCATGTGAATTATGTAATAATTTTTGTAGCTAGTTATTGCTTTTATGGTCAGTGTTCAGAATTTGATTATCAAAAAATTATATTGTTATTCAATGTTCATTCTTAACTCCTGGTATTTTCTAAATTCTAAATTCTAAATTTTCTAAATTCTTCTAAATTCTAAAGTTAATAATTTTTTTCCACATTTGGTTCATTAAAATAAATAATATTCAACTACAATCCGATTCTAAGTCTTGTACTTTAGGTGTTTCTTATGTGGCGATTTATGTGGTATTTTGTTAAAACAGACATTTCAAAACTTATCAAAAACTACCAAAATTCTACTATTTGAAAGAATATTTATTTTTTATGTCTTGTATAATGTTTATACATGTATAAATTCACAAAATGTATAACAAAAGTTATGATATGAGCAGTTGGCCACATCCAGTAAAATGAATGGATCTCTATTGCCCCCTATGGACAAAACAATTTCTTTCTTAAATTGTAATTCCTTCAAGTTTGTCTTTGACCAACAGATGGCAGAATTGTACAGCTAACACCTATATCAATATCCAGAAACAAATTAATTTTAATTTAGATCATGATTTAAGTATTTTTTTTCATAAAAAATTGATATTTCACACGCAAGCTAATGGTATAAATGAGGATTTGTGTGGTAAATAGGTACAAAAGTACTTTGAATATCCAAAAACACAGCATTACTGTATAGATGAGAAGTGAACAAAAAAAATAATATATTATATGTAATATTAAAAATGTATATTTTTTTTACAATCACTCTTTACATTTTGGGGTCATATAGACCCCAAATGCACTGAGTGTAAACAGGAAACTAAGGACATATTAGGTTAATAGCAAACTGAACTTTGCTCAGGAAAAAAACAAAACCCAAAAAACAACAACAAAATACATTGAACACAGCGTCATGGCCATCAATCAAAGATAATGAACGGATTAGTTCACCCCAAAATAAAAATTGACTGATAATTTACTCACCCCCATCTCATCCAAGATGTTCATGTCTTTATTTCTTCAGTGGAATGAAATTAAGTTTCTTGAAGAAAACATTCCAGGATTGTTCATCATATAATGCTTTTCAGTTACAACCAAAATGTTGAAGGTCCAGATCAACGCCGTTTCAAAGGGCTTCATAGCCTCTGCGTGATCCCAGATGAGGAATAGGGTCTTATCTAGTCAAACGATCAGTCATTTAAAAAAATGAATATACTTTTCAACCTTAATTGTTCAACTTGCTCAGCTCTGCGAGGTGCCAAGGATGACGTAATCACGTGTAAATGGTCACATAGATGTAGGCAGAAGTCCCGCCCTCGTGTTTACAAAGCGCTCATATGAAGACTAATAAACGCCTTTTAGCAAAAACACTCAATTTTCAACTTAAAAATCCTCCAATATCGTTGTTTTATCTTTTTTTTATTGGCTAGAGGGCATTTGTATTATTCTTCACATGAGTGCTTTGTAAACACGAAGGTGGAACTGCATTGATTTGGACCTTCAGTATTTTGGTTGCAACTAAAAACCATTATATGATGAAAAATCCTGGAATATTTTGTTCAAAAAACTGAATTTCTTTTCGACTGAAGAAAGAAAGACATGAACATCTTGGATGACATGGGGGTGAGTAAATTATCAGGACATTTTAAAAAATCTTTTAATAAAGGCCTTCGGAAGAGAAGCTATGCATTTTTTATTAGACAAATATCCATATTTTTGACTTTAGACTAAAATATCTATCTTCCGGCAGTCAACCGTGCAGTCAACAGTTCAGTTCAACAGTCAACAGTTCTACTTACGCCAAAAGAGTGACCTCTGACCTGAAGCATGATGTATTGATGAATGCGGTCATGCAGAGAATAGAGGAAAACAAAACACTGGTCACGAATTTGAATTTAAAGAGGATTCGATAAAAGAGAAGCGCTTGATTTTGTTGCCCAGAGAGACGTTGAAGCTTACGCTACTCCTACATCGCATCACTCAGGTCACTCTCTGGTCGCAAGTCGTCTGCCATGAGCTGGTTATTTTAGTCAATAAGGTTATAAATATGGATATCTATATCAGTATCTATATCAATTACTATATTAACTTATTTTACATAGTAATTATAGTACACATAATTATAGTACACATTTATTTATAAGCTTTATTTGTTGTGTTCTGAAAATAAATGAACGTCTTATGGGTTTGGAACGACATGACAAACACAATTCTTACCTGGAGCTCGACACTTCGCGGTCCCGCTGGGAGGCAATCATATCACGGAGACAACAAGAACCCGCGATTGATTTCCTCCTGGCCGCGGCGCGGTGACGCATGCGCAGTTTGCGATGACAGAACTAAGGCTATTTTTGTTACAGAAATCTTCATCGTCTAAGCCTAATGCTTAGAGTGAGTGTTTAATTATTATTTTTTAAATATTGCTGATATTGCTGTTAACAAATAGTTTGTATGGGTAGAACATTACGAAACAAATATATGGGAATATACTGCAATTATATGCAAAATGGCCTATATTAAAGGAAATATAAAGGAATAAAGGAAACTAAAGCCTTTTTTAATATAGCTACTGCAATGTATGCATATTGACTATATTTATAAAATATGGCTATATTTTAACACATACAATATTTAATAATTAAGATATAAATAGTATTACATGTAATATCCATTAAGTTGTATCCTTTATTGTGTAGCCTTACTGTAGATTGAATTTCCCATATTAATGTGAATGCATGTACACACACATAAACACTTTTACAGAATGAGAATGCTACAACAAATTTCTACTTCCCATCATGCTTTACTTCTGATTTGAAGGAGGTTAAATGTTAAAATTAATTGTTATTTGATGTGTTTTTGCTCAATTTAAAAACCTGTGTTACTTTTATTAACAATAATGTCGGTGCACTTTTCAGCAGTTACAGCTCTTTGCTAAATATGTAGGAACATGCCAGTGTGCTTGACTTGTGTTATTGTTAACTGTATGTGTGTGTGTATGTGTGTGTGTGTGTATGTATATATATATATATATATATATATATATATATATATATATATATATATATATATATATATTTTTTTTTTTTTTTTTTTCTTCTCTTTTTTTCTTTGCATTAGGGTTACCCATTTTTATTCGTTTTACTTGCTAATTAATTTACTAAAGTAAAATCTCACTGATTTGCAGGGGTTGTATTTAACACAATCCAGCATATATTTTTTTTGTACAGTGTAGGACATATATGATTGAAAATACATGAATATTGTACAATTTGTATATGTGGTTTTTGCAGCATATATGATCCTTATAGTTTTCTGTTGGAACATATAAGAATCACATATGTTTTTAGCAAGATTTTTCCATATGGGAAATCAAGCAATATATCCAACCTTGGCACAGCTGGCAGTCTTTCTTGGGGATCCCAGCAACATCAACACCCTCAGAGCGCTTGTTCTCTGCTGGTGGGAACATTGCCTCAAAACGTATAGGGCAAGCCTAAGTGCTGAGCATGTGGATATGTTGACGTTTCTCCATTGCAACTATAAGCTGTTGTAGAATCTAAAATCTCACTCACATTTTGATGTTTGTTTTGAGAGAAAAAGTCTGATTCCTATTTACATCCGTTTTATTTACATTTTTTACATATATATACAATTGTATACATAGTGTACCTGTTTGGCTTGATATTTTATATTCATTGATTTTTGTTCTCAGGTGGGTAATTTGCAGACGGAGCAATCCTTTTTTTGTAAGGTTGTATTAAGAAGACAAAACTAAGGCCAAATGGCCTTTACTATTTAAGTTTGTATTCATAGTTTTACATGTTTTACAGTAAGTTGACTTAACTGTATTGTTATATAATTGTTGGCACTGGCAATTATAAACACTATTTGGGTAAAAATTGCCATAAATAGGCTTAGTTTGGAGCCAAATGTTTGAGTTGGAATCAATGCCTGTTTTTTTTAAAATAAAAGCCAGATGCTTGATCATTTTACAGCCACATCATTTTCATTCTGCATTCTGTGTTTTGGTTGTTTAAAAACACACACAAAAAAAATGTATCCGATTAATCGATCAATTAAATGCTAGATTAATGCTCGATTACAAAATGAATCGATAGCTGCAGCCCTGTATGCATTAAAATTGTTTAGTTTCACAGTTATTAATGTATGCAATTTCAGCAATAAAACAATACCCGTCTTATTGTCTCTTATTGCTCTTTAATAAAGAAAAAGTAATTATTATCTGATTAATCGATCGATTAAGTGGTAGACTAATCGATAACAAAAATAATCGATAGCTGCAGCCCTAGGGGTGTGCTGTCTATCTTTAATAACACGATCGCTTGGGGCGGGAAATATGACCACCATCTTAAAAGTAAACCACAGCAATAAGCAATTGTATGGTGCATAATACAAGTAAAACGTTTTCAAGTAATTACATAATCATGTAATCAGTCAGTAATAAAATATATACTTATAAACAAATGACAATAGGACAAATAAATACAACAAAAAGATGCATATTTACTAAGAGAAACACTCTGGTTTTAGAAATAAGGCTTAATTCAACTTTTTTAGACATTTAGATATGTGGGCAGATGCATTTGTCTCAGTGCATGCATTGTTTTAGTTTGGCAGGGTCGCCGCTAGCTTAGCTTAAAATGCATTTCCCCACATATCTAAATGTAGCAAAGTTGAATAAGCCCTATTTCTAAAAAAGTTGGAGTGTTCCTTTAAGTGTAAGTGCTGTTTTCCCTGTTTGTGTTGTTGTTAAGCTATATTAAGCCCCTTTCACACTGCGATTCCGGCAAATACAAGGATAATGCGACCCGGCATTTGCTAGATTTGGTCCATTCACACTGCCAGCAAAATACCGTAATTTGTGCGCTTTCACACACAACCCGTAACGGTCCCGGATCGAGTTAACACGTGACATCTGGATGTGACGTATAATGTACTAGTCGAAAAAGATTGGCGCCAAAGAATAAGGAAAGGCAAAACGGAAGTGTTCTTATTGCCAGTCTAGTCTTCCACTGCCGCTCCTTCCGTTGTGATCTAGCACTTGGTGAATTTTTTTTTTCAAACCTTCAGCTAACTGATGACTTGCGCTTTCTCTCTCAAGAAACCATGCTGTTGCATTTTTATTTTTATTTGCTCATAAACGACCGCCGAACGATCTCAGCTTCAGCGCGGATAGTAAGGAGCTCTGTGGTCTCGACTTGTGTCCAGTTTGCGCACATTTCTGCTTGTTTAATTTTAGTTTCTTTTGTATATGAACACTCTGCGTTTAAAACACCGACTAGTTCTTCTGGCACTGCAGGGTTGTATTATTGAAAAAAACAAGCTCTAGGAGTTGCACGATAACTACGTCATCACTACGTCACATCCGTTGCGGCATTAGTTTTGAATTTTGTTCACACAGCGCTCATCCCGGATCAAACCCCGCAATGTTACTAGGTCCCCGACCCGGGTTCAATTCGGTAATCAAAACGTGCAGTGTGAAAGGGGCTTTAGTTTGCTTTCACTTTGAGAACGTACTAATGCGCAGATCCAATTCTTACTGATACATCCCAAACTTTTAAACTCAAATCAGTATATAGACATAATGTGCATAATGTGTATATTTGATCGTTCAAGAGAAACGTTAGGCTAATGAGCATAGAAATAACACATTCAATACACTCACGCGAGCGCTGACAGGCAGCAAACACACGCAGCCTGACATCGGAGTTCGGAGTTTGCATCACTGTTATTAACTCTTTTTAGTGCAATCAGGTATATTATACGTTTATTTGGTCATTATGCAAGATGGTGAGAAAGAGTCGCCTTCGCGTTCACGGAACTGCAAGAACCGACAGAACAGCTGAAGAATAAAATCTGTTTTATGAGTCTGTGTGGTATGATCAGATAGAGGCTCGTGGCAATAACACGAAAGCTGATTGGGTGCAATATAAGATGCATGCTTGTCTAATTTGTAGTTGTAATAGAGCGAACAATAGCTGGTCTAGCGAAAGAAAGAACACCACGGAACAAACACACACACGTGCGCGCGTGCTGCTGGAGGCGAGAGCATTTCAATGAGGTAGCGTTACATGGACGTAGGAAAATTAAGACCTGTTTAAAATTATTTAAGACCTAGAACGCAATGCTTCCGCAAATTTAAGACGTTTTAAGGCCTTATATTTTGAGTTTGAAATGTAAAACTTTTGTAAGAAAATGTAAGACTTTTTAAGACTCCGCGGGGACCCTGGAGTGCTGTATCAAGGCTTGCAGTGGGAAGTCTGTGGGAAGGAAAAATTGTGGCAAAAAACGCTGCACAACACAAAGAGGTGACCGGAGCCTGCCGCATTCCCCCAGGTCAAGCCACTTTTGGGCTACCGAGAAGCAGCACTGGACTGTTGCTCAGTGGTCCAAAGTACTTTTTTGGATGAAAGCAAATTTTGCATGTCATTCGGAAATCAAGGTGCCAGAGTCTGGAGGAAGACTGGGGAGAAGGAAATGCCAAAATGCCTGAAGTCCAGTGTCAAGTACCCACCGTCAGCGATGGTCTGGGGTGCCATGTCAGCTTGGTCCACTGTGTTTTATCAAGGGCAGGGTCAATGCAGCTAGCTATCAGGAGATTTTGGAGCACTTCATGCTTCCATCTGCTGAAAAGCTTTATGGAGATCAGATTTCGTTTTTTCAGCACGCCCTGGCACCTGCTCACAGTGCCAAAACCATTGGTAAATGGTTTACTGACCATGGTATTAATGTGCTCAATTGGCCTGCCAACTCTCCTGACCTGATCCCCATAGAGAATCTGTGGGATATTGTGAAGAGAAAGTTGAGAGACGCAAGACCCAACACTCTGGATGAGCTTAAGGCCGCTATCGAAGCATCCTGGGCCTCCATAACACCTCAGGAGTGCCACAGGCTGATTAGCTCCATGCCACGCCACATTGAAGCAGTCATTTCTGCAAAAGGATTCCCAACCAAGTATTGAGTGCATAACTGAACATAATTATTTGAAGGTTGACTTTTTTTGTATAAAAAAAAGTCAACCTTTTCTTTTATTGGTCGGATGAAATATGCTATTTTTTTGAGATAGGAAATATATATATATATATATATATATATATATATATATATATATATATATATATATATATATATATATATATACAGTCCCTGACAAAAGTATTGTCGCTTGTGTACAAATTGACCTAAAGTGCCGCTGAAATATATTTCTAATCAAGATATTTTTACAAGAAATGGCTCATTTTAATCCCACCAGCTTCAGTGAAAAACTAAACTTTCAAAAAGTATTCTTATATTCACAGCTTGGTAAAGCCCATTGAGTCAATTTTTGCAAAGACATAAGTGTTGTCAACTTGTCATATGAGCTTCACCTGTGACTAATAATGGATCAATTAGGTCTCAAGTGTGTATAAAAAGAACCCCAGTACGCTAGACCTTCACATCAACTGCAACTAGACCTCTGCAAACATGCCTAAGATTCACCATGAGACTAAAGTTTTGATTATCAAGAGGCTGAAGACCAGATCCACTGCTGATGTGGCAGACACCTTCAATGTGTCTCAGCATCAAGTACAGAGGATAAAAAAAAAGATTTGAAGAGACTGGAGACGTTTTTGACAAGCCCAGGTCAGGCAGACCCCGCAAGACAACTGCTCGAGAGGACCGTTTGTTGGCTCGAAAATCCAAGGCCAGCCCATTTTCCACTGCAGCAGAGCTCCACGAGACCTGGTCACCTGAAGTCCCTGTGTCAACCAGAACAGTTTGTCGGATTCTGTCTCGAAATGGCCTCCATGGTCGAATCAGTGCCCAGAAGCCAGCACTAAACAAAAGACAATTGATGAACCGTGTGGCATTTGCCAAGGCCCACAGCCTGCTAAAAGGATGGACGCTGGAAAAGTTGCAGAAGGAGGATTTTTCAGATGAATCTTCTGTTGAATTACACCACAGTCGCTGCAAATATTGCAGGAGACCTAGTGGAGCCAGAATGGATCCGAGATTCACCCAGAAAACAGTGAAGTTTGGTGGCGGAAAAATCATGGTCTGGGGTTACATCCAGTATGGGGGTGTGCGAGAGATCTGCAGGGTGGAAGGCAACATCAATAGTCTAAAATACCAAGAAATCTTAGCTACCTCTTATATTCCCAACCATAAAAGAGGCCAAATTCTGCAGCAGGACGGTGCTCCATCGCATACTTCCATCTCCACATCAAAGTTCCTCAGGCAAAGAAGATCAAGATGCTCCAGGATTGGCCAGCCCAGTCACCAGACATGAACATCATTGAGCATATGTGGGGTAGGATGAAAGAGGACGCATGGAAGACGAAACTAAAGAATATTGATGAACTCTGGGAGGCATGCAAGACTGCTTTCTTAGCTATTCCTGATGACTTCATCAATAAATTGTATGAATCCTTGCCAAACCGCATGGATGCAGTCCTTCAAGCTCATGGAAGTCATACAAGATATTAAATTTGGATCTCACAGCACCACAACTTAATTTGCTGACATATTTTTGTATTTGCAGTAAATTTGTTCAATTTCTGTATAGGCGACAAAACTTTTGTCTTGCCAAAATTTGACCTTTCTGTCTTGATTAAATGATAAATATTTTTTCTGTGAAAATTATTTATTTCAGTGCATTAAACATCATTTGGGAGGGTTTTAGCTTTTCATATGAGCTATTTCTAACACCAATTAATTAATTAAAAGTCAGGTTAATATCAGGTATTTCTATTTCAAACTTTTTTAACAAATCAAAAACTGAAAAATTGGGCATGCAAATTTATTCGGCCCCTTTACTTTCAGTGCAGCAAACTCTCTCCAGAAGTTCAGTGAGGATCTCTGAATGATCCAATGTTGACCTAAATGACTAGTGATGATAAATAGAATCCACCTGTGTGTAATCAAGTCTCTGTATAAATGCACCTGCACTGTGATAGTCTCAGAGGTCTGTTTAAAGGCCCATGATCACTCTGGATGAACTGCAGAGATCTACAGCTGAGGTGGGAGACTCTGTCCATAGGACAACAATCAGTCGTGTACTGCAAAAATCTGGCCTTGAAGAGTGGCAAGAAGAAAGCCATTTCTTAAAGATATCCATAAAAAGTGTTGTTTAAAGTTTGCCACAAGCCACCTGGGAGACACACCAAAGATGTGGAAGAAGGTGCTCTGGTCAGATGAAACCAAAATTGAACTTTTTGACAACAATGCAAAACGTTATGTTTGGCGTAAAAGCAACACAGCTCATCACCCTGAACACACCATCCCCACTGTCAAACATGGTGGTGGCAGCATCGTGGTTTGGGCCTGCTTTTCTTCAGCAGGGACAGGGAAGATGGTTAAAATTGATGGGAAGATGGATGGAGCCAAATACAGGACCATTCTGGAAGAAAACCTGATGGAGTCTGCAAAAGACCTGAGACTGAGATGGAGATTTGTCTTCCAACAAGACAATGATCCAAAACAAAGCAAAATCTACAATGGAATGGTTCAAAAATAAACATATCCAGGTTAGAATGGCCAAGTCAAAGTCCAGACCTGAATCCAATCAAGAATCTGTGGAAAGAACCGAAAACTGCTGTTCACAAACGCTCTCCATCCAACCTCACTGAGCTTGAGCTTTTTTGCATTTTTTGCAAGGAGGAATGGGCAAAAAATGTCAGTCTCTCAATGTCAAAACTGATAGAGACATACCCTAAGCGACTTACAGCTGTAATCGCAGCAAAAGGTGGCGCTTCAAAGTATTAACTTAAGGGGGCCCGATAATTTTGCACGGCCAGTTTTTCAGTTTTTGATTTGTTAAAAAAAGTTTGAAATATCCAATACATTTTGTTCCACTTCATGATTGTGTCCCACTTGTTGATTCTTCACAAAAAAATTACAGTTTTCTTATCATGTTTGAAGCCTGAAATGTGGCAAAAGGTCGCAAAGTTCAAGGGGGCCATATACTTTCGAAAGGCACTGTGTGCATGTGTGTGTGTATATATATATATATATATATATATATATATATATATATATATATATATATATATATATATATGCTGCATTTATTTAATTATTATTCTGATGTGCATCATCTGTTCGCTACGTGAATATATAGTAAAGTGTCATTTATTTCTGTGATCAAAGCTGAATTTATCATCATTACTCCAGTCTTCAGTGTCACTAATCATTCTCATATTAGGATTTGATGCTCAACAAACATTTATGATTATTATCAGTGTTGAAAACAGTTTTGTTGCTCATGGTGCTGCTTCATTTTGACCACCATACCATTCAAACATTTGTGGTAAAATTAAAAAAGAGAGAAATTAATACTTTTGTTGATCAGACATAGGCTACATTAAATTGATCACAAGTGATATTTTTAATATTACAAAAGATAATTTATTTAATAAATGCAAATAAATGCTGTCCATTGAACTTTCTATCATCAAAGAATCCTGAGAAATAAAATGTATCATGGTTTCCACAACAGTTTTCAACACAGATAATAATCATAAATGTCTCTTGAGCATCAAAACCTCATATGAGAATGATTAGTGAAGGATCATGTGACACTGAAGACTAGAGTTATGATGATAAATTCAGCTTTGATCACAGGAATAAATTACACTTTACTATATTCACATAGAAAAAGGCTGTTTTCATTTGTAATGGTATTTCACAATATTACTGTTTTAACTGTAGTTTTGATTAAATAAACGCAGCTTTGGTGAGCAGAAGATAAACATTTAAAAAGCTGTCAGTTAGCACTGCATTATTCATAAGATATAGGCCTACTTTATTGTTAATAAAGCCTACACTGAGATGGCTTGAAAAACACACATAAAGCATATATTATCGCAATTGTCTGATTGTTGTCGTCACGTTTCAGCTCATAACGATTGTTTTCCTTCAGCTGCAGCTCCAGCGTGATAGTAAGTTGCTACGAATCCACTTTTGGACTTTCTGTGAGAGCGCCCTCCTCATATTTAGATACCTGTCACTGAGTCCAAAGTAAAGGAACTTGTAGAAGTGTTTCACTTGGCATCCCTCAGTCAGTGCAATGTGCAATGGTGCAGTGAATGGGACCCATGTGGAAAGCAGGCAGCCAATCATAGCGTAGTTTTGAGTTCTCATGTCGACAGATTTTTTTTTAAAACCGTGCTTGTGTGGATGCGATTGTTTTTTAAAACGGTGGAGAAAAACTCAGGTAATAAAAATACCCTTGTACGTGTGGACTAGGCCTGAATGTGCATTAACGTCAGCTGAAAACGAAAAAGAAGTGCTGTTACAGTTACATTTTGTGTAAAAAAAATAAATAAGACTGGCACAAAAAGTAACATTAATTAGATACAAATCTTACCTGGAGTCACAAAATAATGAGAGATGTAATGTTACGTTATAACTCTCTGATGAAGGACAACTTGCCTGAAGAAATGATGCATTTCAAATAATATGATGTTGAGATCCTTGTGGGAATTTCAGTAGTAGCCTGTTAAACATATGTAATAGACAACAAGTAAAAGTGAAGAACAAATTAATAAGTATTCATATTGCAATACTGGCGGAGAAAGTGAGGAAAAAGGGCAGGGAGACAGATTCAGCTGAAAAATCTCTTTAAACTGGGGATCTTCGACTACGACTACAGACCTGTATGTCTTTATTCTGTCTTCCCTGATGTCCCCATGGCCCGCGTTCCGGTGTACCAGAGAAACTCTAACTCTGGTCGTGGTGTGAGTTTGGTGCATCTGAGGCCGCTGCCACGAGCTGATTTATCTGTTTTGGGTGTTCCTGCAACGCTCAGGATGGGTCTGATAAATGCCAGTTCAATTGCAAACAAGTCTCTTCTGCTCAGCGATTTATTTACCTCCAAAAGCATGGACTTCATGTTGCTTACGGAGACTTGGCAACGGAATATGGAATACTATCACTTAAATGAACTCTGTCCTATGGACTGTAATTTTATCAGCACGCCAAGACTTACAGGTCGGGGTGGAGGTCTTGCTGTGGTTTTTAAAAATCGTTTTATCTGTCAGTCAATAAGCGCTGACACATACTCTTCTTTTGAACTACAGATGACTAAGGTGGGTCACTCGAATTTTCATTTTTTCATTTTATTGTATTCTAGTTTACCGGCCACCTGGGGCAGCGGCTTCTTTTCTTGTTGATTTTTCGGACTTCCTATCATCTATTATTAAGCTGGAAAGAGTGATTATTGTTGGCGATTTTAATATCCATGTGGATGATGATACTTGTAAAGATGCTTCTGAATTTGTAAATATTACTGAATCTTTTAACTTCACTCCACATGTCTTTGGCCCTACGCACAACAAGGGACTCGATCTTGTCTTTTCTTATGGTGTAAATATTAATAATGTCTGTATTGAAGATATACTTATTAGTGATCACAACTGCATCTTTTTTGATCTTATGTGTGATGAGGATGCTCTCAGTGCTAAACGAGAGTCCTGTTCACGTTTGATTAACCAGCGTACTGTTGAGAAATTTTCAACCGCAAAAACCAGACTCAAGCCTGGTTCTTATTTCGAATGATGTAGACGCTTGTGCACTGGCTTTTAATGATCACTGTACTGTGTTGTTGGACAAAGTGGCACCATTTAAAATTAGAGAAACTTCATCTGTCAATACATCACCGTGGATGAATGATGCCATTCGCAGCTTAAGACGTGTCTGTCGGAGAACTGAGCGCTTATGGAAAGCGACTCAGCTACACGTTCACCGCTTGTATCTTAAAGAGCTCTTAATGGACTTACACAAACTGATTAAAGAGGCTAGATCCTCTTATCTTATTAATCTGATTTCTGCCTGTAAAAAGAATCCAAAGGCTCTATTTGAAACTATTAACAACATTGTTTCTCCTGCTGCATGTATTGTCCCTGTGTTTTCAAATGTTGACTGCAATCACTTTTTGTTTCATTTTGTAGACAAGGTTAGAGCTGTCAGGGCAGTATTGGTTCCATCAGCTAATCATCATATAGTTGAAGATCACAGATCTTCAATACTGGACTCTTTCTGCCCTATTACCCTGAACAACCTCACTAAAGTAGTGGGCACGATGAGACCATCTCAAAGCCCGGGTGATATTGTACCTACTACTTTATTTTTAAAATCCATAAATCATCTTGGCCCATGTTTGGTTTCACTTTTAAACCTATCTCTTCAGCTGGGCCAGGTTCTTAGCTGTTTTAAGCATGCGGTTGTTCAGCCTATCTTGAAAAAGAACAATCTTGATGCTACTTTATTTGATAACTACAGGCCTATTTCTAAATTGCCTTTTCTTTCTAAAATTTTAGAAAAGGTCGTTGCGAACCAGCTAAATAATGTTTTGGTTTCTTATAATATCTTTGATAAGTTTCAGTCTGGTTTTTGTAAAAATCATTCAACTGAGACTGCCCTCCTTAGGGTTTCAAATGATATTTTGATGGCTGCTGATGGGGCCATCAGCATCAGATATTTTGATGGCTGCTGGTTCTATTAGATCTTAGTGCAGCGTTTGATACTGTGGACCACTGCACTTTGATTGATAGACTGAAAACAACCGTTGGCATTACTGGATCAGCTCTGGATTGGTTTTCCTCTTATCTTTCAGACAGGAGTTTTTCTGTGTCCGTAGGAACACATATGTCAGTCTCTGCTCCTTTGTCCTGTGGTGTGCCCCAAGGATCTGTGCTTGGCCCGCTGCTGTTCAGCCTGTATATGCTTCCTCTTGGGCAGATTATTGGTAGTTTTGGAGAAATATCATACCATTGTTATGCTGATGATATTCAACTATATTTATCTTTTAGCCATGATAGGTTGGACAAACTGTCCTTGTTGCATAATTGTGTAGCCTCCATTAACAATTGGATGGCAGACAACTTTCTGCAACTAAATCCAGACAAAACTGAGGTGCTGATTTTTGCACCAGACAACATTATTCCTAGGATTAGGCAGGCAATTGGGGCTTTATCATTCTCGGACTGTAATGTTGTGCGAAATGTGGGTGTCATTTTTGATAAATCTATGTGTTTTAGCAGTCATGTTAAATCTGTGGTTCGTTCCTGTTTTTTCCATCTCAGGAACATCGCTAAGATTAGATCTGTGGTTTCGAAAAATGAGATGGAGATGCTTATTCACGCTTTTATTTCCTCTTGTCTCGATTTTTGTAATGTATTGTACACTTGTTTAAACAAATCCTCCATGGACAAATTGCAAGTGGCACAGAATGCAGCTGCAAGACTTTTGAATAAGACCAACAGGCGAACACATATTACACCTTTACTTAAGGCTCTACATTGGCTTCCAATTAGTTTTAGAGTACAGTTTAAAATGTTAACCATTACTTACAGAGCCTTGCATGATCAAGCTCCCTCTTATATCCAGGATATACTGCATGTATACAATTCTGGTCGCTCTTTGAGGTCTTCAGGCCAAGACCTTTTAACTGTTCCTAGAACACGTTTTAAAACGAGAGGTGACCGAGCCTTCTGTGTAGTGGCTCCAAGGCTCTGGAACTCTCTTCTATTAGCTTTGAGAGCTTTGGACTCTGTGGAAGCTTTTAAAAAACACCTTAAGACGCATCTTTTTAGACAAGCATTTAATTAGCAATTATGGTTTTGTATGTTTGTGTGTATTTATGTATATTTGTATGTTATGTGTATGTGTATATCTTTTATGTGTATATTTTAATTTTGTAAAGCACTTTGTGACCTTTTGTCTGTGAAAAGTGCTATAGAAATAAAGCTTACTTACTTACTTACTTACTTACTTACTTACTTATTATATATTGCATGAATATATTGCATATATAAATACACTACACTAAAACTTCACTAAAAGTATGCTTGTGAGTAGCATATTTCTAAAAAGTGTTGTTAAGCATATAATTATTACCAAAGTATTTATAGTATTCTTTTTAGAAATATGTTTAAAGTATGCTTGAGGTTAGCATATTTCTTAAAAGTGTAATTAAGCATATATTTATTACCAATGTACTTTTAATATACTTTTTATTCAATAATTCAATATATTTTAATGCAATGTATTACAAATGTATTACAAGCATACTACTTGAATTTCAAGTATATTTTTAAATTATTAGTATATCTGTAAATTATTAGTTTATCATTATCTAATAACTTGTAAATAATGTATAACTGAATCTACAAAACATACAAAAAAGTAACATTTATGAAATGCATTGTCATGTTTTGTAAATCATTAGTTCGTTATTAACTATTAAACTGTAAATTACTTATAACTTAATCTACTAAATATATGTAAAATAATTAAAAAATCACTCATTAATCATTAATGAACACGTAGTCATGGTTCATAAATCATTAGTTAATTATTTATTAATCACTTGTAAATGACTTGTAACGGAATTTACAAAGCATTTATAAAATGTTAGCATATCACTTGATAATCATTTATGAATGTTTTGTAAATGATTAGTTCATCATTAACTAACCACTTATAAATGACTTACGACTGAACGTTATTATAAAGTGTTACCTCCCTGTAACTTAAATTATGACAATATCTTCCGAACCCACAAGAAACAGTTACCGTCCAAATAGGGCTTCAGTCAACTGCTTCACCACTAACGAAGCAAGCTCGAAAATCAAACAGGAGAAGAGCCTGGAAAAACATGACAACCTGCATTTGCAAAATGGAAGTAAATACAAATGTAAACTTGCCTATAAATACAGAAATGGGACAGTACCACTGAAAGAAAGCAGGTAGAAGAAAGAATAAAATACAATTAATAATATGAACTCAGGGGTTTCCACCATGAGCAATGCCCCCAAGCCTTTCGAGGAGGTAATAGATCCAGTTTTGCACCGTGCCACCAAAGATAAACTCTGATGTCTCCTTTTTATCAGCATTCATTGCATCTAACACAACAACAAGAAGTTAGTAAATATTTGGAAATGTGTTTAATTATACATTACAAATATAGCCTACTACAAAATGAAGTGAAACTTGAAATGTTATTAAAATCTTTAAAACACTGTGACATTAAATTCAGGACTATTTAATGAATTTTAGACGTTTTGGGTGCTTTTACATCTCTGTAAAACTACATACTGATTGCTTTGGTCCGAACCAATTGAAACGGACCAAAACGCAGGCACTTAACAACATCGACATCACTCATTGGCCATGGCGTATTTCCTAAACTGCTTTTTGATTGGTCAGAATTTACGTGTGGGAAAATTCCAACATAAGAGATAAAGCAGCAAACTACACACCTATGGAGAGACGACTGCGCAGGCTGGTTTTGTCCCTGGCTATAATCTACTACATTGTGTGTATTCACCACAGTATGCAAACAATAAATTTAATGAAGCGTGGGTGTGACTTGAAAACAATGTTCTAATGGACTGCAAACAGCAAGCACGCATCGCTCGTCACTTCAAGCTGAGGCGTGCATTAATTGTTCTTAACTCTGACATGCTCATCTTCTGAAAATATTGCCAACGATCTATCAGGCAATAATGTCATGCAGATAATGTCAGCGCAGCTGACTACAGCAGCTTGTTTAAGCTTGGAACGTACTCTGCAAGAACAAAGAAAATAGTTTGTTTTCTCGAGGTGGCAAGAACAAAGTTAGTTCTTGCCAGTGCATTCCATACTTCACCAGAAAAGCAAGTGCCGATCATCTGCGTTTCTCCGCATTAACCAAGCCCACTTTAAATGTATGACCAATCGCACAAGTTCTCAGACACCCTCAAGAAAAAAGTTCTGTTCAGGCGATGTGTCGAGAACAAGCTGCGAGAACTCCCAAACCAGGGCTGCAAGAACAAAATGATGTAATTTTGTTCTCGCAGCCCTGGGAGCGAGAACTTTTTTCTCTGTTCGAGTATGCTGTAGCATTAAGTCCAAAAATAATCAGTACTTTTGCAGTTGGTTCTGTTTGAGTTTGGATCACATTCTCACCACAAACTAACCACTCTAGCGTTAGTTTAAAAGCGTACTGAGACCATCTCTTCAAGGGTGTTTTCATACCTGCCACATTTAGTTCACTTGAATCGTACTAGAGTTCGTTTCCCTCTTGGGTGCGGTATGTTTGGTCAGGTCTGAAAGCAGCAATCGCACTCGGGTGCGCACCAAAAGCGCACCAAACACCTCCTTGAAGAGGTGGTCTCGGTACGCTTTCAAACGAACTCTGGAGCGGTTTGTTTGTGGTCTTTGTTTGAGAATGTGATCCGACCTTGAACAGAACCAACTGCAAAAGTACTGATCATATTTGGACTTCACCAGCTGCTGTAGTTAGCTGCGCTGACAATGTGTGCATGCCATTATTACCTGAAAGATCGTTGGAAATATTTTCAGAAGATGAGCATGTCAAGAATAATTAATGCACGTCTCCGCTTGAAGTGACGAGCGATGCGCGGTCGCCGTTTGCAGTGCATTAGAACATTGGTCAGATGTTGCATCCGCGCTTCATTATAGAAATGTATTGTTCGCATACTCTGGTAAATACACAGTGTAGTAGATTATGACCAGGCAGTGCCATTTCTAGGCATAGGCAAACTAGGCGGTCACCTAGGGCGCCAACAGCTGGGCCCGCCAGTGAGCCCCCGCCCCAACAAGATTTTTTAGTTATTTCATATATATTGTATTATTCATATTTCGTACTTTTTCAATTTCAAGGCATTATAATTAGTTGCGATTATTGGAGTGAAGTCGCCATGGTGATAGCGCTGCTGTAATGAAATGAGATCATGTAGAGGGCGGCAGGGAACATCGTCATCCGTGGCGTTGTAACGCTTGTGTCTGAGTGAAAAATGCGTATAGCTCACTTAATGTAACTGGAGTGGATACAAACACGGAGGCGATTAACATCAAACAGATCATACTTTATTCCCCGCTGAACTCTCATCACAAACTCCCTTTCCTTCCACAGCATTACTTAATAAAACAAAATAAGTGACTGTTAGCAACAGAAAACAGAAAATAATCCCCACATATGGGAGCTCAAGACTCAGTGCGCACATACACAAAATGCAGACTTCGTTTGCAAGGAGCGCACGCAACTCTTAAAGGGGCCACACTTTATTTCTACTCGTTACAGCGTGCTTTAGTTTCATCATCATAATAAGCTCAAAGCCATCAGGGGCTCAGTGTCGTAAAAAGAAAAAAAGAGGAAATATAAAAAAGAAAGCGAAATATATTTATTTATATATACAGGTATGTTAGTCTACTTATTGGTTACTTGTTCTCTACTAAGCTGGTCTCTCTATAACGTTGAGCAAAACATTACACTGAATATCAGTACTGGACGGACCACACGCCATGCTCATTTCAGGTGCAGAACAACATTATAGCAGTTAATTTGAAAAAAAAAAAAAACATCACATCAGAGATAGCTGTTTAGTGTAAATTGATCAAGTAGGCTAATACTAATACTGTCATAACCATGGGCTTCACTAGGCCCTTTTTTTATGAACTTATGCCTCTTATGCCCCCCCTAAAAAAATATGTGATTAACCTTTAAAACATATGAAACTGGCGTGAGACTTCGGCTACGTCTTCATCCCGTCTTTTAGTCTTTGTGTCAGTGTGTTCTTCAATCCGCAGCGGCGCCGAGTGACATGGTTTTCAAGCTATTGTTATCTAATTTTTTGGCCTTCAGAACATCTTAAAATACACATATGTAGATCATAGAAATCAAAATTTTCTCGGGTGAGCATGCCCCCGAACCCCCCTAACATTTCTGATCTCAGTGATAATAAACCTGCCTACATTACTGGATTAATGCATGTACAATATGCCCAGGAAAAAAGGAAGTCATATTTGCTTTATAAGTTATAGTGTAAAAAAAGAAAAAAAAAAGGGGGGGGGGGGTGCACAACATATGAATCTTGCCTAAGGTGCCGCCAGAAAGACTAGAAACTGTCAAAGATCAGGAGGTGGAGGACCCAGATGCAGAGTGAACAACAAGGACAGTTTATTAACAAGACAGATCAACAGACACAATGGGGTAGTGGATGAGTGACAGTCCAAACACCAGGGCAGGGGAAAGACACCACGATGACGGGCAGGGGAGGGGAGGATGACCATTGAGACCAGACCAGGCAGCCAATGAACTTGACGACAGCGTCGGAGGCAACACCAGGCAGGACGATGGAGGCAGGAACCTGAGGCTTGATGTTCTCACAAGCAGCTCCCGTCTTGGCTGACAGGCAGTGGAGCCAGCGGCCAGGGAAAAACTTAGGACAGAAAACAACACAGGACACACACGACAAGACAACAAGAAACAACAGACAAACTAAGAACTATGAATAAATTAAACAAAAACTTAAATAATAACTGGAGCTAGAAAACAAGGAAAAATAAAACAAAACCAATCTCTATAAAAAGACTGAACTGAAAATAAAAGTGGAAAACAGGAAAAATAAAATAAAAAGGTTAGCTATCAAAACCAAGAAAACTAAACAATAAGGCTAGAGAAAAATACCAAAATAAAACCTGGAGAAAACGAGCAAAATAAAGACAGAAACTTCACTAGACTCAAAAACTCAGGAACAAAGAAAAAACTGAAAATAAATCCAAAGCTAGAACAACAGGAGACACAAAATCTAGAACTGACTAGACACTGGGCTAGAAGCTTGCACGGACAAACAAACGCACACAAATGCAATGAACCAGCAAAGACAAGAGGAAAGGTAGCACAATATAAAGGGACCAGAGCACATGAGGAACAGGTGAGCACAATTAGTGAAACGAGGACTAGACCAGACTAAACAAGGGGGCGTGGTAACAGCAAACAAGGAGGCAGGACAAGGGGAACGTCTCAGTTACGTATGTAAACCTCGTTCCCTGAGGAGGGAACGGAGACGTAACGTCAGTGACTGACGAATGGGGGTTTCGCTTAGAAGCCTATCATCTCCGAGACTAGAAAGCGCCCAATGGCAGTGCCAATGCCATGGGCATGCAAGATTTGCATGCGTAACTCCGCCTACCCACGTGGGTATATAAGGAAGTAGCTGGCATCATCGCATTATGTCTTACCTGCTGAGGAGCCAAGTTGAACTCCGTTCCAGCGGTACAGCGGATGTGGCAACGGGACGTTACGTCTCCGTTCCCTCCTCAGGGAACGAGGGTTACATACGTAACCGAGACGTTCCCTTTCGTTCAGTCACTCCGACGTAACGTCAGTGACTGACGAATGGGGGTCCCAATGCAATAACGCCACTCGGCTGTCTTCCAGTGCCCTGCGCAAGCGTGAGAACCCTGATGCAAGTTAGGATGGTCAAAGGCCTCTACTTAACGCAGGAATACCAACGTACACTGGGAGGCATATTCCAGGAGCAGATATGCGCCAAGATGCCTACCCGTAGGGAGGACTTAGGAATACACGTATGACCCCGGGGGGCTGCATACGGAAGATCACTGGGGTACCAGCCGCAGGTGGATTTTTAACCCCAGGGGTGGCAAGGTTGCCAAGGGAATACACCCGGTCAGGGAGGCTTACGGTGGAAATACACATGTGGGGGTCGCCGGAGGGGAACCATGCACATGGGGCACCTGGCCGGACATGAGTGTCTGGGCTAAGGGCAGACTTACTGGCGTCAGCATCGTCAGTGCTGCAGGAGCTCAGGGCTCTCGGGGAACTCACCTGAGAAGAATATCGCACGTATCCAGTCCGTGGAGTGGAATGGCGAGCAAGCGAAGACACCCGAGCCAATCCATTATCGGCCACTTGTAGAGGCGAGTACATAGTCGGAAACAGGCTCCACTCGGAGGTTATAAAACCTGGCGAATGTGTTTGGTGTCACCCAGCCTGCAGCTCTGCAGATGTCTGTCAGCGGAGCGCCATGTGCTAAAGCCCAAGAGGAGGCCACACTCCGGGTGGAATGGGCCCTGACCCCAAGGGGACATGGGCGTCCCTGCTGCTGGTAAGCCAAAACAATGGTGTCCACTATCCAGTGAGACAGCCTTTGCTTTGAGAGAGCCTTCCCTTTCAGCTTCCCACCATAACAGACAAAGAGCTGGTCTGAGGTCTTGAAACACTGCGTCCTGTCTACATAAGCGCGAAGGGCGCGTACTGGACAGAGCAATGCCAAGGCTGGGTCTGCCTCCTCCAAAGGCAGCGCTTGCAGGTTCACCACCTGGTCTCTGAACGGAGTGGTGGGAACCTTGGGCACATATCCAGGCCGGGGTCTCAGGATCACGTGAGAGTCAGCCGGCCCAAATTCCAGGCACGCTTCGTCAACCGAAAATGCCTGCAGGTCCCCTACCCTCTTGATGGAGGCCAATGCGGTCAGGAGCGCTGTCTTCATAGACAAGAACTTTACATCTACTGACCGCAAAGGCTCAAATGGGGCCCTCTGCAGAGCACTTAGAACTACTGAGAGGTCCCAAGAGGGTACGAGAGGAGCACGAGGAGGATGTAGTCTCCTCGCACCCCTCAGGAACCTGATGACCAGGTCGTGCTTACTTACCGTTTTCCCGTCCAAGAGGTCATGGTAGGCGGCAATGGCGGCCACATAAACCTTCAGGGTGGATGGAGACAGCCTTCGATCCAACCCTTCCTGGAGGAAAGAGAGCACAGACCCGATCGGGCATTTCCAGGGGTCTTCTTGGCGAGAAGAGCACCAATTGACGAAGAGGTTCCACTTCAACGCATAGGCCCGTCTCGTGGACTCGGCCCGAGCGGAAGTGATGGTAGCCACCAGCGGAGGTGGTAGGGTACTCAAACCTGCCGTGTCCCGTCCAGGAGCCACACGTGGAGGTTCCAAAGATCGGGACGTGGGTGCCACAGGGTGCCCCGTCTCTGAGAGAGTAGATCCTGTCTCAGAGGAATCGGCCAGGGAGGGGCTGTCGAAAGGAGAACTAGTTCTGGGAACCAGGTCCGGCCGTGCCAGTACGGGGCGACCAAGATGACCTGCTCCTTGTCCTCCCTGACCTTGCACAGAACACGTGCAAGAAGGCTCACTGGGGGAAACGCATACTTGCGTAGGCCCTGCGGCCAGCTGTGCGCCAGTGCATCCGTGCCGAGCGTGCCCTCGGTCAGGGAATAGTACAGGCTGCAATGGGACGAGTCGTGGGAGGCAAACAGATCTACCTGTGCATCCCCGAACTGATCCCAGATCAGCTGGACCGACTGGGGATGGAGTCTCCACTCCCCAGGGATTGGCTGAACCCGTGAGAGCTCGTCGGCTGCACGGTTCAGGATCCCCGGGATATGGATAGCACGAAGGGACCTCAGGCGCTTCTGACTCCATAAGACGAGATGGCGGGCGAGTTGAGACATGCGGCGGGAGCGTAGACCGCCCTGGTGGTTGATGTACGCTACTACGGCCGTGTTGTCTGATCTGACCAGAACGTGTTGGCCCTTCAACAACGCTAGGAAGCGGGGCAAGGCGAACCGAACTGCCAGCAACTCGAGGCAATTGATATGCAGGCGGCTCTGGCTCTCTGACCAAGAGCCGGCGGCTGCATGTCCATTGCACATGGCACCCCAACCCGTGGTGGACGCATCTGTTGACACAACAACATGCCGGGAAACTCGTTCTAAGGGCACACCTGCCCGTAGAAAGCTGAGGTTCGACCACTGGGTGAGTGTCTGTCTGCAGGCCTGAGTCACTTGGACCCGGAGCGTGCCAGACTGCCATGCTCATCTCGGGACTCGATCGCGAAGCCAGTGCTGAAGCGGTCTCATATGAAGCAATCCGAGCGGCGTCACCGCGGCTGCAGATGCAATATGCCCCAGGAGCCTCTGAAATAGTTTCAGTGGAACCGCACTCTTGCTCTCTATCTGCCTGAGGCAAGTCAGCAGTGAGTCGATCTCCATACCGAGAAAAGAGATCCTCTGCACGGGGCAGAGTTTGCTCTTCTCCCAGTTGACCCGAAGGCCCAAACGAGCTAAGTGGTGGAGAACCAGGTCTCTGTGTTCGCACACCCGGTCCCGAGAGTGGCCCAGTATGAGCCAGTCGTCGAGATAGTTCAGGATGCGAACCCCTTGTTGCCTGAGTGGCGCAAGGGCTGCCTCGACAATCTTCGTGAAGACGCGAGGGGACAGAGCTAGCCCGAATGGTAGTACCGCATACTGATATGCCCGCCCCTCGAACGCAAACCGTAGGAACGGTCTGTGTCGCGGAAGGATGGACACATGGAAGTACGCGTCCTTCAGGTCGATCGCTGCAAACCAATCGCATGGACGAACGCATTCGAAAAGGCGTTTCGCAGTCAACATCCTGAACGGAAGCCTGTAAAGGGATCGGTTCAGGACGCGAAGGTCCAGGATCGGTCGTAACCCACCGGATTTCTTCGGTACAATGAAGTAAGGGCTGTAGAAGCCGGACTTCATCTCGGCTGGAGGGACGAGCTCGACCGCACCCTTCGCCAGTAGGGTTGCGATCTCCGCACGCATGACTGGGGCATTGGACCCCACCATGGTGTACCGGACACCCCGGAAGCGGGGAGGAGCTCGCGCGAACTGAATCGCGTAGCCGAGCCGGATGGTCCGTGCGACCCAGCGGGACAGTCCCAGCAGCTGTAGCCACGCTCCCAGGGAGTGTACCAACGGGGTCATGCGGAGCACCGGCGTACCCTCGGTGGGGCAGCGAGGTAGCGTTACCGGCCCGGACTCGGGTGGCGTAGCGACCCGGTGTCGGGGCGGCGGGAACGGCTGCGCCCTGACAGAGGAGACCAGAGGGTCTGCTCTGAGAGGGGGCTGGCGACAGAGAGGGACTAGAGCGGCGTGGCCCGGGGGCGGCACACACTGCCGTCACCGGTCTCTGGGTGCTCAGAGATGGGTTTGTCAGTTCTTTCTTTAACCACATTAGGGTGCTGCCACCCCGGGGGGCGGCAGCGGAACGAAAGATTCTCCCCCGGCCCTCCACCGGGGGAAGGAGCGGCCCTGCTGCCGTCTCCTGGAAAGAACTGCCCATCTCTGAGCTGTCCGCGTCAGGAGCGCCGCTTGGCCTGGCGTTTAGCGCGCCGCGGGGCTGGCGCGGACTGGGGTGGCTTCTTGCGGCGCGCTCCGCGGCGCGGCCCGGGTGAAGGCTGCTGCTGTGGCCGCGCGGGAGCGGGGGGGACCGCAGGAGGCCGCCCTCGGCGGCGAGGCAGCTGAGGCAACTGTGCCGGCGGCGCTTGGGGTGCAGCAGCGGGCCGCCGGGGCAGTATGTGCTTTATAGCCTCAGTCTGCTTCTGGGCGGCCGAGAACTGTTGGGCGAAGCTCTCGACCGCACCGCCGAATAGCCCAGCCTGGGATATGGGGGCGTCGAGGAAACGAGTCCGCTCGGCGTCCCGCATATCGGCCAGGTTGAGCCATAAGTGTCTCTCCTGGACCACACAAGTGGACATCACCCGGCCCAGGGAGCGTGCGGTAACCTTCGTCGCTCGGAGAGCGAGGTCGGTCGCGGCACGCAGCTCATCTCTGAGCCCTGGGTCGGCTCCACCCTCGTGCATGTCGCACAGCAACTTGGCCTGGTAGGCCTGGAGGGTTGCCATGGCATGCAGAGAAGCGGCGGCCTGCCCCGCAGCTCTGTAGGTCTTCGACACCATTGAAGATGTGAATCTACAGGCCTTGGAGGGGTGCTTAGGGTCGCCACGCCAGGAGGAGGGGCTCTGGGGACACAGTTGCATCGCCACAGAACGCTCCACCGGGGGGACCCCAGTGTACCCTCTAGCTGCCGCCCCATCGAGGGCGGAGAAGGCGGAAGAGGTTGCCAAACGCTCGCGAGAAGACACGGGGGCCCTCCACGAGTGCGCAACCTCCTCATGCACTTCCGGGAAGAAAGGAATTGGGGGCACGGCAGGACGGCTGTCCTGTCGTGGCGCACCCAAAAACCAATCATCTAACCGCGAACGCTCCGGCCGGGGTGGAGGGTTCCACTCCAGACCGAGCGCCGCGGCCGCCCGGGCAAGCATGGCTGTCAACTCCGGGTCCGACTCGGACAATGCTGGCGCGCCCGGAGGCGGCAGCACAGCCGAATCCTCATCCTCGGAGGACTCTAGCCCACCTTGCGATGCGGTCACCGACATCTCGTCCTCCTCTGGAGCGTCGAACGAAACCCGCGGACCGGCCGAGACCGAGGCCGCGGGCTCCATCACAACGCTCGCGGGTACCGGTGCAACAGAGGGGGGTGTGGGCCGAGGCATGAGCGTCGGAGCTGTATTCCACACCATCACCCTCAGGTCACCCTGGCCACCAGCCGAAGAGACGCCCCGCGGACCGGATGAGACCGAGGCCGCGGACACGTCAGATCGGGGGGTGACGGAGGGGACTCTCACTCCGGCGGCCGCACGGAGATCATTGAGTCTCGACCGCAACACGGAGATGGCCATGTTCCCGCAGTGAGAACATGACTCATCCACAAGCGCCGCCTGAGTATGCTGGAAGCCCAAGCATGCCAGACAGTGCGAGTGCCCATCAGTGGAGTGTAAAGACCGGCCACACCCAGAAGCACACGGGCGAGACATCCTGAAAAGGACGTGCCACGTGTGAGCTCTTTTGTGAGAGGATTAACCTCGCAGTCGATGCCGAAGCGCCCAGGGGACCACACACCAACTGGAAACCAATCGTATGACCAGCAGGCAGGAAGTATGTGACCGCTGGAACGCGCCGAACACCAACACCGACTGGAAGATCCTGATCGTCTCGAAGAACTGACTTAACTCAGAAGGCTTATAGGAGTGAAAGGTATGTAACCCTTGGCTCCGAAGCATTAAAACATAATGCGATGATGCCAGCTACTTCCTTATATACCCACGTGGGTAGGCGGAGTTACGCATGCAAATCTCGCATGCCCATGGCATTGGCACTGCCATTGGGCGCTTTCTAGTCTCGGAGATGACAGGCTTCTAAGCGAAACCCCCATTCGTCAGTCACTGACGTTACGTCGGAGTGACTGAACGAAAGGGAACTACTATTCTACCTGGTTTGGCAATATGTGCTCCTATCTGTCTATATGTGGAAAGTTGCCTATGTTGCATTTTATCTGAGCCAGAATGACATGGATAGACCTTGAAAACAGTATAACTGTTGGGACAATTAGAGGTAACGAGACGGTGAGAGAGGGAGCATGGCCTACAAACTCCTTGTGAGACTTGAAGCTGGTTATCCTGTTAAAACTACAAACTATTCTTAAGTAAATTTTTCTTTTAATTTATTACAATCCTGACTCTTGGTCTTCATTTTTCACTACTGGTCCTGGGTCATAAGCTGTTAACCCCTAACAATGATTTGCTCAATATTAATATAGGGGGAGTTTTAGTGTAATTGTTTTAAGTTGTACTATTTTGTGGTTGCCGTTTGGCTGAACACAATTAAGACTATGTTACTATATTTAAAAAGTAACGTCTGTGCTCTCTTCAGCACACTGATAGTCGCTTTGCTAAATACATGCAGGTGTGTTTGTCCTATTGTTAACTAGTTAGAAAATATGAAACAATTATAATGTAAGTAAATATAAGAAATATGTTACATTATATGTGTTATATATAACGTTATATATATGTGTGTTTATACTGCATTGTTGCCAGTTAGTCACTGTATTGGTATAGACACAGTATTATACTGGCAACACTGTTGCCAGTTAGTCACTGTAACAGATTCTTTACAGTAACTAGCTGGCAACAGTGTTGCCAGTATTTTACTTATAAAAAAAAACCTGGTAAGGTTTAACAGTGTAAGACATGTAATACTGAATATAAAATTACATGCATTATGATATATTAGTACATTTATATTCACATTTTTCAATATATGAAAAGCTACAATTCCTTATGTATTATTAAATATATTGAAATATATTTAACATATATTAAATATATTAATATATTTATTTATATTAAAATATACACAATAATATAATATCATTAGAGGTGGGCATAGATTCATTTTTTTAATCTAGATTAATCTAGGTTCATATTCGATTTGTATTCGTATTCGGTTTGTATCTGTCAAGGTTAATGAATGCATTGTTTCCTGCTTGTCTTGTGTCTGTGTTGTTATGTGTGTGTGAGTGGGTGTGGCTGAGACTCATTGACTACGTTTACATGGACAGCAGTAATCTAATTATTGACCTTATTCTAAATAAGACAATATTCTGATTAAGGTGTTTACATGAGTTGCTTTTAGAGTACTCCGTTCATGTTCCCGTTTTACATGTGATAGAACATAGATCGATTATGGCACGTCATTACGTCCCCATGCCACGCTATGTTCTCCAACATCCAATCATAGCGTGACTTTGGCAGGCGTGTTAATTTTATGGGCTCAGTAAACCCGCTAACTTCACCTGCGGGTGTCGCTGTTGGACAGTGTTACTTTACATTAAGTATAACAAAACATGCGTTTTTATAATGTTTTATATCTACATTTACGTTGATTTATTTTTTTAATATTATGTAGGTCCTATTGCCTCTCTCTTTTTTTTTTTTGAAGAGACGCTACCCCTCTTTCCTCCTTATTGACAGCCTACATTTAGAATAATAGCTTTGATTAATTATGAAAAAGGTTTAAAAATCATGACTCTTTGGATTGTTTTTCCTGCCGTCGAGCCACAGGCGTTCACTGAATGACCCATCTGGTTTGCGATTACAGATACAAACTTATTGTATTTTACTTTTACAATGAGCATAATAATTACAGAGATATAATTACAAAATAATTACAAAAATAGAGAGAGAGAGGACGCAGTGTTCACAATGAACAGTCAAGTAAAACACACACCGCCCATAGCAACGACGTTTATGGCAACAACTTTTCAGACTGACAGATCCGTAAAAGATCAACGCGACTTTTCCGCCATTTGTTACTGTTTTGTACACGTTGTTATATTAAGTATAATTCCAATTTTGTTTTATTGGCCACAATATTATCGATGATTGTTGAAAGGGGCACATTTGATTAATTTTCAAAAAGGGCAAAGGCTCCAACCCACAAAGCCTCCCCTCTGCACTCCCCTGTTGTGCGTAACGTTATGTGTCCTGTCACAAAATGCGGTGAAATCTCCGACATGACATTAATAGTTAGATTAAGGTGTGTACATGTCTCTGATAATGCGACTAAAATAGGCATACTCCACATGTCTTAATCCGATTTGTGTGTAGTTAGATTATGACTTTAATTTAGATTAAGGTAATTAGAAATCGCTGTCTACATGGTAGCCTCTTAATCAGAGTATTGTCTTAATCAGATTAATATCGGAGTATTGTTGTCCATGTAAACGTAGTCATTGTTTGATCTGCTACTCAGCTGATCGTTATCACTGCACCAGCTGCAGCTTGTCACTCTCCTCTACATATACTCATCCGTTTCTCATCTCCATTGTCAGATCGTTGTTGATGTCTTCTGTACTGTGCGTCTCCTTGGTCCTGTTTCGGCGTTCCAGTCTCGTGCTTCTTGTTCCTGCTCAGTGTTTCTGTGGATAACGTTCTATCTGGATTCCGACTGCACCTGCACCTGATCACAATGACTCACCATTCTCATCTGTTCCGTGTTGACCATCTCAGTCCCTGTGCCACCTAACGTCATCTGTGTCTGTTCATTCTATTTTCTGTGTAAGAATAAATTAGTTTACTTGCATTTGCTTCCTGTATTCTGTTGTGACAGTATCACTGTTTTAGGTTCATGGTTTCGTTGCGGTTCTGTATTTAACTGCACTGTATTTAACGGTCAAAGGTTGTAAAAATGCTACAGTTAAAAACTTTTTTGGTTAACACAAAGTTTCCTTACTATATACGGTGGATAACTGTAATAGATCTAACCTTATTCCCGTAAAATTTGCAGAAAAACAATGTAAAATCCCAACAGAAAATTATTGAAAACCCCAAAACATATATTTTTAGTTTGAATCACAGTGAACTTTTGTAAACTATTAAACAGAATATTTTGTTATATTTGCAACATGTGATTATAATACATTTTACAAAAAAAAATACAAATATTGGTATCAAAAACAGAGAAATACTGTAAAAACTATTTTGTTAATTTGACCTGCAAACACTGTGAAAATTGTAATTTTAGTTGTTCTTAAAAATGTAAGTCACTTTACAAGTTTATGCACTTAAAATGTCTAAACATTTATTTGAATTGCATATGAATGTTCCATGCATTTGGATTATGTCATTTTAACATATAAATTAAACGGGTAAGATTTATTTAATTGTATTAATAAACTGAATGTGACTAATAAATACCAGCTATATGTAAATTAAATAGTTAAGATTTATGTAATAGTACAGAGAAAAAACTCCCATGTTAAATGAACACTTCCTAGTGTTGATGTGTGTGGTCACTAATGAGTTAAAGTACCATTGAAGCAGTGGTGAAGTTGATGAGATAATTAAAAGATGATTGAGAATTAATGATGAACACCTGATGATAATGAGCAGAATCACTGAAGGACAGAGAAACACAAGAACTACAACTGACTTCAGCCACAGCTTTAGGTGAAATCAACTTAAGATAAAAGAAGACATTAAATCTCTGAAGATGTCATCAGATAATAAAACAACTCCACAAATATGGGGGTAATATTGTTGCATTATTCCAAACAAATATATTGTTATCCACAAATAAATGTAAAGCGATTCACAAAAAATAAATAATTTCACAAATCAATAGAATGAGATCCACAAATATATGCGGGAGTTTTACAAAAGTAAATTAGATTAACAAATAAATACAATGATATTTGTGAGTAACAAAAAATCCACACATGTCAAAAACACACAACTCTGCCTTGCATAAGTTGCATTCATTTGTGAATCGCTTCCATGGGAACTGAGGAATGTAGAGCGTGTGTCACGGAGCCACCAATAATTCCAGTAATAAACACCATTCATTTCAGTGTAAGGCTATCTCAAGTGCACTCGCTGGAAAATTGATGAAATAAAAATTAATGCATATTTTGAGATTTTATGGCATTATTGGCCTCTCAGGAATATTGACAGAAGATGTTTTTTTTATGAAGCCTGTTGATGTATTGTTATATAATAGATCGTCAGACTCTAACTGCAGTTTCTAACGTGAGATCACTGCTAAAGCTATTATATCCAGGTGCTATCTGTCATTTCAACAGTTTTTAGATTCTCTGAAATCCTTCTGTCAAATGCGTTTATATTCATTCAAGGAATAACGTATAGCGCCTGAATGTAAAGAATTGAATAAATTGGTTGCCCTGTTTTTTTAACCACCATTTAAAACTCCTTTCTTAGGTAAATTATATATAGCCTATTCTAGCATCATTCCTTTATATTCACCTGTTGTGTAGGCTTCGAGTGTTAAAATAACATAATTTAGGACGCTAACATTAAAATTAAAAATAAAACAGCCAGTAGGTGGCGGAAGAGGAACACTTATTGGCTCATTAGCTTTTTTTGAATGAATGAATGAATGAATGAATGAATGAATGAATGAATGAATGAATGAATGAATGAATGAATGAATTTTTATAGTTAGTCCGATTTATACCCCTAAAGTAATTTTTTTTGTACTGGAATGTTAAATACATAGGCTAATTAGGGAACATTAAAAATGAAAATGAAATACAAAAATGAAAAACAAAAATCTTTATTTAAATCATGTCTGTACTGTCTGTTATGATGAGAGGATTTGAAGATAGTGGGACGAATCCTGTATAAACTTGCACTAAAATTAATTCAGCGTTTTGAGACTGTATGAAACTTGTTTGGATCGATACTGAGAGGATTCTCATTCACGGTAAATTAATTGGAAATGCACGTGATTGGCTACAACACTCAACACTGTAAAATCATATGTTGTACTCTCGTGACCCAAATGAAGATTCTCTTCTTTATCTCTCCTCAGAATAAAATGCTACTGTAAAGCCTTGGCGAGGTCAATGCACATGTTCTGTTAATATTTGCCAGACATTGCTGCAAATAGCCTATAGTGAAAAGGCTTGTCTATCCTGGAACAATTGAGAGCTTGGCTCTGGTCAGCACGATATGGCCGTTATCTGATTAAATAGATATATAGAGTTGGATATATAGAGAGTTATAGATATATAGAGTTATATAGATATATAGAGTTATATAGATCAGTGGTCATAACTCAATTTTCAGCGGCACTGGCCAAAACGTGATTGGTTGGAGCGAAAACGTGCTACGATTGGTCAGCACGATATGGCCGTGATCTGATTGGCTTAAGTAGACGGTGGGTGGAGTCTACGTATTTGTGGATTATCTTGAGTCTAGACGCTAGAAATGTTTCAAAATCCACGTGCTGTTCTGCGATCCACAAATGCGCAAGACGAGATCCACAAATGCAGAGGAAGCCATCAACAAATGCACAGGAAGCGATTCACAAATGAATGCAACGTATGCATGGCAGAGTTGTGTGTTTTTGGCATGTGTGGATTTTTTTGTAATTTACAAATATCATTGTATTTATTTGTGAATCTAATTTACTTTTGTGAAACTCCCGCATATATTTGTGGATCTCATTCCATTGATTTGTGCAATTATTTATTTTTTGTGAATCGCTTTACATTTATTTGTTGATAATAATATATTTGTTTGGAATAATGCAACAATATTACCCCCATACACAAACAGCATTACCAGCTTTACACATTACTAACCAGACTGACTTAATTTCTGTAGATGTTGATGTTTTATTGAAACTACTATCCTTGATTTTATAATGTAAACCACGTGGCTTTTATTACACATACTACACAATTAACACATTACCTCTATAAGCAGAGCATTAGAATCTGATCTACATGATGATTATAAAATCATTATCAAATAGCCAAATCACCTGGCCATGTTTTTTTTTTCTTGGCTTTCCATGCCATAACAAAATTGCTTTATAAACACAGGTAAAGCAGCCAGAAAACTATTATTTTAATTAAAACAGAAATTACAAAAATAAAGTCAGTCTGGTTAGTAATGCATAAAGCGGTAATGCTTCTTGTGGAGTTGTTAAATCATCTGATAAGATCTTCAGATATTTAATGTCTTCTTTTATCTTCAGTTGATTTCATCTAAAGCTGTGGCTGAAGTCATTTGTAGTTCTTATGTTTCTCTTTCCTTCATGGATTCTGTTCATTATCATCTGGTGTTTATCATTAATACTCAATCATCACTTAATTATCTAATTGACATCAACACTGCTTCAATGGTACTTTAACTCAGTAATGAGCACACACATGAACACTAGGTAGTATTCATTTGACATGGGTGTTTTTCTGTGTAAGTTTACATAATTGCTAACTGTTTCATTTATGTATAACTGGCATATATCTATCACATTCAGTTTATTAATTGGCCTATGTAAATATAATCCAAATGCATTGAAATTGTATATGCAATTTACATACATAAATGTTTCTTTTTTTTCTTTTAGTCTTTACATTTTAATATAATACTTATTGGTTTTCATTTTATTTTTAGTAAAAAAAAAATAATAAAAAAACTGTGCCTTCTCTAACCACAGACTTGTACTTGTCCACCTAATTTTGAATTTCATAGTGCGCATAGGTTCATAATTCTCTGGTAACCACAGCTGCCAGCGTTTTCCTGTAAAAATAACAGTTTTTGTGATAGTTTTTTACGGTGTACACTGTAAAAAAGATCCCCATAAATTTGACGGTAAAAAAACGGTGTGGTTGCCAGAACTTCACCATAAAAAATACAGCAGTAACGTTTTAGGTTTTACAGGACAGCAGCATATAATTTAAAGGTTTATAATGTAATAATTATGGTTAAAAACCATTTATTTTACAGTTCTAAACTGCATAATTTAAAGGTTTATACATATGATTTTATTTTACAGTAAAATACTGTTAAATGTATAGTTTTTCGAAGTGAAAAGAACAGGTCGTTGTGTAATTTACAGTGAAAAACCGTAAACTGACATTCCCAGAATACCCTACGTGATACGTTACCGTAATTACCACATTATAAACCTTTAGATTACATGCTGCTGTCCTGTAAAACCTAAAAAAAAAACTGCCATATTTTTTACAGTGAAGTTTTACAGTGAAGCGTTATTTTACCGTAAATTTGATGGGTATTTTTTTACAGTGTAGCCTGGATGCCAGCCGAACTTAGCCCCACCCACAAAATTTTTAGGCCAGGCAGTTTGGTCTGGCCTCACTCCATAGAGGACCGAACAATAACTGTTCGGACCAATGAAATCATCAGGGCGGGTCCGTTCAAGCGCAAGACTTGGAAAGATAACAATATTTGCGCGCTGTGAGACGTTTGCACGTTTTGGGACGAGTGCACAGAGACAAATCTTCTCACAGTGCGTGTGAGTTCTCATTCGCATCTTCTGGCGAATATACCCGGGTGATGACAGTGAAAATGACTAGTCATATTCGGACATAGGCCTACGGCAGCACTCGCATGCATTGAACAATTTACAAAGAGGCCGTTTTGCCTACGTTTTTCTTTTATTATCACTGTTGTAATGTATCACTGAGAAGCCATCGACAGAAACATACATAAAGTAATATTTTCAAGTTAAAACCCATATTAAATATGCGTCATCAGATGTGAGATGAACCGCGGTGCAAGTGCACCTTTTGCACAGCACCCCTGCTCTCGTCAGATGGCACCCCGGTTGGGAAACGCTGGTATAGACCCAGCTCCCAACCCAACTTAGAGAATAGATTAACGGCGTTATTTTTTAATAAGAGTCTCACGTTAATGCTGCACGTTAACGCCGATAACGGCCAACCACTAATAATCATGTATATTTTGTTATATAATTTAATATATTGATCATTCATATAGGGAAATATATTTTCTTTCCGTAAGGGTAACGCTGTTTTATATTGTCAGTAATGCAGCTGAAATGTAGGTCTAGCTGCATCTTAAAACCTTAATGCTGTGTGTTAAAGCGTAAAATGAGTCTATGTCTTTTTCCAACTGTGTGTGGCCTCACCTCAACCGTGAGCTAAACTCACACAGCTGTGCAACTCCCCTGAGGAACAGGGCATGGGGCAGCAGAGGCAGTGACTGAGTGCAGAGCTATTGAAATATGACAAACAAGAGATGCAAAATTTCATTAAATGTTGATGAATATTACAATCCATCAAAAAAAGGAAGACATTATTATTTCTTCAGGCTTGTTGGTCTTAAATGGATGTAGAATCAAGTTATTTGCTTAAAAAAGAAGTTGGAATTATAGTATTAACAAACATTTAGATACCATCCACGCTGCTGATAGTGCCATTAAGTTGAATATATAAAGCATGCTTTCCTCTCAATATCAAAATAAACATACAACAAAAATGACAGCAGTGAGAAACCATATTATCATAGCGATATGATATGCTTGCACAAGCTCTAGAATTCACAGGCATCATGTCGACAGATAAAAATACACTGTTATGATAGCTTATTTATAATATCTGAGACTTAAGACTGTAGAAGTCTAGAGAGTCTATAGTTTAAATATATATATATATATATATATATATATATATATATAATTTTTTTTTTTTTTTTTTTTTTTTTTTTAAATGTGGGGGGGTGAACTGTTTGTTTATTGTGTTTTTATTTGGACTGAAGGGAGGATAGACATTTTGTGAAAGATCAGACTGCTTTAAATATGCAGATTGAATGTTTATTTTCTTCGATCTGTCAATAAAGCATCTAGAGGGATGTGCACATGACTTTTCAATGTCAATGTTGGGGTAATTGTTGCATTTGGTGGAAAAGGAGCAGAGAAATAGATCAGCATTTTGTAATTTTTATCAGTATTTTTAGGCTAGTGGGCAGGAGAGGATGAAACATATCTCACAAGCATACTTTGCTTGCTGTGTTAATACAATTTTGAAGAAGTGATGCAGGAACACTCAGAACTGCCCTGTCAATCAAAGGAACGTTTCCTCTGAGTGCGTTTTCCATCTGTCAAGGGTCAGAGAGTGAAGATACCCCCGTCTCTCCATCTCCTCATAGGTGAATCACTATCTTGTGCTTTTTATCTGGGCATGACCTGTTGCTAGGTAACCCTGGGTCACAGCTGTATGAGGAAAGTGAAGCCTCTTTTTTTATTTATTAGCGAGTTATAGAGGAGGCAGGATGTAATTTATTTGTTTGATATTGCCAGGCAGCTCAAGTTTGAGATTATAAAGGGGTAGTGATCAGAACAAAGGATGCAGGTTGTATTTTAGGAGCACTTATGATGACATTTGTGATAAACAATCAAAAGAGACTGGTAAAAATTTAATCTTAAGCTACATTTAATTATGACACTGCTTAGATCTCAGAACTCTTCTTTCTCTCTCTTTCTCTCATTTTTCTCTCTCTTTCTCTCTCTCTCTCTCTCTCTCTCTCTCTCTCTCTCTCTCGCTCTCTTTATGTCTTAAAAAAATATTTAAAAATCTTTTTTGTTTTTTTTTTAACATAAAAATGAAGAGAAAAAAAAACATGAACATAAAATAAATGTTACAGGCCATTATTATCAATTCACATATATAGTGATTTAAAAAAAAAAAAAAAATTATACACTTTAAAGTTTTGCTGCGCATTACATAGAGTAAATTTGAGGGATGAGTTCTTCAAATGTGAAATTGTAATGACACAAGGGAAAATGTGCCATGCTTTTTTTTCCTATTGATGCGCTCCTGATTTATTTCTGCACAATGATGCGGCTTTAATTCGTGCCGCATCTGTTGCAGTTTCACGCGCCTGTCATGAGCGAGCTTTCCCATGTTTACCTCGTTGGCCCCTAATGAAAGCTCCCTGCCTTATCATGGTCTTGATGAAACGAAGCAATCGTGCTTTGTTAAATTCTGCACTAATGTGTGTATGATGCATGTTTTTCAAATCGCTCCTTTAGGCCATCTCAGATCAAAACAAATGCACCTGCACTTTTTGCATCTGCCACTCCCTCGAGAACAGTAAAAATTGACTCCCTGGCTTCTTCCATGAGGCAATTATGGGCCATCTGTTCCTGTCTTGGTAGCTCCAACCCGTTTTGTTTCTATGATTGTTCCCATAATATTATGCACGCTGAATGAAATAATTTGCATGGAACATTTTACGTGGAGGTGATGCATTTAATCTGAATCTCATGAAAAACTTTTTTGGTGGTCTACAGAAAGGAGAAATATCAATAAAAGTTTTCACCACTTACTAGATAATACAGATAATACATTCTAAATATTTTTAGAAACAGCAAGAGCCTTTGATTAGCACTTTTACAATATTTTATGACACTTCGTCCTGTAAAACCCCCCTTGGCATTTTTATGCAATATGTATTATCCCTCTCACCTCATTGTTCATTGTCAAACAGACACAGGGCAATAAAACATGTTTATTAAATTGTTTGCCGTGCAGGTGCTTGGATAAGATTATTTGAAACCAGTACCAACAAGACAATTCTCTAGAAAACAATACTTGAAATTAGCCATGGCATGCAAATAATACATACAATTACTCATGTGAAAGAAATAACAGATGATATTCAATAATGGTGCTAAGGTAAAACTTATATTACAACTGGATTGATATTTCAGCAACAAACTCATCAAGAGAAAAGACCCTAACGTCCCATAGACAGGATGGCTGAGCATAAAGATGGAAGGAGGGAGAAGCATGGTGAGTATGATGGACAGATGTGAAGGAGGGAAGGGTGCTGGGGAAAAGGGTGAAGACCACAAAAACGCGTAAGTTGCTGCTCTGATAGGTTGGCTTGATATATATAGCAGGCTCACTGTGGTTTATGCAAGCTGAATCGACTGTCATGTTTGTTCATCTTAGCATTGTAATTGGGCAGAGGACTTTATCACACAAGGAGACCAAATTTTTCAATTTATAATTACCATTAGGAACGTAATTTAGTGTAGGACACTGCTTAATCTGTTTAAACCTGAAGCCTATTATGTCTAGAAAAAAGCACAGTCCACTGCAGAATCTGGATATCATGATGCTCAAAAATCATAACAGAATTATTTCTATTATATTTAGAAATTATTTGGAGAGTAAAATGTGTCAGTTTGTTGTTACATGATGATAACTGATATAAATATAAACTAAGTAATACAAATATAACTACTGTTTGTTTAGCACTGATTACAATGTTGCAGAACTATAAATAATACAGTCTAGATGTGTTATTCAAGACATTTAATTAAAATAAAAAATAAAAATGCACATAACTGGCTCTTGCAAGAAACATTTGTTACAATTTTGCTTTGTCTGCTATTGTAAATGTAACCCGTTGTTGGTGAGTGTCTTTTGTTTGCTTTTGCCAAGTCTTTGTTTTACGTTTGGATTTTGTTTTATGTTAATATTTCATAACAAGACTGCACTTGGGTTCTAGTGATGGGCAGACCGTGGCTTCGTGAAGCACTGAAACAGTTGAAGCAAATGTGCAGAAGCTTTGAAACAACACCTGACACCCGTATCCATGATGCCATCTAGTGGTCACTTTCATGTATTGATCTGAAATAACCTTGGTTTTGTAACCTGTAGCCTCCTCGTTGTGAAACACGTTTTTGTCGTGTTTCACTAATCTAATCTAATCTAATCTTGTCGCAATATTATCGTGTTTGACACTGTGAAGCTGCTTTGACACAATCGTGATTGTAAAAGCGCTATATAAATTAAGTTGATTGATTGATTGATTGTCATGAAAAATTTGGATTAATAAAATAAATAGAGTCACAGTTGTTACATAACATTTTTATTCAAACATATTAATTGTTGTGCTGTTGAAGGACTTAGTTGACTTCTTCTTCTTTCTGTTTTTTTTTTTTTATGTACTGCTCAGTACATATAATATCTCCAGCCTTTGAAAAAAAATCCTCTCACAAGGGACACTTGTTAATTGCTGGCATAACAGATCTCTGGCTAATTTGGTTCTTCAAGCCATTTTGCGGATTGGATTAAAATATCTAGATTAAGTTATCTGAGATCACTGCTCCTGTCTGTGTTCCCTGAAGAGGGCAGATGCATCGATACTCGAAACCACGATCAGCAATGCAGTGATTGGCTGGCGTCAAGACAACGTAATGACATCATATCATTAAAAAAAAGCTACCTGGCAAAAAACTTGTCAAAGAAAAAAAGAAGAAGAAGAAAAAACACAAATTTCTGGACCTTTATAAGGAAACGACCAAACCAACATAACAGTTAGCTAAATTAAATGTGCATTGTTTTGATGAAATATTCCCAATTATTTATATTCACGATTTTATAATATTTGCACACACATTGCATTTATATTCCAATGTTTTAATTTTATTTTTGATTTAATTTGAAGCAGATTATTTATGTGACATTATTAATTAAAGTTTTGTAACGGTCAAGATCGAACCGGTTCTTTCGGGACAGTTCGTTTCAATGATCTGGATAAAAAAAAAACTGGATCACCGTTTTCTTTTACGTCTTTACGTAATGACGTCATTTCTATCATCCCGGCGGATGAAAATGCATTCAAACAAAGTCACCGTGGGTTTGGGTGTGCGCAAGGTGTACGCTGGAAATTTGGTGTATGCACCTTTGATAAATGAGGGCCATTGTGTTTAAGTGTCAAAATATACAAATTATTTTAAGGGTGATATTTGTGTGCCATCTATCCAATCAACCTTTGGAATTGACTGTGTTTGCACTTTTCTTGACTGTGAATGAATTAGACCACTCAAGGCTGCAACATACCCCGCAAGAACAGAGAAAAAAGTTCTCGCTCCCATGATGCCATTTTGTTCTTGCCACGATAATCTATATTTAATAATATCATTAGCATATTATTAAATAGCATAATATTTACATTTTCCCTATACTTTTTTGCACATTACTGTTGTTAATAAAAGTTAATTTGATCTGCATATCAATTACAGTTTTTTTCAACTGCTTACACACATTTTCCAGAGGTTTCCTCTTTTTTTCAAAACTTAACACACAAATTCAAGAATTCCACACACAAGATGCAAAATGCCTCACATCTCTTTCAAAATGAAACAACACAGTCAAAATATCACAAACATATTTCAAAAGCAAACATTTGTCTTACGTTGTAAACACCTTTACCATAATGTTATATTTTTGATTATGTCATATACACACTGTTATTCAAAACCTAAAGCTCCTCTTTTACAGTTTTTCTCGATTGCTTAAACACATTTCTTGAAACTATGCCTCATATTCTCAAAACTATAAACACAAATCCATAACTTCTCACCCAGTTTCCCAAACAACCTATTTTCAGGTCAAAATGAAGCTCTACACTCAAAACCATTCACTCTTGCTGAAAAACCAAACTTTGCCCTCAGACAAGACACACAAGCCCTCAAAAGCACACACACTACAACCTAGTCTAACACACTGGTGCAATAAATTCAAAACAACATTTCCAAAACTGGTAAGTTATGTTACTTGTGGTTCCCCTCCTCACAAACCTTTTCACATGATGAACAAAAGACACAACCAATGGATACATTGGCACATTTTTATTCATTCATTCATACTACACAGTACAAAAAAAAAAAAAAAAAATGTATTCCACCTCAGCCTCCCGTCTTTGGTCTGGGTCAGGCCAGAGAATCTCATCCACATCACAGGCTATATTAGCCCTAGCCTGGCAGCGGCGGTAAAATCCTCTTGCATGCCTGATCCACCCCTGGCACGCATCTGCTGACACATGGCTTGGACGAGGTGAACAAGCATATAAGGTTCTCGATCATACACTTTCCACTAGTGTTGTAGTCAAGACCACCTAAACCGAGACCAAGACAAGACCAAGACTTTGAAGGGCCGAGACCAAGACAAGACCAAGACTTTGAAGGGCCGAGACCAAGACAAGACCAAGACTTTGAAGGGCCGAGACCGAGACCGAGTCAAGACAGGCCGAGACCGAGTCAAGACCAAGACCAGTGCATGTCCCCACACTTACAGTTTTTCTCGATTGCTTAAACACATTTCTTGAAACTATGCCTCATATTCTCAAAACTATAAACACAAATCCATAACGTCTCACCTAGTTTCCCAAACAACCTATTTTCAGGTCAAAATGAAGCTCTACACTCAAAACCATTCACTCTTGCTGAAAAACCAAACTTTGCCCTCAGACAAGACACACAAGCCCTCAAAATCACACACACTACAACATAGTCTAACACACTGGTGCAATAAATTCAAAACAAAATTTCCATAACTGGTAAGTTATGTTACTTGTGGTTCCCCTCCTCACAAACCTTTTCACATGATGAACAAAAGACACAACCAATGGATACATTGGCACATTTTTATTCATTCATTCATACTACACAGTACAAAAAAAACAAAAACAAAAAAATGTATTCCGCCTCAGCCTCCCATCTTTGGTCTGGGTCAGGCCAGAGAATCTCATCCACATCACAGGCTATATTAGCCCTAGCCTGGCAGCGGGGGTAAAATCCTCTTGCATGCCTGATCCACCCCTGGCACGCATCTACTGACACATGGCCTGGACGAGGTGAACAAGCATCAAGATTCTCGATCATACACTTTCCACTAGTGTTGTAGTCAAGACCACCTAAACCGAGACCAAGACAAATCCAAGACTTTGAAGGGCCGAGACCAAGACAAGACCAAGACTTTGAAGGGCAGAGACCGAGTCAAGACCAAGACTTTGAAGGGCCGAGACCAAGACAAGACCAAGACTTTGAAGGGCCAAGACCGAGTCAAGACCAAGACTTTGAAGGGCCGAGACCGAGTCAAGACCAAGACCAAGACAGGCCGAGACGGAGTCAAGACCAAGACCAGTGCATGTCCCCACACTTATGATAAAATGAATATGCATATGATTGGCACTTCTCTCGTATGATCAACTAAACTGGCTCTAATTTCATCCGAGACTGCTTGTCTACCTCCTCCTCCTCCTCCTCCTCCTCCTCCTCCTCCTCCTCCTCCTCCTCCTCCTCCTCCTCCACATCCTCTTCCTCTCCCTCCTCCTTCACCATGTCCTCTTCCTCCTCCTTCACCACCCACGCCCTTGCGAAAGGAAAATATATTTACCAATATATTATTTTGAAATATATTATAATATATTGTAAATACATGGAATAATATATTGATGGTATAATACAATATATTATATAGTCCTGTAATATATAGCAAAATATACAAATGATTGCCGCTTTCATATATTGTAATATATTGGAGAATATAAATATTACAGTTTTTCTCAATTGCTAAAACACTAAAACCCATCGGTTGAACACATTTCTCAGTTGCCTGAACTCATTTAGCTAATTGTGCAGTCTGTTGTCAATACCTTAAACCATTTCACATCATAAAACACAATTTGCAGATCTCACTTAGGCTTTTCAGCAAATCTCTAAACACATTCTCATTGTCAAGACACATACTGCTCTCTAATGCACATGCCATTCATACGGGTTAACACAAGTGGCAACAATCAAATACAAATAGAGAACACAATGTCATTGATTGAACACAACCACTCAAAACTGATTTAACCTGTTTCAAATGATGAGACAACCAATATAAGTACAGTGCATTGTAGGCTGTATACTGTACAATTAACAAATCTTATTGCCCTGAACATGTTGCTTTCCATTTGTTTACAGTACTGACTGCTCAATAGATTTTGACTGGTTGCAGGTTCATATCAACAAAGAACGAGCTTGTGAGATGCAGAGTGCAGTACTGTAAAAATCAGCCTAATCTAATGAAAATGCATATCTATAGCACAAATTGTATTTATCGTGCGATTTATATGCCAAAATGAGTTTTTATGAGCATATGTTACGCAGTTTTCGTGTGCATATGATATGTACTTTATATTGTGTTATGTGCACGTACTCCAAACAACTCAACCTACCCAATGGGGTGACAATGCAAATCATATGCACATAAAAAATAATTGTGCCGTATAAATCACACAATAAATACAATTTGTGATGTATATGCATTTCATGAGAATGAGTTGGTAAAAATAGGGCTACAAGCAAGAGGAAGAACAAAAAATTGCAAAGCAAAGCAGAAAAGTAATAATTTCTGATCAATTTTGAGCTACTATGATGAAACATGTTCTCATTCATCACAAGACAATGACAGAAAAATATGAAATTTGTTTTAAGATTAAAATTTTACTTCTGCCTGAGAACTGTTTTGAACAATGTGTTTTCTATTTTTTGCTGTATTGTTTACTGATTGCTTGATAGTGTTTATCATTTTGATCACTTTGTTTATGATTTGAGAGCAGTGTTTGATTTTGAACACAGGTAAAACTGTTTTGAGGCGAAAGTTTCATTTTGCAAGAGAAGTCAGAGGTTTTGTGAATAGTGCTTGAAGAGGAGGTTTTGTGTTTAATGGTTTCAGAAAATGGAGTAAGGTTTCAGAAATAGTGTTTTAGCAATTGAGAAAAACTGTAAATCCCATATATGTGAATATATTGCCTAATGTATTACATGATATTTTCCAATATACTGCAATATATTTTTGTTTCGTTAGGGCGTCCTCTTCCTCTCCCTCCTCGACCTCTTCCTTCATTTCTTTGAGGATCCATTGTTCCAAATCTCAAATGAACTGACTCTGGCACTTTTATGTATCTTGAAAGTTCTGATTGATGTGTGTTCAATTTTGACTCTTAGTGTTTTCACCTGGGTAATTGTGTGCTAATTGAGCTGAAACTATGCTGACTTGAGTGAACAATATTGAATGCTAGTGCTTTCTAAATGACCAGATGGTCTAGGCAATGAGAAATTAAGGGATTTGTGTGTATAGTTTTGCAGTGACAGTTCAACAAATCTGACTCATGTGTCAAAACAGGGAATAGTGTTTATAGTTTAGTGAAATGGGTGTGCTTTTTGATAAATGGCATTATGGTTTTGAAATTTTAGTTCAAAAGCCTGGTTATAGTGTTTAAGCAATCGAGAAAAACTGTAAAAGCTCACATGTACATGAATGAATGTAATTGGGAGAGAGCTGTTGAATATATAAAGTAAAAACAAAAGCAAAATTGAAACCAAACTTTTTATTTATGTTTTTTTTTTTTTTTTTTGTGGTTGTAAATATAGTATTAGTGTACACAGTTTGAAAAAAAAAAAAAAAAATACACCCATCAAAAATATGTAGTGTTGTAGCATGTAGTGTAAAACCAAACATAATGTGTGTGCTTGCATGTGGAGATGGTTGGGTGTATCTAGGCTCCATCTCTCCTCCGGGCTGGGTCCGGCCACAATACTTCATCCACGTCACATGCTATATTCCCTCTTGCCAGACACCGTGGAGAGAACCTTCTTGTATGGCGTCTCCAACCTTGGATGGAGGCAGCATCAGTGTCTCCACAACTTCTCTTACTCTGTCTGCATTGTTTGCATCCATTGTCCCAAAGCTATTACTTGACCTTTGGCCTATTTATAGGCCACTACTAAAGTTATGATTGGTTGTTGTTAAGTAAAGCAACAAGTGTTTGCACATGTGAGGAGTTAGTGTGAGGCACTGATGAATTAGTGTGGCATTTTGATTGGTTGTGTTTATAAAAGGAAATCAAGAAACTTCCTGTCAGATTTTTGTGTGTTGCCTAGAAAATTGTGTTGTGTTTTGCAAAAAGTGTTTAATGAAATTGAAAACTGAGTACAAGGCCAAAAAATAGCGTATGGTTTTGCAGATTTAGTGTGTGGTTCTGGTGTTTAAGTGTCAGGTTTTAAAAATTGTGTGACAAGTAACAATTTTGTGTGTAAGCAGTTGAAAATAACTGTAATAAACCTTTATGGATACTATATATTGCAAAAAATATGGTGCCCATTTATACTGTGGAATGGTCTGGGTTATTCACATGCTGAAAGTTTTGCACCCCAGGTAGGCACTCTACCAAGCCGCACATATTTTACCTAAACAAAATAAAGTTAAAACTTGTTTTGAACAATTCCTTTGTCATGCAGATTAATTTTAAGTAGGAGGGAAAAAAAGAAAGAAAAAAAATCGATTAAAATCGTAAATCGAATTTTTTGGCAAAAAATCAGGGATTTTTTTTTTTGGCCATATCGCCCAGCCCTAATTCAAACACAGCTATACAGAGCTACAAACACTGAGGCAGGCAGCAGCAGCAGGCAGGCAGACAGACAGACAGGAGCAATCAATCGGGAACAATCAATCAGCCAGGAATAATCAATCCCAAGTTTTAGCCAGGTTAGCCATCGGATCCAACTCACCACCAGTTAGTGATCAGTTGACAGCTCCGCCCCTCTCTTCACCCGAGTGTCCAAGGCATATGGCCAGAGGTCAGATGAGATGACCACAAAGTCGATTATCGACCTTCGGCCTAGGGTGTCCTGGTGCCATGTGCACTGATGGACGCCCTTATGCTTGAACATGGTGTTCTTTATGGATAAGCCATGGTTAGCACAGAAGTCCAATAACAGAACACCGCTCGGGTCCAGATCAGGGGGGCTATTTCTCCCAATCACGCCCCTCCAGGTGTCTCTGTCACTGCCCACTTGGGCGTTGAAATCCCCCAGTAGAACGATGGAGTCTCCAGTCGGAGCACTTTCCAGCACCCCTCCCAGAGACCCCAAGAGGACCGGGTACACTGCTCTGCCGTCCGGCCCGTAGGCATAAACGACAGTGAGACACCTATCCCTGACTTGAAGGCACAGGGATGCGACCCTCTCGTTCACTGGGGTGAACTCCAGCACATGGTGGCTGAGCTTGGGGGCTATAAGCAAATCCACTCCAGCCCGCCGCCTTTCACCATCAGCAGCTCCAGAGTGGTAGAGAGTCCAGCCTCTCTCTCGTGGTTCCAGAGCCCAAGCTGTGCGTGGAAGTGAGTCAGACTATTTCTAGTCGGTGTCTCTTGACCTCCCGCACAAGTTCAGGCTCCTTCCCCGCCAACGAGGTGACATTCCACGTCCCTAAAGCCAGTTTCCGTGTCCAGAGATCAGGTCGTCGGGGGCCTCCCCTTCGACTGTCGCCCGATCCACTATGCACCGGCCCCTTATGATCCCTCCTGCAGATGGTGGGCCCATGGGATTGCGGCCCCCACGTCGCTCTTTTGGGCTGAGCCCGGCCGGGCCCCATGTGGGAAGGCCCGGCCACCAGGCGCTCGCATACGTGCCCCAACCCCCGGCCCTGGCTCCAGGGTGGAACCCCAGCTGCACAATGCCGGGCGACGTCTCGGTCCTTGATTTAAAGTTGTTCATAGGGGACTTGTGAACTGCTCTTAGTCTGACCCGTCACCAAGGACCTGTTTGCCTTGGGAGGCCATACCAGGGGCATATAGCCCCGTACAACATAGCTCCTAGGATCATTCAGATACTCAAACACCATGATAATGTGACAGTTCAAGGAGTCTCATGTTTTAAGTTTCATGACAATGCAAATCATATGCATGTGGCTTATAAATTTCATGACATGCAATTTATAAGCCACGTGCATATGATTTGCATTGTCACCCCATTGGGTAGGTTTAGTTGTGTGGAGTGTGTGCACAAAACACGTTACAAAGTGTGTATCATATGCACACGAAAACTGCGTAACATATGCATATAAAAACTAATTTTGGCATATAAATCGCACGATAAATACAATTTGTGCTATAGATATGCATTTCCATTAGATCGGGCTTATTTTTACAGTACTTTACACTGCATCTCACAAACTTTTCCTTTGTCTATGTGATACTGTAATTCTTGTTTTTTGTTGATATGAACCTGCAACCAAACAAAATATTTTGACCAGTCAGTACTGTTAACAAATGGAAAGCACTATGTTCAGGCCAATACAATTTGTTCATTGTACAGTATACAGCCTACAATACACTGTACTCATACTGGTTGTGTATCATTTAAAACAGGTTAAATCAGTTTTGAGTGGTTGTGTTCAATCAATGAAATTTGTTCTCTATTTGTATTTGATTGTTGCCACTTGTGTTTATCAGTATGGGTGACATGCATTAGAGTGCAGAATGTGTTTTGAGAATGAGAAAGTGTTTAGAGTTTTGTTTTAAGGTATTGGTAACAGACTGCACAATTAGCTAAATGAGTTCAGGCTGTGAACTTTGATCAGTCAATGGGTTTTAGTGTTTTAGCAATTGAGAAAAACTAATATTCACACTTTTTTCATCCTTTTTTAAAAGAAAGTATCCCCTTCTCGAAGGAAACTCAAGAACACATGATGAGAAATCTTTGTTGAAATGTGGGTGGAGAGTGCATGAAGGAGGGGCTCTTTGTGTAAACACAGAACAGAAGACACCTGTACTCGGGTAGGATCCCTCTTTCTTTCTGTGTCTCTCATTTAAAATAATAATAATGAATAAACATTTAAGGATACTCTCGTAAAAAAACAAATTGAGTTTATTTCTAGAACTATTTAGCCTGTTTATTAATATATATATATATATATATATAGATAGATAGATAGATAGATAGATAGATAGATAGATAGATAGATAGATAGATAGATAGATAGATAGATAGATAGATAGATAGATAGACATATATAGTAATCACTCAAAGGGTTTTTCTAGCATGGCATTTCATAGCATATATTGTATTTTTATTTTTATTTTTTTGTATTTTTATTTTTTTTAAAGCTATTGTTTAATTTACAGCAACTAGTCCTAGGTTTGTTTTGAATTATATAATTAAAAAAATATATATTTCAAATTTCTGGTCACTAATGCTATGCAAGAGCTTTAGTAGGTTAGTAACCTGAGCTCTCATAAATCTTTAATGGGAATGAATATGATAGGGCCCAAGTGACCACACACGAATGATTTGGATTCAGGTATCTTTTGTCCCTGAATTGCACTGGTCAATAGTCAAGCAAGTGTGTTCCTTAGAGTGTTGTGTCTTTTTAGTTGTTGATTGATGTTGCGACCTGAATTTAGTTGTAGTTAGTTCAGTTTTGTATTTATTTCAGTGAATGAATTATCTAATATTATCGTTCATTAAGTCACTTAGGTCAGATGTTTCCAGGAGGAGTGTTTTTGCCAAAATGCCTCTGTGAACTGATACTGTTCACCTTTCATTGCAGAAAGAGTAATTTTTACCAGACATGAGAAATGCACAAAGTTGATAATGCATGAGATTCCATAACCATTTAGATAAGAATTTGTAAATTATATCCACATCATGTATTTATATAGCAGAGACACTAAAGAAACTATAAACACACAAAAGGTTATCATGTCTGTGGTATCAGTTGTTAAACTCAATAGGCTAAAGGCTTTTGTGAGACTGCCCTAGTTCTCAATTACCCCCAAATACTTATCAGTGAAATGTGTGTAACAGAAGGATAGTGTTCTTCTAAAAAGACAATAAAGAGGACTGTATTACAAAGTGGCGACCTTTCCAGCAACCAAGGCATAAAAAAAGGTCCTTCTAAAAAAATAGCATATTGTGATAAAGTTCATTATTTTCCATTATGTAATGATAAAAATTAAACTTTCATATATTTTAGATTCATTGCACACCAACTGAAATATTTCAGGTCTTTTATTGTTTTAATACTGATGATTTTGGCATACAGCTCATGAAAACCAAAAATTCCTATCTCAAAAAATTAGCATATCATGAAAAGGTTCTCTAAACGAGCTATTAACCTAATCATCTGAATAAACTAATTAACTCTAAACACCTGCATAAGATTTCTGAGGCTTTTAAAAACTCCCAGCCTGGTTCATTACTCAAAAACGCAATCATGGGTAAGACTGCCGGCCTGACTGCTGTCCAGAAGGCCATCATTGACACCCTCAAAGCGAGAGTGTAAGACACAGAAAGACATTTCTGAACGAATAGGCTGTTCCCAGAGTGCTGCATCAAGGCACCTCAGTGGGAAGTCTGTGGGAAGGAAAAAGTGTGGCAAAAAATGCTGCACAACGAGAATAGGTGACCGGTCCCTGAGCAAGATTGTGGAGAAGGACCGATTCCAGACCTTGGGGGACCTGCGGAAGCAGTGGACTGAGTCTGGTGTAGAAAAATCCAGAGCCACCGTGCACAGGCGTGTGCAGGAAATGGGCTACAGGTGCCGCATTCCCCAGGTCAAGCCACTTTTGGGCTACAGAGAAGCAGCACTGGACTGTTGCTCAGTGGTCCAAAGTACTTTTTTTGGATGAAAGCAAATTTTGCATGTCATTTGGAAATCAAGGTGCCAGAGTCTGGAGGAAGACTGGGGAGAAGGAAATGTGCCTAAATGCCTAAAGTCCAGTGTCAAGTACCCACAGTCAATGATGGTCTGGGGTGCCATGTCAGCTGCTGGTGTTGGTCCACTGTGTTTTATCAAGGGCAGGGTCAATGCAGCTAGCTATCAGGAGATTTTGAAGCACTTCATGCTTCCATCTTCTAAAAAACTTTATGGAGATGAAGATTTGGTTTTTCAGCACGACCTGCCACCTGCTCACAGTGCCAAAACCACTGGTAAATGGTTTACTGACCATGGTATTACTGTGCTCAATTGGCCTGCCAACTCTCCTGACCTGATCCCCATAGAGAATCTGTGGGATATTGTGAAGAGAAAGTTTATGAGACGCAAGACCCAACACTCTGGATGAGCTTAAGGCCGCTATCGAAGCATCCTGGGCCTCCATAACACCTCAGCAGTGCCACAGGCTGATTGCCTCCATGCCACGCCGCATTGAAGCAGTCATTTCTGCAAAAGGATTCCCAACCAAGTATTGAGTGCATAACTGAACATACTTATTTGAAGGTTGACTTTTTTGTATTAAAAACACTTTTATTTTATTGGTCGGCTGAAATATGCTAATTCTTTGAGATGGGAATTTTGGGTTTTCATGAGCTGTATGCCAAAATCATCAGTATTAAAACAATAAAAGACCAGAAATATTTCAGTTGATGTGCAATGAATCTAACATATATGAAAGTTTATTTTTTATCAGTACATTATGGAAAATAATGAACTTTATCACAATAAGCTAATTTTTTGAGAAGGACCTGTAAGAGTGTAACTCCTACACCTAAAAGTGTAACTCCTATATATATATATATATATATATATATATATATATATATATATATATATATATAAAAACACACACACACACACACTCACCTAAAGGATCATTAGGAACAACTGTTCAATTTCTCATTAATGCCATTATCTAATCAACCAATCAAATGGCAGTTGCTTCATTGCATTTAGGGGTGTGGTCCTGGTCCTGAACTCCAAACTGAATGTCAGAATGGGAAAGAAAGGTGATTTAAACAATTTTGAGCGTGGCATGGCTGTTGGTGTCAGACGGGCCGGTCTGAGTATTTCACAATCTGCTCAGTTACTGGGATTTTCAAACACAACCATTTCTAGGGTGTACAAAGAATGGTGTGAAAAGGGTAAAACATCCCGTATGCGGCAGTCCTTAGGGCGAAAATGTCTTGTTGAGGGGCGGCAGTGGCTCAGTGGTTCATGTAGGTTGTCTACAAACCGAAAGGTTGGTGGTTCGATCCCCGGTTCCACCTGACCAAGTATCGAGGTATCCTTGAGCAAGACACCTAACCGCAGCTGATCCCGATGAGCTGGATGGTGCCTTACATGGCTGACATCACCGTCGGTGTATGAATGGGTGAATGTGAGGCAAAAATGTTAAGCGGTTTGGATGGCCATAGGGTCTGTTAAAAGCGCTATAAAATTGCAGTCCATTTACCATTGTTGATGCTAGAGGAGAATGGGCTGACTGATTCAAGCTGATATATATATACCGTTTTTTTCTGCTTCCTGCTTCGCTACTGTTTGGACGCTCTTGCTTACTGCGCTGCACGCTTTGCTCTATCGCTTCTATATTTTATCTCATAACTTCAACTTCAGCAAATCAATCACAGTGCTCAAACAACAAAGCTTGGCTTTAAAGATAAATCTTGAAAATCTGGAGACTGGATTACTACAAAAAAGCGAACATTTCATCCGACCGCCTCTCCCTGCCATCAGCTTACATTCCGGAAGGGAAAACACAGCTGCCTACTATCGAAAGGATAAGAAAATGCCTCTTTTAGTTCAAGAATCTACTTGCTGCACAAACTGCCACAGACTTTCACAACGGATTGCAGTTCTTGAAACAAAGTTATTTGCGGAACTACCGAACCGGACGAATCACACAGCTGAGCTTCATCACGAACGTCCTCTGCACACAGCTGGTGAGTCCCATAAATTTAGTGCTACTCAACAGATAGAGAAAAAAGTAACTGATCAACACATTAATCGATGGCACAAACAGGGGGCAAGACCCAAACGCACTCGAGACGTCAGATTGTCACAAGCTTCATATATTGCTGCCGTTGCATGCTCTACCCCAGACACAGGGATTGCAAACACTAGTTTCCGACCACCATCGATACATCTTGAAAACAGATTTGAAGTATTAATGAATGAGGGTGATGAATCCCAAAACATGATGAATGTGATCGAACACAGATTGCATCAGCCCACAGCTAACACTAATGCTAACAGGCGCTCAAGGTCGAGCAGACAGCGGCCCTCAGCTCAGAGCACAGCCGGGCCAAGGACTCTGATAGTGGGTGACTCTACAGTCAGAAACATTAGCAGCAGAGTTACAACTACATGCTGCCTTCCACAAGCAACCATTTCTGATGTAAAGAGGGAAATTGAGAACATTCTGATGAAACATAAGACCGCATATCAACTAATCATTCATGTGGGGAAGAATGATATTCAGAGAGAGCAGTCAGAACTCATTAAAAGGGATTTTCAACTTTTTGAAACACTTAGCAAACTGAAAGTTCAGCCGTTCATCAGTGGACCACTGCCAGCAAGAGGAACAAATACATTCTCACGGTTGCTTGGGCTTAATACTTGGCTGCAAAAAACCTGCATGATGAAGGGAGTGAATTTCATCGACAACTTTAATCTCTTCTGGAGTCAGAGACAATTGTTTACATCAAATGGCCACCACCCAAACAAACTTGGTGCAAGAGTGTTAAAGGACAATATTTATTTTTCCCTTCATCATCCTTCAGCTGTGTGTTTTAACCCACTCAACCTGATACAGAGTATGGACGACCACAGGACTTCTTTTCAGCAGCTGAATGGATATGTGGCTGACACATCCCACAAGGACAATGATAAGACCACGCCACCAAAACTACAATTGCCCACGGACACGCTCCCAGCTGAGGCCTCCCCACAGAGCTCACCACAGACAGACTGTGAATGATTAGAACTGCTCCAAGATTCAGCACCCAAGGATGATTTTCTGGAAAATGGACAGGGAAGCCAGGACAACATATTTCAGCTTCCGATAACACCAGAGCTACAGCCCCTCTCACCGGACATGTCATTCCTCTCTCCAGTATCCCTGCATCGGAGCTTCTCAGAGAAAATGGAGGATTTGGTTCATGCTGGAATCAGACTTTCACACTCGATCGCTATGAGCCCCCAAATATCGACCAAAAATCGTCGAGCCCCACAACCACCAAACCCTGTGGGCCCAGCTCCCCCTCCTCCTGTGAGATTTCTTCGGTCACAACACCAGGGCCCACACCCTCCTCCATCTGTTGTGGGTGAACCAAAAACGTCTCGGGTTATGAATATAACCCATGTTCCCTGAGAGGGAACGAGACACTGCGTCATCGTAGATGACACATCGGGGAACGCCCTCGGCGTGACGCTGCTGTAAAAAAGTCCAATCTTGATTGGTGTTGCGTGATGACGTAACGAGTGACGGCATACCCGAAGGTATAAAGGGACGCCGGCACAAACAAACGCAGCTTACTGCTATGACGCGGGACGCTCTGTAGATAGGCGGGGCTACGAGACGCAGTGTCTCGTTCCCTCTCAGGGAACATGGGTTATATTCATAACCCGAGACGTTCCCTTTATCGAGGGAACTCGCACTGCGTCATCGTAGATGACACATCGGGGAACGAGTACCCACTAGTCCTCGCCTATCTTGGGCCCCATGATATGAACCGGAGTGCATAATCAGGGGGCAAGCACCCTAGCGCCTGGCGTCGCCGGGAGGTGCAGACTATAATATCTCACAAAAGTATGCGGTGTGGCCAACCCAGCCGCCTCGCAAATCTCTTGCAAAGAAGCTCCGGAAAGGAGGGCTACCGCGGAGGCCATGCCCCTGGTAGAATGAGCCCTCACGGCTATCGGTGAAGGCAAGTTGCGCACCTGATAGGCCGTGGCTATTGCCTGGACAATCCAGTTACTAATCGTCTGTTTTGCCGCAGGCAGCCCTTTTCTAGGTGGACCAAAGCACACTAACAACTGATCTGACTTCCTCCACTGGGCAGACCTCTCCAAATAAATCCTCAATGCCCGCACCGGGCAGAGGAGGTGAAGCCTACCCTCATCTGCCATCACATGAGGCAGGGGATGAAAAGCCTGGAGAACTACCGACCGTACCGCATTAGACGGTACCTTGGGAATGTATCCCGGGATCGGCCGCAAGATAGCTTTCACTCCGCCTGGGGCAAACTACAAGCAATTGGCTGTGACTGCCAATGCCTGAAGGTCCCCCACTCTCCTCAGAGAGGTGATGGCTAAGAGAAAAGCTTGTCAAGTTGTACAGCCTCCTGGTGGAAGGAGCCCTGGAGCTGAGTATAGTCTCCACGACACCTGCTGACAGACCTTCCTCTATGAGCTATGCCCCCTCAGGGGCCAGGCCCACAGGTTCCATAACTCTGGCTGGGGGTGAAAGATCGAGCCCCCCGCCTGAGTCAACAGATCCCTCCTCAGAGGAATCTGCCATGGAAGGTCGTCTAGCAGGTCCATAATGTCGGAGAACCATACCCTGGTCGGCCACCGGGGTGCTATCAGAAGCAGGCAAATGCCTTCCCGGCGGACACACTCCAGAACTCCCGGGAGCAGAGCAATCGGGGGAAATGCATACAGACGCAGCCTCGGCCACGCCTGTGACATGGCATCCAGGCCCAACGGAGCAGGATGCCTGAGGGAGAACCAAAGTGGACAGTGGGTCGTCTCTCGAGACGCAAACAAATCCACTTCCATTTGGCCAAACCTCTCGCATATGGCCTCCACCACCTCTGGATGGAGACGCCACTCCCTGGGCCTCAGCCCCTGCCTCGACAGGATGTCTGCTCCCTGGTTCTGGTCCCCCGGGATGTAAACTGCCCTGAGAGACGACAGTTTCCCGAGGGACCACAGGAGGACCTGATGCGCCAGTCTGTACAGAGGGCGCTATCTTAGACCCCTCTGATGATTTAGATACGATACTACGGCAGTGTTGTCGGATCGTATCAGGACATGGTGGCCGCGAAGGTCCTCAAGAAAACTCCTCAGAGCTTTCCAGACCGCCAGCATCTCTAGGCAGTTGATGTGCCATGAAGCATGCTGGGCTGTCCAAGGACCTCTCACTCCTCGGCCTTCCATGACCGCGCCCCGACCAGTAAGGGATGCATCTGTTGAAACGGTTTTCCGGCAACATGATGCTCCCAATACCAGCCCCAGGGACAGAAACCAAGGTTTCTTCCATATAACGAGGGAACGAATGCATTTGCGCGTTACCCTGATCATACGGAAGGGATTCCCCTTTGGAGAAAACCCCTTGGTTCTCAGCCACCACTGTAGTGGTCTCATGTGGAGCAGGCCGAGCAGAACCGCTCCTTCGACCCCTTGAAGCGGATAACCGGCAGGGACTAGTCGAGGTAGATTTTCGGTGTGTGAACGCATTCGCTGCTCTGCCGCAGATTTTTATGTGCTGGCCAGAGCCGCACACGAACGTGGGGAAATGACGTGGCCCGGAGCCCTTTTGACTGTGGGTGCACAACATCGATTTCCCGAGAGCTCCGGGGGGAGAACGACCTCGGTCGCTCCGCCCCGTGGGGGACAGCTCTCAGCGGCCCTGCCGCAGCTAGGACCGCTTGGAAGCCTTCTTAGCCTGAATGACCTCCCTCAGGTCGGTCTTCGGCTTCGAAGACTTCCCGCGAGAGCGCCGCTTCTTCTGCCAGGCTCCCTCAGGAGGGGCACGAGAAGCGACGCTCTGCTTCTGCACCTCACGGTGCGAGGAGCCCTGTGCTGGCTGAGACTGCCCACTCGAGGCAGCCCTGCTGGAGGAGCCCCAGCGGCGAGGGATGAACTGGCTGAATGCGGCAGCCTGCTTTTTCACCTCCTGAAACCTCTCGACGACGGTGCTCACAGTGCCGCCGAAAAGGCCAGAAGGCGAAATCGGGGAATCAACGAGAAAGTGTCTGTCTCTCTCCCTGATCCCCGACAGGTTAAGCCAGAGATGCCTCTCCGCGCACACCAAAGCACCACATGGAGCGGCCGATAGCACGGGCCGCCTCTTTGGTGACGTGGAGAGACAAATCCGCTGCCTTCTTCAGCTCAGTCACATCCTCCGGAGAGGGACCCTCGCCCTCATCGAGCTCCTTCAACAAGTCCGCTTGGTAGGCCTGCAGAACCGCGAGAGTGTGCAGGCACCCATCAGCGCGACCAGCCGCACTATATGCCCTTCCCACCAGCTTTGATGTCTCTCTGCATGGTTTCGAGGGCAATGCCGGGGTCTTCAATGAAGCTGCTGTCTCGGGTGAGAGGTGGCCCGCGAGCGCCTCTTCAACCCTCGGCAGCGCAACATATCCGTTCTCAGGGTCCACCCCAGCACATTAGCGAAGCACATTAGCGAAGTCAAGCGCAGGGGGCGTAGTCAAACGCGCTGAGAAGGGTTTCTCCCACGCCCTGCACAGCTCACTGTGCAGGTCGGGGAAAAACGGCAGACCCCGGTGTGGAGGCTGGGCTCGTCGCTTGAAGAAGCGCTCGTCCAGCTTATTTGGCGGCTGAACGTGCACCTCTTCTTGTTGCCAATCTAGACTAAGCTTGGCCACAGCGCGAGTCAAACCCTCCACGAGCTCCTCTATAGCCTGCGAGTGGGGTGGCGACTGCCCCACTGCGCATGCTTCAGTTCTCATCGTCAACGACCCCTCAGAATTGGACAGCATGAGCACCTGATCCTCCGCCTCGTGGGAAGAAGCCACAGCGCGGGCTTCCACATGTGGCGGAAGATCATCTGAATCGTCAGAGGAAGAGAGAGATGCCTCAACATTCCCTAATCCAGCTGACAGATCCATCTGCGAGCCCCACGATCTGCGGCGCCGCTCTGCCTCGGCAACAGCGGGCCCAGAACCGCGAGGCTTGCCGGCCTCGTCAAAGACCGCCAGCCGCGAGCGCAGTACTCTCAGCGGCAGCTTATCAGACTCGCCGCAAGCCGCTCCCTCGAGAGCGGCCCGGGCGTGCTGCACGCCGAGACACTGCACACAGAGCTGGTGTGTGTCCGTGCCCGAAATAAAACGTGGACAGGGAGGCACACACCATCTGAATTGCTCGCTCGCCATTCTCTAATGATAATGAAAGCCCTACGGGACAAACAACACCAAATAGACAGACAGAACACAGAGCGCGACCGCTGAAAGCAGGAAGCTGCGTTTGTTTGTGCCGGCGTCCCTTTATACCTCCGGGTATGCCGTCACTCGTTACGTCATGACGCAACACCAATCAAGATTGGACTTTTTTGATATGAACTCTCGCCGAGGGCGTTCCCCGATGTGTCATCTACGATGACGCAATGCGAGTTCCCTCGATAAAGGGAACAACTGATTCCAGCTCTCAGTGATGTGTTTTGGGTCCCCGCTATGATAACAGTAACTTTATCAAATGTTTACAAAACAAGGGGGAACCCAGTGTGCCTGCCTCTTTCTCTATCTCTGTTCTGTTACGTGAAAGAAAGTCTAATGCCTTGTCAGGCCGTTTAACAAACCAATATAATCTGCTGCCTGTTACCTGTCAAAATAGGATTAATGTGGAGGAAAAAAATAATACTGTTAAGTTAGCGCTTTTAAACGTCCGTTCACTTAAGAACAAATAATTTCTAGTCAATGACTTAATAACCAGTGTTGGGAGTAACGCATTACAAAAGTAAAACATTACAGTAACTTATTACTTTTTGCGGTAACGCAGTAGTGTAAGGCATTACTAATCAATTTTCAGTAATATTTTACTCTGTACATTTTCAGTAACGCTTGCGTTATCCCCACCCCCCCAAAACAATACAATAAAACGAAAAAGGAAAAGGAAAAAAAAGACGCCATACATTAACGCATGAAAAATGCAAGTTATTACCTGTTCGTGTTCATTCAATAGCCACGTGTGGTGTCCAGGTTAGTAATTAAATACTAAATGACAGCTTCTGATATATTTTTGTATAGTGATTTACTTCATTTTCCTTCAATTCAATACTTCAATTCATCTCCCTCTTGCTGGTGTACTTTTGGATATTGTGTGATATAGTCCAGTGAAGGCGTAGGCCTACGTGTTTATTGTGGATTTTACAAAAGTGCCGCAGGCATGATTTCAGCCCTGTGCTCGCACTGGCCAGTGGAAAAGTCGCTAAAGAAGGTTCAAAAGGCTCTGTTGTTTCAAAGAATAGCACAACGACAAGCGCGTCGAAGGACGGACGAGAGACGAGGCGCGCGCTGCAGAGCCAAACTATAGGCCTAATGCCTATAAACAACACTTGGGTGACGATGACAGAACAAGACTACTGCACACCGTGACACCGTCGTTTAGATTTTTTATAATAATAAAGTAATTTAGTTCAGTTAGAGAACTGACCGTCCAATTAAAAACGGAAGGTGTCTGCTGCATGATCCGAACGTGTGATCTTGAGCTGACAGATGATCGCGGAAGATTTGGTTTCAAAGTGAAATGTAAAAGCGCCTATTAAAGGAGGGTTGTCATTGTGTTGTGTATTTCATTAAGAATAATAGGCTAATTCTAAACCAAAACTCAAATCTGCTTTGCCGCACAGAGCGCGCATATACTAACAAGCTGTCATTCACTGTGTGCACGCACTGGCGCGTTTTCAGTTCATATGGAAGCTTAACTTTTATAGGAATTCATTGAAAGCACTTGCTTTACATTCGCGAGTTGGATGCGCATTGCTTAGTTTATCAGAGATAAGGACAAGAACGTAGGCTAGTCAAATGCAAATGCAGTCAAATGCAACCTTTGTCTAAAACCGAAATAACTATCTCACAACTATGTCGCAACAATAAGAAAAGAACAAAGTTATTGTCATAACTTAGAGTTTACACAGTTCTGTTCTGTCTATGAACAGACCTAAGCTATTCCCAGATATTGCCAGATAATCACTTTACCTCTAAATGAATACTTATAACAATAACATAGTTGGATCGTCATGATTTCTTGCATTGTCTTGAGCATTCACTTGTTTGGCAATTCTCTATTGTTAGCCTGGACAGCCCATGTCATTATTCTTCATCATATCGCCTTCTACTGGATGTAAAATGCTCTCTGCCTACATTTTAGAATGTTAAGAGCTACTTCTGTAGTTATTTTGGTGAAAGTAACTCAAAAGTAATACAGGAGTAATGTAACGCATTACAATTCTGAGACAGTAATAGTGTAATGTAAAGAATTACTTTTAAATAGCAGTAATAAGTAATCTATAATATATTACAGTTTGGAAGTAACTTGCACAACACTGTTAATAGCCACTAACAACCAAGATTTTTTGCTTCTAAATGAAACGTGGCTAGAAGATAACTGTAGTGCAACAGTCCTCAATGAAGCAGCCCCTCCTAACTTTACTTTTATGAGTGTCTGCAGAGCTGTTAGGAGAGGTGGAGGTGTTGCTGCTCTTTTTAAAGATTTCTATCAATGTAAGCAAGTATCATTTGGTGACTATTTGTCTTTAGAATATCTGGGTATTGTGTTAAAAGGTTCTCCACGCATCCCGTTTATCATTATTTACAGGCCTCCGAAATACTCTGCAGGCTTTACTGAGGACTTTACAGAACTGTTATCAATCATTTCCTCAGAGTTTGACTGTTTTGCTATTGCTGGGGATTTTAACATTCACATAGACAATATTTAATCCAGTACAACAAAAGAGCTCATGACTGTTCTTAACACTTTTGATTTGACACAGCATGTAAATGGACCCACACACAATCGTGGACACACCCTAGATTTACTTATCAGTAAGGGTCTAAACATTTCATCAATTGTTATTAAGGATGTGGCACTGTCTGATCATTTCTGTATTTTCTTTGATATATCAATCTCTCCTGCCATTGAAGCTAGATCTGTCTCTGTCAAAAAGAGATGCTTAAATGAGAACACTCATGTGCTGTTTATTAAGGCTTTATCTCTAACACCAAGCATATCTGCAGACTGTGTTGATTTTCTCCTTGACTCCTTTAACTCAAAAGTAAAGAGTGTAATTGATGATATTGCTCCTCTAAAAGTCAAGAGTACCAAACAAAAAGCACCATGGAGAAACTCAACAGCAATACAAATAATGAAAAGACAATGCAGAAAATCTGAACGAAAGTGGCGGAAGACAAAACTTGTAGTACATTATAACATCTATAAAGACACCCTTCATGCTTTCAATGTTGAACTAGGCAAAGCTAGACAGACCTTCTTCTCAAATATTATAAACAGAAACATAAACAACAAGCGCACTCTTTTTGCTACTGTCGAGAGACTAACAAACCCCCCGAGTCACACTCCTAGTGAAATGCTCTCAGACAGTAAATGCAGTGAGTTTGCTTTCTACTTCTCCGAGAAAATCAATAATATCAGAAAGGCGATCAGCACATCCTCTAGTTGTGCTGGGGTCAGTCAGATCATACCAAACCCTCAGAAAATTACCATGTCAGATTTCGAAGCTATTGACTGCAAAATTTTAGAAGACACAGTACAGCATCTTAAAACATCAACCTGTGCCCTAGACACACTCCCCACTTCTTTTTTCAAAAGTGTGTTTAACTGTTTAGAAGCAGATCTCCTAGAAGTGGTAAACTCCTCACTTCTCTATGGGACTTTTCCAAACTCCCTTAAAACTGCAATAGTTAAGCCTCTTCTGAAAAAGAGAAATCTGGATAACTCCATACTGAGTAACTACAGACCAATCTCAAATCTCCCCTTCATAGGCAAAATCATTGAAAAAGTTGTTTTCAATCAGCTAAACAAATTCTTACGCTCAAATGGATACTTTGACAATTTTCAATCTGGTTTCCGTCCACATAACAGTACAGAGACAGCGCTCATAAAGACTATAAATGATAAACACTGATACAGGCAAAACATAAATTCTGCTACAACTGGACCTCAGTGCTGCATTCGACACTGTTGACCACACCATACTTCTAGACAGGCTGGAAAACTGGGTTGGGCTTTCTGGGATGGTCCTCAAATGGTTCAGGTCATACTTAGAAGGGAGAGGTTATTATGTGAGTATAGGAGACCGTAAGTCTGAGTGGACATCCATGACATGTGGAGTCCCACAAGGCTCAATTCTTTCACTACTCCTATTTAACCTGTATATGCTGCCACTGAGCCAACTAATGAAAAATAACAATATTGCTTACCACAGCTATGCTGACGATACCCAGCTCTACTTAGCACTGTCACCTAATGATTACAGCCCCATTGACTCCCTGTGCAAATGCATTGATGAAGTTAACATCTGGATGTGCCAAAACTATCTTCAGTTAAACAAAGACAAAACTGAAATCACTACATTTGGAAACAAAGATAAAATTCTCAAGGTGAACGCATATCTTGAGGCTAAAGGCCTGATAACAAAAAATCAAGTCAGGAATCTTGGAGTGATTTTGGAGTCAGACCTGAGTTTCAGTAGTCATGTCAAAGCAATAACTAAATCAGCTTACTATCATCTGAAAAATATTGCAAGAATTAGATGTTTTGTCTCCAGGCAAGAGAAATGCAAGAGAAACTCTCCCAGGCAAGAGAAACTCGTTCATGCTTTCATCACCAGTAGGGTGGACTATTGTAATGGCCTACTCACCGGCCTTCCAAAAAAGACCATTAGACAGCTGCAGCTCATACAGAACGCTGCTGCCAGGATTGTGAGCAGAACTAGAAAATATGACCATATCACACCAGTCCTCAGGTCTTTACACTGGCTTCCAGTTACATTTAGGATCGATTTTAAAGTACTATTACTTGTTTATAAATCACTCAATGAGCTAGGACCTCAATACATCGCAGATATACTGATTAAATACAAACCCAACAGATCACTCAGATCAGCAAGATCAAATCAGTTAGAAATACCAAGAGTTCACTCAAAGCAAGGAGAGTCTGCTTTAAGCTATTATGCCAGCCGTAGTTGGAACCAGCTTCCTGAACAGATCAGATGTGCTCCAACAGTAGCCACATTCAAATCCAAACTCAAAACACATCTGTTTAGCTGTGCATTTACTGAATGAGCTCTGAGCACTGTATGTCCGACTATCTTATCTCTTTATTCTTTTTATAATTATTTTAGTTTACCTTTGTTCTTACCTTTGGTTATTGTTATTTTAAATGTTCTTTTGAGTTAAATATAGTGAGTGAAAACTGGGTTTGATGGAAATAGTAAGTTTGACAATAAGGTTTGTGTATGTGTAAATCTGTGGAGGGTATGATGAGTGAGAATGGGTTCAACAAGAAGGTTCCTGAGTAAAAATCACGGAATAGAGATTAAAATGGATGTTATGAACGTGTTTGAGAAATAAATGAATGAGAGGTGTTCTAATAAAGATGGTACATGTATGTAGGCTGTAAACTGAAGAATGTTTTATTTTTATATCAGACCATTATTGTGGATCTGACCATTTTATTTTATTTTGTCTTTTTTAATTATAATTATTTTTTATTGTATTATTATTATTATCTTTACAACTGTTTTAACTATGCTTGTTTTACATTTTTTATTCCTCCATGTGGTATTCTTTTTTCTCATGCATTTGTTACCACTGTTTTAATTAATTTCTATGTAAAACACTTTGAATTGCCATTGGGTATGAAATGTGCTATACAAATAAACTTGCCTTGCCTTGATAGAAGAGCAACTTTGACTAAAATTACCACTTGTTGCAACCGAGGTACACAGCAAAGCATTTGTGAAGCCACAACACGCACAACCTTGAGGTGGGTGGGCTACAACAGCTGAAAACGGGTACCACTCATCTCCACTACAAATGAAAAAGAGGCTAGAATTTATATATATATATATATATATATATATATATATATATATATATATATATATATATATATATATATATATATATATATATATATATATATATATACACTCAGGCCATCCTTAAAAATATTTTGGTTTGCAGTAACAGTAAAAAAAAAAAAAAAAAAAAAAGGGTCGGTAGGTGGGTCTATATTTTTTTTCTTTCAAATTTCAATACAAAAAAAAAAGTAAATTTTTGGTGATGGTGATTACGTAGGTATGAATTTAAACAAATTGGCATATCGTGACGTCACTGACTGGGTCTTCAAGCCGTGCTTTTGGGCGCATAGGCTAATTGCAGGATATATAGACTACAAACAAATTGAAATATTTGTCAAAAACATGTTTATTGCATACATTTCAGGTGCATTCTTTAAGAAAAGGTTCGAACCACCAGCTAGCTGTCATTGACTCATAGCTGTCAACCCTCCCTTTTTTTCCGGGTTTCTCACGTATTTTAGCTCTTTTCCCGCTGTCTTCCCGTTTTAGTATTTTCCCGTGATATGTTCTGTATTTTTACGCTCGATTGTGTTGACTCAGAACACGCAACTATCTGTGTCTTTGAAGTGGCTTGCACTTCTTGCTAGACCAATGCATCTGGTGATATAGAATAGTGTATTTGTATATTAAAAAGCAAAAAGTTGTTTTTATGAATTCAATTAATTAAGTAGCTATAACCAACTCTTTACTGGTAAATATTACAGTAAACAAACATCGCAGACAATGGCAGACCATTTTTTTCAGACATTATTTTATTTTGTAATATTATGTATTGTCTCTCAGTTTTTTTGAAAAGACACTGCCCCTCTGTCCTCCTTCTTGACAGCCTACATTTAGAATAATAGATTTGATTAACGTTAATGATAAAAAAGGTTTAAAAGTCGTGATTGGATTGGGATTGTTTTTCCTGCCGTCGAGTATCAAGGTTTTAGGTTCATGGTTTCAGTGCGGTTTGGTATTTGCCATGCTCAGGGACAGAAAGAACTACTGTCAAATAAAAATAAAGAAAATATATTTAAAAAAAAACGTATACAAGCAGCAGCACAAATAAATACTATTGAGCAACGATACTAATAAAATAAACAATGCTTTTCAGATTTTTCAGGTAGGTCTAACATTAGTTTTTAGGTAGAGAAATTGAATAAATTAGTCAAATGTAAAATAACTGCACATTTAGCTGTTTAAATTAAAAATTTATCCTTATTAAACTTACAAAAGCTATTCAATCAAGAGCAGTGAGGGATGTCCTTATCTTTTCTTTGACATTAAACAGACAGCATGAAGGCTACTGCCCCTTTAAGACCTAATACAGGGATATGCTCGTCTTTCTCGACAGTATACAGTTCTCTTAAGGCATATACAGATTATGTCTGCTTGGATACTCATCAAGATCGACATGTTGACATACTTTTTGAGTGAGTTTGTCCATTCAAGCGCAAGACTTGAAAGAGAACTCAATATTTGCGCGCTGTGAGACGTGTGCGCTTTTGGACGAGCGCAAAGAGACAGATCTTCTCTCACTGCAGAGAGTTCTCATTCGCGTCTTCTGGCGAATGTACTGAGTGATGATGGTGAAAATGACTGGTCATACGGCAGCACTCGCATGCATTGAACACAGTTTACAAAAATAGACCGTTTTGCCCACATTTTTCTTTTATTATCGCTGTTGTAGTGTAGCCTATCACTGAGGAACCAGCACGTGTATCAATCGACAGAACCATAGATAAAGCATTATTTTTCAAGTTACAACAGTGCCGCCGCTCCCACCATGCACAGTCGAGCAAAACACACGCTTCCCATAGCAACGCGTTATGACAACGACATTTCAGACTGATAGAGACTAGATAAACAGCTTTTCCACCATTTGTTGCTGTTTTGTACACGTTGTTATATTAATTATAATTCAAATTCTGTTTTATTAGCCACAATACAGTAATGATGAATGTTGAGAGGGGCACTTTTGATTAATTTTTAAAAAGGGCAGGGGCTCAAACCCCCAAAGCCCTCCCCTCTGCAGTGCACTTTCCTGGTGTGTGTAACGTGTCCATGGTCCTGACTCCTGTCACAAAATGCGGCGAAACCTCCGACAGGGCTTTAATAGTCTAACGTTACAGTGAATGAGACTATGAGCCGAAACGAACGCACAGGCCATTGTGTGACATCCGTTAACCATAGTGTAAACATAGATGATGTCACGGGTTTTTCTATAAAAGAAACAACGTAGCCTTCGTTTGTATGTAGGCCCAGGCAATTTATATATTTATAATACTTACTAAAATATAATTCATATTATTTTATTACTTTTGTATTAGTTGTTTGAAGAGTAAAAAAAGAAATTGGTCGGTCTTAAAGCAAATTTACAACCGGCAAGTCAGTCGGACTAAAAGGAAAAAAATATATAATAATATAGTCAGCCCTAAATTGACAGGGTCGGTCGGGTTACGGTTAGATTTTGGGACCGGAGTTGCGCAGTAGAGACCAGGAAGTAGAGCAGGAAGTACAGTCGCGATATTAAAAGCCCGCCCACACTCTCACAGATGCAGAACAATTAATTATGTTGGTGTGAAATAAACAGTTATGGAAATCTAGAAATTAAAGCTAAAGCTCCAATCTGCTCCCAAAAATTCAGAAAAAAAGTCCGTTAGTGCCTCAGTGACAACTTCACTCAGAGAAGACGTCGATCTCAGGTGTCAATCATGACGTCACACCCCTCGTTTTTATAACATCAAATAGCTAACTAAAACTTATTTTAAAAACGAACACTTGAAATGAAATCATTGTGATAATAACTGCCTTCAATGACATAAACTAACTTTGGGGAAAAAATATTTGGGTAACACTTTATAATAACGTTCAGTTGTTAGTCATTTATAAGTGGTTAGTTAATGATGAACTTATCCTTTACAAAACATTCATAATTGATTGTCAAGTGATATGCTAACATTTTATGAATGTTAAGTAAATTCCGTTGCAAGTCATTTACAAGTGATTAGTAAATAATTAACTAATGATTTATAAAACATGACTATGCATTCATAAATGAATAATGAGTGATTTGTTAATGATTTTACTTATATTTAGTAGATTCAGTTTTAAGTAATTTACAATTGATTAGTTAATAATGAACTAAGGATTTACAAAACATGGCAATGCATTTCATAAATGTTACTTTTTTGTATGTTTTGTAGATTCAGTTATAAATTATTTACAAGTTATTAGATAATAAACTAATAATTTACAAATCATGAATATACATTCATAAATGATTAATATGCTAATGATTTACAAATCTGTCATAAGTTAGGCCTATCTTTAAAAAAATAGCATTTCATAAAATAATCAAACAGGTCCTTAGTAAATGTTTAAGTTACTAGTTTATTACCAATTATTATTATTAATCACTGAAATGTGAATATACCATTAGCTCAATAAATTGTTAATCATGAACAAATGATGATCAAACCATTAGTAAATGATGAGTAGCCTATATAATGTATTGATGCATATCCCAATGCATCAGATCAAGACGGATTAATTATTTGCATTTGTAAAAGTAGACACGATTTTATAAATATAAATAGGCTACTTTTTATTGCAAAAACTGACCAAAAACAGTATAAAAGTATTAGCTCATGTTGCTTTCAAAGTTTTCTGAAGTCATACGATATCTTTATGTGAAGAACAGAGTTGATCTTAATGTTTTAATCATTGAAATGATGATCCCTTTATGAACGCATATTTATCATATTTATCATTCAAATAATACTCCTGTCCTGACTCTTTAGCATGACGCAATCGGTCACATGACACATGAGAGCCAATGGCATTTTACAATCAAAGCTAATGTAATGACGCAATTGGTCATATGACACATGACAGCCAATGCTGTCAAAGCTGATCGTTTGGCCTCGCGACAATTGGAATATTTGTACTTTTTGAATAAATTGTTCCTGCAGTCTTATCTGCCTGTTTTTTTTTTTTTATTTATAAATCACAAACGGGTAGGTTTAGAGAAGGGATTGGTTATGCGACAACTAGGAGTTAAATGCTTGCAGTAATTAGACAAATTACATATTTACACATTTCTATTGCAACAGGTGAGGAATAGCAGAATTTAATTTTCACATTTAACATTACATTTGTTGTAGCAATCAATGGATGCATTTGTAATGAGTGAGAAATATTTATAAATGATGTGTAAAACATTTACAAGTGATGAATAGTCTACACTTTACATTAGGGGATGCAGAAAGTGTTGTAAATGCTTTGTATACATGTACAGAGCATTTGTAATGGGTAAGAAATATCTACGAATGATGTGTAAAACATTTATAAGTGATGAATAGTCTACACTTGATTAGGGGATGCAGAAAGCATTGTAAATGCCTTTTATACTTGTAGATCATTTGTAACGGGTGATAAAGATGTGTAAATGATTTATTCATGCGTTTACAACATCATCTCTAGCAGGTGATGAACACTGTGTACTGTGGACTTTAATGTAAATGCTGACTGGTGATGGTATAGTCAGCTGTCTTCTCTGACACATGCACCTGATGCTTCACTGGAGGGTAAAACCACATTATCACTAGACCCCACACAGAACACAAGTCTGAACTGTTAAGTGAAAGGATTTAACTTAACACTGTAATCCCCTGACTTTAAGTCTAAAATGCTGACTTTAAGTTCTAAACTGTTTATTAATTTGACAACTAGTAATTTATCATTCTTTGAAAAAATAGCTTTAGCATAAATGCATTTTGTGGGTTTTAACAGATCAGCTTAAAAAAATAATTTAATTAATTATGCATCAATAAATTATATATTCATTATTTTCTTATGGCTTGATCATCATTTGTTCATGACTTGATATAATGTTACACTGACATTTCAGTGATTAATAATATATTAACTAGTAACTTAATAACCATTTACTAAGGAGCTGTTTGATTATTTTATGATATGCTATTTTTTAAAGATAACTTACCACAGATTTGCAAATTGTTAGCATATTATACTTAATTATTTATGAATGTATAATCATGATTTGTAAATGATTAGTTTATCATTATCTAATAACTTGTAAATAATGTATAACTGAATCTACAAAACACAAAAAGTAACATTTATGAAATGCATTGTCATGTTTTGTAAATCATTAGTTCATCATTAACTAATCAATTGTAAATTACTTAAAACTGAATCTACTAAATATAAGTAAAATCATTAACAAATCACTCATTAATCATTTATGAAGGCATAGTCATGTTTTATAAATCATTAGTTAATTATTTACTAATCACTTGTAAATGACTTGCAACGGAATTTACTAAACATTCATAAAATGTTAGCATATCACTTGATAATCATTTATGAATGTTTTGTAAATGATTAGTTCCTCATTAACTAACCACTTATAAATGACTTACAACTGAACGTTATTATAAAGTGTTACCAATATTGGAAGTGTAATTTTATTGTTTAGTTTGCCACGCGTCCATTAGAAAACACACAGGGGCGGCTATACTGGGACCAGTCACCGGGGGACGATCGAGGCGCAAAAGCTTCAGTATCTGAGAGGGATGCTGCAGGCTTGGCCTAAAGTGTGCCAAGAAAACATCCCCCACACCATTACACCACCACTACCAGCCTGCACAGTGGTAACAAGGAATGATGGATCCATGTTCTCATTCTGTTTATGCCAAATTCTGACTCTACCATCCAAATGTCTCAACAGAAATCAAAACTCATCAGACCAGGAAACATTTTTCGAGTCTTCAACTGTCCAGTTTTGGAGAGCTTGTGCAAATTGTAGCCTCTTTTTCCTATTTGTAGTGGAGATGAGTGGTGCCCGGTGGTGTCTTCTGCTGTTGTAGCTTATCTGCCTCAAGGTTGTGCGTGTTGTGGCTTCACAAATGCTTTGCTGCATACCTTGGATGTAACGAGTGGTTATTTCAGGCAAAGTTGCTCTTCTATTGTCAGACACAGACAAGGACACAGATGGTTAGTGCTCAGTGAGATTTACTGAACAGAGGTAACGGACACAGGAATGAACTTAAAGGTGAATCTTGACACTAAGAGTAGTGGACAATGACAACAGACTTCCCTTGGTGAAGACAGGTGAAGACGGTGACCACGAGGATGACAATGGCGACAACGAGGACGAAGACGAGGATGAAGAGGATGAGGAAGATGGGCATGTATACTTCAGGTAAGTAGCGTGTAACAAAGGTGTAGATCGGTGCAAGACCAGACAAAGACTATGGGGATGAGGAGTGCTTTATGGTGCACATTTGACTAGAATTCGGGTGATTGGGAACGAGTGGGCATGGCTGTGTCCGAAGGTGGTGGCTGTGTGGTTGTGACATCTATCAGCTTGAATCAGTTGGCCCATTCTCCTCTGGCCTCTAGCATCAACAAGGCATTTTTGCCCACAGGACTACTGCATACTGGATGATTTTCCCTTTTCACACTATTCTTTGTAAACCCTAGAAATGGTTGTTGGTGAAAATCCCAGTAACTGAGCAGATTGTGAAATACTCAGACCGGCCCTCTGGCACCAACAACCATGCCACGTTCACAATTGCTTAAATCACCTTTCTTACCCACTCTGACATTCAGTTTTGAGTTCAGGAGATTGTCTTGACCAGGACCACACCCTTTTTAGGCTTGATTGTGTTTATGGGGCACAGTATAAAATGTCCTAATACTTCTTTTTTATGCCGTATTTTTCTTATATTTTACCTTAATTCCACAACGCTGTCTCCACTGTCCTTTGAATGGCTCATTTGCTTCCTGCTTCTATGAAACCCATATCTCCGAAAAACGCAATGGTCTTAGATTGGTTAGATGGCCAAATGTAGTTTCATGTGTTTTTATTGGCTGAAGTGCCAAACACAGGTTGTCTGGAGATGCCACGGCCCTTACCATTACAGGCAGAATTCACATCTGCGCTGACTAGCAAGGATTTATGATATCACCAACCCGTGAAGAAGCTTGCTGTAGTCCAACTTTAAAAGACAACATCTCCGTTTGCATTGAACTGCAATATCTCCGTTTGCATTGAATGTGGTAACTTTGCAGAAACTGTTTATGCTCAATCAGCAATATTACACACTAACTAAAGTTTAAAAAGTGAAATTGCAACCACCCCTTTAATGAGAAATTGAACAGGTGTTGCTAATAATCCTTATATATATATATATATATATATATATATATATATATATATATATATATATATATATATATATATATATATATATATATATATATATATATATATATATATATATATACTTTTTTACTGTATATGTTTATGGTATTTTTTACAAGAGTTTTTTTTTTTTGTTTTGTTTTTTTTTTATTTACCAACAGGTATTAACAGTAAAGCTGAAGTGCAAACAGCCCCCTGGTTTAGAATGATGCTGCTTGGGTCACACTTCCACAGGAGACCCTTTCCAGCAATTGTATCTCAACCAGTTCCCAGGTCCCCTGTGCGGCATTTCATTTCAATCTTTGAAAAAAAACATGAGGTCTCCTCCAAGTCTCTCAGCTCCTTTCCCAACTGGATAACACAAGCACTATTTGACCTATCACAGAGTGAGCAGGAACTCCAGCAGCTAAGGGAATGGCAAACTGCAGAAGTGGACAAAGTTAACCGTGGTTTGGATTCTGCTATGCTTGCAGCTCAGAGAGAAGAACGCTATTTGCTGGAGAGAGTGGAGCAAATATATAGGAATATCCAGCAAGACGTACAACAGATTAAAAAAGAGAATTCAGCCGCTGCTCGGGTAGGACAGTCCCTGATAGACAGGCAGCTGAGAAAGGTGTGCCAACTGAGAGAACAGATCCACATGTGGGGTAGATGCCCCAGTGTACCCAACGAAAGTCAATTACTGAGGGGTGTTCGGGAGCTAATACAACCATGGGAGATCTCCCTCTCTCTAAAAAATGTAAATTTCCAGCCTTGCCCACAGCCTTATACCATACCTTTTGGAGAGGTTGTAGTGCAAGAGAACAACCTGAGCTTTCCAGTTGGTGTGTGTGGACCACAGGGCCACAAGTGTGCTATCCATTCTGGAGAGTTGGCACATGAGAACCATGTGGCTGTGTCTGAAAAACTACACACTCAATTTAATGGAGCTATAGGTGGAATAGACAAAGAGTCATCCAAGACAAATACTGGAAGCTCTCGAGTTGTCAGGAAGATTAGGATATCAACAAGTGAGGAGAATACATTGGGAGGAGATGTAAAACTGCCAAGCCAAAAACCCAGAAAGCTTTTGCCTTACAAACGGGATAATTCTGAGTCATCTCAGGATGAGGACTTGGAATTTCCTGGTTCTGACATCCGTGGAGATGACCTGTTTTTGGCTATCCATCCAGTGTCAAACCAGGGAGAGTCAGAAGACAAATGGCCAGTAACTGGACAAAACAGAGACAGAAAATCTCCTCTTTCTAAATCAAAAGGAAATCAAAAGACTCTGCTCTCAGTCTCTAGTAATGAATTTACTTGTCCCCCTGAAGAGAATGAACCCAAACCATATGAAGGAAGTCAATTATTCCAAGGAGGAATATTTCATTATGCAAATAATAATACAGCACCTACTAATTCTGATTTGAGACAACCTTCCTCTCCAGCAGATAGCACTGATTCCAGTTACACATTTATTGTTAGGTCAGCAAGCAGCCATTGGAATTCAACAAATAGGAAAAATAGACAGTCTATCTCTACAGCTGACCTTTCTGCCAGGGGCCATGCTTTGAATAAAAGAAAATGTGAGAACTTAAAGAGAAAGATTAACCCATGCCTCTCAGAGAGTCCTCCCTGTTCTAATTCAGGACAAGGCCATGAAGTTTCTGAGACCTGGGAATCAAAACACCATTCAACCGTTGACTGCTCTGATGTTTCCGGTGGAATTCCCAGATCTTTTTCTATGTCTGCAATAGAGGGAAAAGCTATGCAGCAAAACAGATGTGAACAGAAGAAAGATAAAAGAAGTAGAGAGAGATCAAACATGGGGCTGTTTAAGACTGAGGATGAGAAGAAGAATTTAAAAATTGGACATCTGGTCAAAAAAATTGGTAAACAAGGATCAGGACGCACTGACTTCACCTTACCCAGTGGACTTCATGCAACTCCTCAAGGGCAACTGTTTGTGGTGGACTGTGGCAATGTCCGTGTGCAGATAACTGATTTACAGAGAAACGTTGTGCAACAAATCTCTCCTCCAGCATGTGAGGGCACCTCCAGACATTGCCGCAACTTCTTTGATGTCGCTGGTAATAGCAAGGGCTTAATAGCCCTTACTTGTGCTGCTGAACGTGTACTGCTAGTTTTTAGCCGTCATGGCCGCCTTCTGCAGACGTTTGGAGGATCAGGGTCAGCTGGTGCTCAGCAAGATCTGGAAGCTCCAAGAGGGGTCACTGTGACACAGCAAGATGAGTTTTTGGTGGCAGATATCCGGCGTGGTACCTTAATAGCCTTAAAGCTGGATCATAAGACAGGAGCTAAGATGGAGCGCACAGTTGTTGCAGGATTCAATAGACCTTACCTGGTGGCAACTTGCTTGACATCTGGTTTGATTGCCGTCTCGGAGAGGGGCAATGAAACTGGACGGGCACCTTGTATAAAGGTGCTAGAACCTGGGTGGAACACCATTCGTATCTTGGGTATCTGCTCTGGCATGGGTCCTGTCCTTTCGTGTCCTTGGGGCATTTGTATTGATGCAGATGGAGATGTCCTGGTTGCAGACTGGGGGAAACAGCATTGTATTTTGCTTTATCCTGCTGTGGGTGTTGGTCAGTCTATTGTGAGTCAAGGTCTGAGCAGCCCTAGAGGCCTTACTTTGCTGCCTGATGGCCACCTTGTAGTATCAGACAGCATGAATCACTGCATTAAAATTTATTGTTACAAATAAGGTTTACATGTTGGTAACCTTTAAATATAAGTTCCTAATAAAATGAAATACATTAGTTTTTTTTGACATCTGATTGATTAATAAACTCTATTCAAAGGGTTAGCCATCCTAAGTGTACATGGCTTTTTTTCTCTTTCAAATTAATACAATCGGAGATGTATAAAAAAAAATGCTCTAGCTCTTCCAAAATTTACAATGGCAGTGAGTGGGAGACAAGATTTTAAATCCCAAAAAAGTGCATCCATCCATCATAAAAGTACTCCCACATGGCTCATGGGGATTAATAAAGGCCCTTTCTGAAGAAAAAGAAGAAAGTTTGTGTAAGAAAAAAAATTGTATAATATAATGATATAATATAATATTTAAAACTAAATTAACTAGTGTCCGTCAGACGGCCATAAACATCAATTTGCAGTGAAAGAGTAACCCCTGACTGACACAAGGCATACTGACGAATGCGGAAGCATAGAGGATAAAGCAAAACAAAACACTGGTCACAAATTAGAAGTCTAAAACGATAATTTAAATGTCAGAGGATTTTGATATAAGAGGAGCTTGAGCTTGTTGCCCAGCCCTACATCAAAGTTTACGCTACTCCTACATCCTATATCCTAAATCATACATCGCTTTAGAAGTTACTCTTTTGTCATAAGTCAACTTGCATAGGCCATCTCTTGGAAGCTAGTTATTTTAGTTTGTAAAGTTTTAAATATGAATATTTTTCTCGCATAACTTTGCTTCAGAAGGCCTTTATTAAGCCCCTGAAATTGAATGGATTACTTTTATTACTTTTATGGATACTTTCAGAAGTGTCAACCTCAACCAACACCATTGTGCAGAATCCACCTGGTTGATGCGATGACAGCCATATTGCACCAGAACACCTTATTACACCTTATTGGTGGAGAGGATAAAGAGTGATGAAGCCAGTCAGTATATGGGTATTATTAGGAGGTAATGATGATGGACAGAGGACGATGGGTAAATTTGTCCAGGTTACGCCCCTGCTTTTTTACTGGATTTTTTAATGACCACAGAGACAGGATCTCAGTTTAATGTCTCATCTGAAGGACAGTGCTTAATGACAGTATAGTGTCCCATACTGGGGCCCTAGGTCCCACACAGACCACAGGGTGAGTACTGGCCTCAATAACCCCCTACTGGCCTCAATAACACCTCTACAAGCAGCAACCTAGTTTTCCAGGAGGTCTCTCATCCAGGTAATGACTAGGGTCAGCCCTGCTTAGCTTCAGTGGGAAACCAGTCTTGGGCTACATAGTGATATTGCAACTGGTACCATTATAAAGTGATATGGCTGTTAGTACTATTTACTACCATTATAAAGCTTGAAGATCAATTATATATTTTTTGTATAACTCTGATTGTTTTAGACTGAAAGGATGGCATAGGATGGCTTGAGGGTGAGTAAATCATGGGATAATTTTTATTTTTGGGTGAAGTATCCCTTTAATACCTTTTGAGGGGCTAAGTAGTATTAAGAATGTTACAGTTTTCCTCAATTACTAAAACACAATTGCCAAGTTATCAATTGCCTGAACACATTTAGCTAAGACAGAATGCAGTCTGTTGAGAATACATTAAACCATTTCACATGGTAAAACACAATTTTTCTCATGGTAAAACACAATTTTTCACAGATCTCACTTAGACTTTCACGCAAAAACACATTCTCATTCTCAAAACACATTCTGCATTCTTAATGCACATGTCATTCATACTGGTAAACACATGTGGCAACAATCAAATACAAATGGGGAACACAATGTCATTGATTGAACACAACCACTAAAAATTGATTTAACCTGTTTCAAATGATGAGACACAACCAGTATAAGTATAGTGCATTGTAGGCTGTATACTGTACAATGAACAAATTGTATTGCCCTGAATATTTTGCTTTCCATTTCTTAACAGTACTGACTGCTTAGTACATTTTGACTGGTTGCAGGTTCATATCAGCAAATAACAATAATTAACGTATCACAGAGAAAAAGGACAAGTTTGTGAGATGCAGGGTACAGTACTGTAAAAATCAGTCCGATCTAATGGAAATGCATATGTATAGCACAAATTGTATTTATTGTGCAATTAATTATAATAATGTATATGCCAAAATGAGTTATGTGCATATGTTCTGAAAGTAACGAGTAACACATATAGTTAAACATAAAAAAAACCATAACATAAAATTTTAGGCCTAGTCCTCTCTCGTTCTTCACTGGTTTTGCTTGTCCTTATGCCTCCGAGCTCCCTCAAGAGAGGACTCGCCAGCGTGGCTCACAGGTGACGTTCATTCGTAATTACACACTGGTCTCGTTCGCCCCTCCCATGTCTCTCGCTCATCCACCTCGCCACAAATGTGTTTTCTATTTTTTTGGTGTATTGTTTACTGACTGCTTGATAGTGTATATAATTTGGATCACTTTGTTGATGATGTGAGAGCAGTGTTTGATTTTGAACACAGGTCAAACTGTTTTGAGGCGAAAGTTTCATTTTACCAGAGGAGTCAGAGGTTTTGTAAATAGTGCTTGAAGAGGTTTTGTGTTTACTGTTTTCAAAAAATGGAGAAAAGTTTTAGAAATTGTGTTTTAGCAAATTGAGAAAAACTGTAAATCATGTCTAGAAAATCACTTAATTAGAGATCTCAAGATATCTGAAAATAATTAATTTTATCTAGTATAGATCTGATGTAAGGATATTTGGAATGGGTTTCTTCTCTTTTTGTTTGATTTTGATTGTTGAAAATTTAGTAAAACATTTGTAATGAAGTAATACGTTTGACTATTTTAAAGATATAATGAGACATTAAACGTAAATAACGTGCTATCTCTGTTATCATGGGATTACTAAAGTGTTATTTTTTTGTCTTTTTCTTGATTTGCCTGTGCTTAGTGCATATATCTTATAGGTTTAAATAAATTAGACACAATGTTTAAAACCATTGTCATTAATCAGTTGTTGTTATAATTCTTTAAATTATGTAAGACAATTACATAGTCAGTTCTCATGCTGCCTTAAGTTTTACACAGTGTTCAGTGCACTGTGTGTGTGTGTGTGTGTGTGTGTGTGTGTGTGTGTGTGTGTGTGTGTGTGTGTGTGTGTGTGTGAGCCTGTTTATGTGGTTTATGAGGACACAAATTTGTATAACTACATGGGTATTACACTGGTATTACACTATAAATGTGGTTTATGAGGACATATCAAATGTCCCCATAATTCAAATGGCCTTAAAAACATACTAAATTATGTTTTTTTGAGAAAGTAAAAATGCAGAATGTTTCCTGTGATGGGTAGGTTTAGGGGCAGGGGCAGTGTAGGGGGATAGAAAATACGGTTTGTACAGTATAAAAACCATTACGCCTATGGAGAGTCCCTGTAAACCACATAGACCAACATGTTTGTGTGTGTGTGTGTGTGTGTGTGTGTGTGTGTGTGTGTGTGTGTGTGTGTGTGTGTGTGTGTGTGTGTGTGTGTGTGTGTGTGTGTGTGTGTGTGTGTGTGTGTTTTATCTATCCAAAATGTTTATATGGGTAAGAAGTTTTTAAAGGACTGTCGTCAGATAAGGGTCAAGTTTCTTATTGAAAAGCTACTTTGGGCTGCTAGTGCAAAGACTGCACTTAAGGTACTTGGTCTTGGGGAACTCATGCCATTTTTGTATTTATTTTATTATTTAACAGGGTTAATGATTGATTATCTAAAATGGGGATTTTGTAATAATGGAATCTTCTCCCCTGTTCTGTCAGTAAATTTGGTCATGTTTACCAAAGGATTACAGTTCACACTCCAACAGTCATTGAATCCACCCACTGAGAGCACCATTATAAAAGCCTGGTGCAGTCCCTGCTTTGGTGCCATTGACTTCAGTACCTTTTCAGCTAACCTGGATCAAGTGAACAGCTCATTATGACAGCAGTGTTTCTTTCCTTGTATGTATGCTTGGCTCTATCTCTGAGCAACGGGGCTCCAGTGTGAGTATCACATTTGATCTAGAAAAGACTGCAAATAGATCTAAAACAGCCTTTAGTTTTCTAAAAATCAACAAATAAGTATTAGTTTAGTTACAGCACTCTTGTACTGTAGTCTTAGGGTTTTATATCTTTCACAAAATTTTCATATTAATTATTTAAATGGTTTGGAAAACATTTTATCCATGCTCTTACATACAGTAAAACACTTGCATATATTTAGCTTTCTGTCGAATAAATGTGATTATGAAAAACTATTTTAGTTCATATTTGACCAGCATATTTCCATAAACCTCTGTTTTGTTTAAATTTAGGCTATCATTGTTTGTGCTGTTGCAGAACACTACAGAGAACAATCAATAACACAGAACAATCAATACTGACTGATTAAAGTCCAAAAACAAACTGTAAAAAAAGAAAAGAAAATTCAGGTCTCAAATTGAAAATTTTCTGGTGACTGTTCACATGAAATGTTTTCAGTTGGCCAAATTGAATTGATATAAATTTATGCAATTTAATTCACAGATATTTGGCCATCTAAAACATTTTGATAAATTTAGACGTGTGTAATATTGTCCTTGCTTATTTCATTTTACTTCAGTTTGTTTCATGGGCATGGGCTTAAAGCATTTAAATTGTTTTCTTTATTTCAGCCCCCATGATGCCATGATAAAAGGTAAGCATGAAAATCTATGACTACAGTTTTTCACATTTTCTGACATTTTTGAAAATGTCTTCTTACCACACTGGAGGCTTTTACTATCACCATATTATTATGCTGATGGTATGTTAAGGGTTAAACGTGTTTGAATATAAACTGGATGCATAGTGGCAGTATACATTCTCTTTATCCACTCTATGCTCTAGATGTCATAAATGATAAATTCATGTAATCATATCACTATAGATGCACCTGAGAGTCATCCTAAAGGGGAGGACCACCATGATGCCAAACCTGACCGGTGTAAAGGCATTGAGTTTGATGCCATCACTCCTGATGAAAAAGGAAACACTTTTTTTTTCAAAGGTCTGCTTTGATATTTTTTGAATAATTTTATTATTCCTCACCATATTTTTGAAATGTCTTAACATGGCCATACAGGGTCAAGTTAAATTTCATTTACATATATTTATATATACATGTATATTCAGGTGACCATTTATGGAAAGGTTTCTCTGGATCAGCTAAGCTCTCAAACAGCATATTCAAAGAACTGGATGACTATCATCACCTGGGTCATGTTGATGCAGCCTTCCGCATGCACCATCAAGAAGATACCAGTGTTCATGACCACATCTACTTTTTTCTGGTGCTTATTATGCATTACATAGTAGTTTGAAATCAACTTTCATTTTTCTTTGCACAACTAAGAACACTGTGTTTACACTGTGAAAACCCAAGCCTACAGTATATAATATAATAACCATATAAATGCAGTTCAATGCTAATTAATATTTTCGATTTTCTATTAAGGATGACAAAGTCTTTAGCTTTTACAACTATACCCTTGAGAATGGCTACCCTGTGGAGATACAGCAGGAGTTTCCTGGTATCCCCAGCCACTTAGATGCTGCTGTTGAGTGTCCCAAAGGAGAATGCATCACTGATTCAGTGCTGTTCTTCAAAGGTTATTAATGCTCTATATGTTTGCATCAACAATGACAATTTTATTTAGTTATTTAAAGCTTGGGTGACTTAAATAACTTATAAATACTTATAATCTTAAAACTTATAAATCTATTATATACTTAGTATACACCTATTATGAGTATACAATAGCATTGTTACAATAGAATTTGTTACATTGCTTATATGTGATTTGCACATTAATATAAAACACAATAAACCTCTCCAGGAAATACAATTTTCAGCTTTGACCTCAAGACAAAGGCGGTTAAGAAGAAGATGTGGGCACACTTGCCAAACTGTACATCTGCCTTTCGCTGGCTAGAGCACTATTACTGTTTCCATGGTAACAACTTTACTAGATTCCATCCTGTTTCTGGGGAGGTCACTGGGACATATCCTAAGGATGTTCGAAACTATTTCATGAGGTGTGGTGAAGGATTTGGTGAGTTCTGCTTTCATGTCCATTCTGAGCTTTCCCTTTACTCACAAAGTTAATCTCTATTATAAGTTCTGCTTTTAAAAATTAAATGTAATCTTGAATGTTGACTCAATATCTAGTTGAAATTGCTTAGGTCATGGAGATGCAAGAAGACTACGCTGCAGTGAGGTCAAGCTGAATGCCGTCACTACAGATGATAAAGGGAGATCATATGCATTCAGTGGTAATTCTACTTTTAAATAAATACAGCTTCATTGCTATATAATTTTTTATCTTATTATGCAAAACTTACAATTTACAACTTAAACTACACTTTACTTACAGATGCAATGTACTTGCGTTTGGACACACACCGAGATGGCAGTCACTATTTCCCTATTTCAAGATTATGGAAGGAAGTCTCTGGTGGAGTGGATGCTGTTTTTTCTTATAGTGATAATATGTACATCATCCAGGTAAACTCAATACATAAAATCATCTAAGGATTAAATAGATGTCCATTGCTATTATTTTAGCCTTACATTTCAGTATTTTCTCTAATTTGTCCAATTTCAAAGAGGCAGTGGTCAGCATAGACAGATTTTCTCTTTTTCTTTTTCACAAATAGAGTGGTCAAGTCTATATCTACAAGTCAGCAACCCATTATACTCTCATAGATGGCTACCCTAAACCTCTGAAAGAAGAACTAGGCATCGACGGTCCTGTGGATGCAGCCTTTTTGTGTCCAAAACAGCACATTGTACACTTTATACAAGGTATGAACAATGTGATTTTCATCAGCATGCATCAGCAGATCATTCAACAGCATTTATATAAACAGTGTATGCAGTAGATAGGTAGTAGAAGTAGTGAAGGATGTAATAATTATAAGCATTTAAATGTAACATTCCCTTCACTTCCTAGAGCAATTCCTAACTAGATCTTTACAGTGTCATAATGGGACAGATGATCCAAATGCAGGAATGGCCATTAATATTTATATAATAAAACTACAGTAATCAGGAAACAAAGAAACCATGAAAACTGAGTACCTCTAAACAATAATGAAATGGACAAGACCAGAAAATTAACACAGGAAACAAAATGACCAGACATGCCCCCTCAGCTGGACTGAGTGGCAGAAGAGCTGCTGCATGACTGGAGTAAAATGAACGATTATCAGTTTAAACTAAAGGTAGGACTCATATAGTGATATAGATATAGTGTTCCTTACAACTAAGCAAAGATCCAGTGATCCATGGAAATTGACATAGAGCCAGAAAATGTGGTTCCTAACATTTTAATGAGCCTGATTTCAATGCCGAGGAAATACATAAAGCTAATTTGCCTGTGAATGCCTTATATAAATTGAATATTTGGTCTAAATCTAGATGATCACTTATATATATTTTATATATATATTGTCCAGCCCTAAAACTTGGGTAACGCTTTAGATTACAGCTCGGAAAGTACTACGTAAGTAAAGCAAATATGCAGCATAACTTTCAGTAATTAAAGTGTAACTATAAAGTAAATATGTTTAGGTATAAGGGAATAATATGTAATATTGGGGGAATAAATGGGTAACTATCAGGAAACAACATAATTAACAAATTATGTATACTGCAAGTATTTTTTTAATTAAGGGGTAATTATCCTTGTAGTTACAGGGTAAGTACAAATCTGTGGGCTGTAAATTAAAGTGGCTCTTGTTCCCCTCTTGTTTCCATGTAGTTACAGTGTAAGTACAATAAAAACATAAACAAACTGATATCCCTCAGAAACCTTTATTTAAAAAACGTAAATAAAATTTAATAAAAACAGATCTTCATCCTCCATTTGTTCCTCTTCTTTTGCGTCCTTACCACAAATGGAGCTTAAGAAGGAATTCCATATGTCTCTAGCTAGTATATTTTACATTATGTAACTGTTACACTGAAAATACAGTATACGCAGAAATGTCCACACCGTTTATTTGTCTTTTACCCTTATGCCATCCGATATGTATACAATTTTATTTCTTCATATGAAAAATAAATAATCTCTGCTAATGAAAACTCATTTGGGTTCCTAAAAGTTCAAACAGCAATAACTACGACACCAATGGATGAATCAGGGTATTCTGAAGTGAAACAATAAGTGTTTCTAAGTAAAAGTACAATATTTTAAAAACATTTTTACTGTAGACTATCGCTTCTGACTGGCAGTCATCTCCGTGTGCATCTGAGTGTTGAAAACATAGTGTGAAGGTCAAACTCATGAAGGCGCAGGAGAACTTGGAACAGGAAACTGTTAATAGAAACAACTCAGGAACATCCAAACACACCACAATACTCAACCGTCAACGGACAAACACTGAGGGGAAACTTAGAAGTAAATACACGGGGCTAACAAGATGATTGACCTTATGATCGTTTAATTGACTACAGGCTTTTATTTGAGGAAATACGATATTACCACCACTACATGCTTCAAAACACTGACCCATTCACATATACATGCAGGATTCACTCGAAAAATGTGATAAATGACAGTTATAAACATTCATGTCGAAATCAGGCTCCTAAAAATCTCAGGAAAACATGATTCCTGGCTGCACATCATCCATTGATCACTAAACCTTTGGTATGTTGTAAGGATCGTTTGCTCTACTCTTGTTTTCCTCCATTAACAAGAGCTCTTCTGCCACTCAGCCCCGGGACGTATTAGGGCGGAAAAGTGACGTTGATGCATTCCCTCTATACACGAACGTCGACGGACAAACACTGAGGGGAAACTGAGAAATAAATACACAGGGCTAACAAGGTGATTAACAGGACACAGGTGATAGACATATCTCATTAGGACAACTGGGGAGAAACTGGGTAACGGGGGCTGAACTCAAAACACAAAGAACACAGCAGAAAGGGTATAAATGTAACATTGAGTTCACGCTTGATATAACTTAAAGGTGATGTGAGCGAGTTGTAAAAAAACTCACGTGAATGTCGGATGGTGTTGTTTTTTAATGCTCACAAGAATATACATATAATAAAATAATATATGATAATAGCAATAAGAAACAAACAAGACTAGAAGACATGGCCTCTGTTTCAGTTTCAGATGCTCGAGACAAATTTACATTTTGGAAAACATTTTTACCTATCATAAAACACAATTACATTGGCTTTTTTTTTTTTTTTACCAAGGACGAAACAAATGTACATTTATGAAAACAATTTAAAAAGATGCAAAACACTTTTACCAGACCCCAAAAAAAATTACAATGACAGATTCTTAACGGAAAGGGAATGTGCCACACAACGGAAGTGACGCGGTGAATGGAATACTGACCGCTGATTGGACAAGACATATGTCAATCATGACATACAGAAATTATACAGCCGCGGCAGAAGAAAGTTCGCGTCAGCATGCCTCTTAGAAGGAGGGTGACCTGAGGGACGTCGTTCTGGCAAAGAAGGCTGCTGGCAAGCGGGCCTAGCTGCGCCGGGTCCGTGGAGAGCTGTCCCCCTCGTGACGGAAAGCTGAGGCCATCCCCATCGTCCCCATCTCCGGGAGTTGCCACTGTGTTCCTCGGGCTACACCGACTCCCTGTGCACGCACATTGCCTCAGCTGCCTTGAAAAACACCTGCGGCTGGGCAGCGATTGTTCACGCACACAACAAAAATTGTTCTAGTCAACTGCGGTTGATGTCCGAGACCAGCCTCGAGAGGTTCAACAGTTTGGTTTGGACTACTGTGGTTCCAAAGCAGACATCAGTGATGGAACAGGAAGTGCAATCCCTGTTGCGGAATGAAGGCCATAGAGTACATTCCTCTGGCAGACCGGAAGTCTGGGTTCTATAGTCGGTACTTTATATTTCCCAAAAAGGATGGGGGGTTGTTTCTTGTAATAGATCTAAGTATCCTGAACTGGTCTCTGAGGAGATTCAGGTTCAGGATGCTCACGATTCCTGCCATCTTGACACAGATCCAGTCCAAGGATACTTACTTGTAAGTATCTTGAAAGATACTTACTTCCATATCTCCATCCTTCCATGTCACAGGAAATTCTTAAAGGTTTGCCTTCGGGGGCAAGGCATACCAGTATCGGGTTCTTCCCTTTGGCCTGGCTCTCTCCCCTCCCACTTTCAACAAATGCATGGATGCAGCTCTAACTCTGCTGAGACTTCAGGGCTTCCGAGTGCTCAATTATATCGACAACTGGCTAATTTTGGCCAAGTCACATGAGATGGCGGTTCGGCATCGAGATGTCATTCTGGTGCATATAAAGTGCTTGGGGCTGAGACTCAACATGAGCAAGAGCATGTTGAGGCCCTCCCAGCGGACTAAGTTCCTGGGAGTTGTAAGGGACTCAATGACGATGCAGGCACAGTTGTCTCCTGCGTGTATCGAGTCCACTGGTGGTACATGAGACCCCTCAAGTCGTGGCTGAAAGCCAAGGCGTTTTCTCCGAGGGGAAATCCAGCCTGTATGATCAGAGTAACGTAAAGGTGCCTTCGTTCTCTCGACATGTGGAGGACAACTCGGTTTCTGTCCCGGGGATCAGGGCTAGGAGCATCGTGTTGCCGGAGGACCGTTTCAACAGATGCATGGACAACCATTTTGCGAGAGGTCTGTGGGAGGCCCGGCATTCTTCTTTATGCATTTCCCTGGATCACTCTGCTCCCAGGAGTTCTGGAGCGGGTCTGCCGAGAAGGGATCAGTCTACTTCTAGTAGCACCCTGATGGCCAACCCGGGTTTGGTTCATGGACATTGTAGCACTGCTAGACAGCCTCCCGTGGCAGATTCCTCTGATCTGCTGTCTCAGGCAGAGGGAACGATATTTCACTCCCGGCCAGAGATGTGGAACCTCTGGTTCTGGCCCACGTTTCTCCGCCGGTCTTACCCCATCCACACTTAAGGTGTATGTGGCGGCCATAGAGTCCTTTCGCTTGCATGTAGGTGATGGGCCTCTGGGGAATCCCATCTGGTTGTACGGTTCCTCCGTGGGCCTCGGAGGATGAGACCTCCGACTGTTGGTGTGCTTTGGCCCACCCAAGAAAGGGCTGCCTGCTGCGAAGCAGACAATCATTAATTGGATTGTCCAGGCTATAACCATGGCTTATCGGGTGCACGACTTGCCTTCACCAATGGCCGTAAGGGTGTTATCTACCAGGGGCATGGCCTCCTCGGTGGCCCTCCTTTCTGGGGCCTCACTACAAGAGATTGGTGAGCCACCCCGCACATCTTCATAAGATTCTACAGTCTGCATCTCCCTGAGACGCCTGGTGCTAGGGTGCTAACGCCCTGGGTGTGCCTGGACTCCGGCTCACATCTGGGCGTTAGTGACTCAGCATGGCATATCAATCAATCAACTTTATTTATATAGCGCTTTTACAATCACGATTGTGTCAAAGCAGCTTCACAGTGTCAAACAGGATAATATTGCAACACAATTAGATTTGGCTGTACAGTCGTTCTGGAGAAAACAGTGATGTTATCAGCTTATTTTAATTTATCATATAGCGACAATGTTGGCAGATCTGTATTATAGTTTATAGAATTAATTAAAACCCAATTCATACATTTTATTTGTATAATTAGTTGAATAACTTTGATCATAATTTTAGTGTCCCCAACTGAGCAAGCCAAGCCAAAGGCGACAGTGGCAAGGAACCAAAACTCCATCAGGGCATGATGGAGAAAAATAAACCTTGGGAGAAACCAGACTCAGTCGGAGTGCCAGTTCTCCTCTGGCATAGTGGGTATTCGTTCCCCAGAGTGTCGTCCAAAGACGATGCAGTGCGAGTTCCCTCGATATATGGAATGTCTCGGGTTATGACTAGATTTACAATATTGATAACTGTGGAAACACATCACAGTCTAAGAAAAGGGTCCGTTGTGTGCACCGTGCATGTTCACTTGTCACACTAGACAATTAATCCTCTGTGTATATAAGCCCTTGTGTTTTCTGTGTTCCTTGTCAGTTCTTGTCCATTTGTGGTTTTCTCTTTGTGGAGCTCAGTTCTGTTTTTCTTTGGTCCGCTGTTTACTTGCTTCTGGTATTTTGTAACAGAAATATAAAATTATTGCATTTGGGTCTCTTTTAAACATTCAAATGGTATCTCACTATGGGAAACGCCTCTGGCATGTCCAATCCTGGAAGCACCAATTACACCATAACTGTCCCAACACTCCCTAATATATATATATATTACTTCTAGTTGTCCCTACTTTGTTCCCTTTCCTGTGTAGATCATATATGAAATTATTCTCAGCTGATCCTTGTAAAGGTTGACCACCTAACTATTCAAGGATGAGCTGTCATTCTAGGTACAGTTGGGTTTCTGAGCTTTTCTTTTTCTGCATATTCTCTCTTTCTGCTGTTTTTCTATTCCTTGTTGTGGGGACCAGCATTTAAAATTGGGTTCTCACTTCCTTTCTCAAGAAGTTACAGCTCAAATTTTTTTCTCCCTTTTTTTCATGGACTAAATATGTCAAACCTATTTTTATTTAGTTGTCTATAACCCATAGTGAGATACTGAACAAATGTTTGAATGAGAACTTTAGGTTACCTAAACCAATTTCTCTGAAATAACAGAAATTAGGTCCTTCTCTCTTATATCTTTGAGTTACCAACAAACTGTCTTATTTTCCTCCTCAGGTCAAAAGATATATGAAGTTGATCTTGTGGCCACACCCAGAGTTGTTAAAAATGAGAGACCTATTCCCTTCCTTAAAATTGATGCTGGCCTCTGTAATGATGATGGTGTGATGGTGTTTATTGGTCCAGAATACTATTTGTATGAAAGCCCAATGAATCTAGCTCTGAGCAAAATCATACCTGAACCTCAAAAGATCATAGGAGAAAAATTTGGCTGTGAAGACTAAAGGCTAGGCAAGGCAACAGCTTCTGATGGTGTCATTTTTATAAAATAATGCTTTTGCTGCATCTATTATTGTACTAATAAAAATGATACTTGTCTGGCATATCTTTGAATCTTCATTGTACATTCAAGGTGTTAGTATTGTCAAAAACAACAAAAAAGAAAAATAAACCTTTCATGCATGAATTATAGTAACCACTGTGTTGTGATTCCTCATTTGGCATGAAGAAATAGATTTGAAATAAAAATGTTTACACATTTTTCAAAGAAACGTCAGATATCCAGTTCAGTGGTAAACGCAGCTGAAGTTGTTCCCATTCACCCCCAGTAGACAAAGAACTTAACACAAGTGTCTTTGTTACCAGAGCATGAGAAAATTATTCTATCAAAGATCTCTTCAACCAGTGAAGGCAAAACTCTGTGGAAACACAGATTTTTTATTTTTTATTTTTTTTTAAGACAACACGTTTAAAAAAAAGGCCATTTAAAACATATTCAGTAAACATATTCATCAGATTACATCCATACAGGCCCTTCTCAAAAATTTTGGCATATTGTGATAAAGTTCATTATTTTCCTTAATGTAATGATAAAAATTAAACTTTCATATATTTTAGATTCATTGCACACCAACTGAAATATTTCAGGTCTTTTATTGTTTTAATACTGATGATTTTGGGCATACAACTCATGAAAACCCAAAAAGTCAGTGGGGAGGAAAAAGTGTGGCAAAAAATGCTGCACAACAAGAAGAGGTGACCGGACCCTGAGGAAGATTGTGGAGAAGGACCGATTCCAGACCTTCGGAGACCTGCGGAAGCAGTGGACTGAGTCTGGAGTAGAAACATCCAGAGCCACCGTGCACTAGCCTAGAAATCTAGAAGCACCCTAGCGTCAGCAAATTGAATCTGCCCGCGAGTGTCGTCTAGCAACTCTCAATACACTTCTGAGCAGTATTCGCCTAACTCTTGCCGGGCATATCACATTGTGTATAGAGTCAGTGGGCGGGGCCATAATGAGGACGGCCGAGTTGCGTTTGCGTGCTTCTAGTAAACACAGAAACTGGCGAACGGTGGTCTTTCGAATCAGCTTTGACCGCGACTCTGGAAGACTTGGAGTTAAATTTTTCTCTGAGAAAAGAACAAAGAATGGCACTGAAGTCATTCTTAAAAAGGGAATATGTGTTCTGAGTTTTGCTGACCGGATACGGCGAATGTTTAATCTATCAACAAGCTCTGTTTCACCTTCGTTGCTCTGGTTGGTGGTAGTGCTCCTAACGCGTGCAGAGGGAGTTTGAAAGACAACCGTTTATCCCGCCCCTCGGATTGAGCCCTGTCAATGGTGAGTTTCCAGACCAAACATCTTGATGTGGGTCTGGCTTGTCAGGCTAACCATGCACAGGCGTGTGCAGGAAATGGGCTACAGGTGCCGCCTTCCCCCGGTCAAGCTACTTTTGGGCTACAGAGAAGCAGCACTGGACTGTTGCTCAGTGGTCCAAAGTACTTTTTTCAGATAAAAGCAAATTTTGCATGTCATTCAGAAATCAAGGTGCCAGAGTCTGGAGGAAGACTGGGGAGAAGGAAATGCCAAAATGCCTGAAGTCCAGTGTCAAGTACCCACAGAGAGGTGTGGGATAAACCTTTTCATGAACCTATCAAACGAAAAATTTCACCATGTAATTGACCTGATGCATCTATGCATACGCCCTTATGTGACACAGCGCGCACACTTAACAGCAGGCTATAATCTTGACAAGAGAGGAAAGTACTTTTTTCTGAGGGGTAACAGTTAAACTTTTTATTTGGAAAAAAAAAACTGGAATAATGACACAGTATCACAGGGTGTTTCGGGTATGGTTCATGTTTCATGTTTTAAGGTTTTCATGTTCACTGTCATGTTCTGTCATGCACTTCCTGGTTTCATCTTCTTCTTCTTCTTCTTCAGTTTTGATTTGGCGAGTGGCAACTAACAATTTAGGTGCATTTCCGCCACCTACTGTTCTAGAGTGTGGGCCAGAGATAAAAAAATAAAAATAAAATTATATTTAACCCAGTTTCTTTTAGAAAAATAAATACTGCTTTATTTATCTGTTCTTTATTTAATATATTCTTTAGATTTAGCACACTTTAGCACACCATGTTTCTCTAACTCATCTTTTAATCTTATTCTCTGTGTCTCACTTAATACAATAACATAAAACATGCTCCACTGACTCTTCCTCTATTCCACAATCACACATACCTGAGGGATGTTTTCTCAATAAATACATTGTTTTATTTAACCCAGTATGTCCTAACCTCATCCTACATATTACAATTTGCTCTCTAGATGTTCTTCCTGATGATTTCATATTACCTACTACTTGTTTTATCTTATACAAATGACGTCCTTTACTATCTTCATCCCATTGTTTTTGCCATGCATTCATAATATTTATACAAATTATTGCTTTACTTTCTGCAGTACTTTATGATACCTCCTGCTTTGCTAAAGCATCTGCGATCTCATTGCCTCAATTCTCCTATAAGCTAGAATCCACATAAATCTAACTTGTATTTCTATATGCTTTAATCTGTACAGAATTTTGTATATTTCAAAAACAAAATCAGGTCTGTTAAGGGAAGATAAAGACTGCAAAGAAACCAATGCTGATAAGCTATCGGAGCATATTACTGCCATTTTAATATTATTATGTTCTACCCATTGTATTGCCTTTAAAATAGGTATCATCTCTATTGAAAATACTGTGAAATGATCAGGTGCTCTTTCCCTAATATGCATATTCAATTCTGGAATAACAAAAGCAAAGCCAGTATTTCCATTCTTAGGTTCCTTTGATCCATCAGTAAATATCACAATAAAATACTTATACACTGTTCTCAGTCTGAACAGATGTTATTCTCAATCTTATTCCAATGTAAACTAGCTTAATCAACAGTCCCTCTTTCCATACCATCCTGGTTTCGTCATGTGGTCTATTGTCATGTGATTCCATGCCCTTATGGGTTCCTGCCTCGTATTCCTGAGTCATGTTGTCAGTAGGCTTGTTCGACTTCACCTAGCGATGCGCAGACCGATCGGCGGCTGACTTGAAGCAGTGCATGCCGGTTAGAAATTTTGTCCGACTTGAGACAGCGCCGACGGCACGTGCCTGTGACGTATGTCAACAAAGTACCGCGAGAGCGATTCAAGAGCAGCCGGCTGATGCAGCTGCTGCAGATTAGGCTTGTTTGAGATGCGCCTTGCCTCGCCTGAAATAAAGGCGAGACTAGGTGGCTGCAGTGAGGGGAGGAGTGAAAAAAGTGCAGGCAAGCCGGACAGTTCACTCTTCTCATAGTGGATCAGACACCTGCGAGATCAGATGCGGATATCGCAGGATTCACACTCGTGCGCTCATAAACTGGATGTAATGTAAGTTCTGTTGCTTTTATATGAAAATAAATATTATGAACAAGACACCCAAAGTTTTTGTTATGTATTTCCATTTGAAAGACCTATTTATCAAGCATTTTTACTTTATTTACATACATGTTTTTATATATTTTTATAAATATGACAAAAATCACATAACCCACAGAGATCGCACTGTCCGAGAATATTAACACATAATTTATACACATAACATTAAATCAGAGTTTTAAAATCAAACATTTAAAAAAAAAGAAATACATCACAGTTGTTTAAACCAATGAGCATTAAGCTGTGTTGTCAGCAAGTCGTTTCCCATCGTGCTTTTGGTCAGCACAGTCGGTGGAGAGCAACTGCGCTCGACTGCAGAATCCGACCCATCCGCCTTGCCATCGCGAGAGATTTTGGACATACGTCAGCATGACATCAGAGCAAGGCGGACCGCCCTCGGACACATTTCTAACCGGCATGCATCTTGCGCTGATCACCGGTGATCGGTTCTGTGCAGATTTTGCTCATCTCAAACAAGCCTACCCAGCAAGCAATAGCCGTCATTTCACCGTCTAGGTTAACTATAGACCTCATATAGTCCAGCTATGAGTAGACCACTTTTAGCCAAAATAATCTTGAATTTGGTTACATCTAATTTTTGTCCAAATAACTTGTGAGATGTATGATATTCCACCATGTAAGCAAAGTTAACAGTGATTACAAGGTGTTTGGTATCATTTCTTTAACATGACATGTGCATAGGCTGTGTGTAGCCACGGTTTAGCTCCTATACAGACCGGCTATTCGTAGCCCACTTTTAGTCAAAAGACTAAACTGATTAATTGTAGTTTTTGGCAATGTAGCACATGATATGGTTAATATTACATCATGTTCGCATTGTCAATAATATCTGCAAGATGTGTCATTTTCATGTCATGGTCTATCTGTAGCCATGATTTAGCTCTGAATTGGACGGGCTATGTGTAGTCTGCTTTTAGCCCACCCATTTGTAAACATTTTAATTAGTTTTAGCTTTGCTGTCCCGCATAACATTCACTTAAAATGTAGGACAGTCAAAGAAAATCGTAAGCTAGATATATTTGAAAAAAAAAAAAAAAAAAATTACAACTCTCATCCGCTAGATGGCAACTGTAGCCTGTACTACTGGCAACGGCAGATATCACGAAAAACATTTCTGTCGGTTGGAGTGAATTTATTATTTTTTTACACAAGAGGAGGAGGAGAACGGAGAACAACAACGGGCAACAGTAGCCTAAACATTAAAGGACATGATTTGGCCTTGTAAGTATCTGTGTTTTCGTTTTGACATATGCTCATTATATACATTATTTGTTATCGTGTATGAACGGTGAGATTTTAGCTAAGTAACATTGTAGAATGAAGCCATGTGGTTAGCATGCTACATGTACACCTTCAAGGGGATAAACAAGAAACGTGCAACCTATAATAATTTGTTATGAAAGCCACACATATCCTTTTACTCTTTGGATCACTATATGAAAATATGAGTCTTTGAATTGGCAAGGCAAAATTGAATTGCATATTTCACCAAGCCAAACGTGCTTTACATAAAACATAAAAGCAACATTGGGGAATTTAAAAAGTCAATATAAGAAGACATTGTTCTATAATAATAAAAAAACATGATAACAGGAGAGTAAAACTTACAGTGCATTGTAAGAAATGTATCATTATTCCTTTCCAGTTAATAAACGGCAGTGGCAAACATTAAACCCTGATTTAAAAAAAAATGAAGAGTTGCCACAGGACTGCAGGTTTTTCTTTGAGTTTGTTCAAGAGATGTTATGTATAAAAACTGAATTCTGCTTCTCCATGTTTAGTTTTGACTCGGGGGACAGAAAGCAGACCTGACCCAGATGACCTGAGAGGATGTTTCATAATGCGACAGATGATCAGAAATTCACTTTGGCCTTAAAACATTCAATGCTTTCCCAATCATCTACCTCATGGCCCTAATGCAACATAATGGCTAAAACATCTTTTAAACCCAAACATTTTAATTCTGTCATTTACTCGCCTTCAAGTTGTTTCTTTTCGTCTGTTGAACACAAAAGAAGATATTTTGAAGAATCTGGATAATCAAAAGCTTTATGGGCCCCATTGACTTCCATTGTATTTTTTTTCCTACAATGAAAATCAGTGGCTACCATCAAATATCTGGTTACCAACATTCTTCAAAATATATATTTTTGTATGTTCAACAGAAGAAAGAATCCCATACAGGTTTGGAACAACTTGAGGGTGAGTAAATGATGACTATCTCTTTAAACATGTCACATTCATGTATCTTAACCTTTTATTGGCCAGCTTTAGTGCGCATCCAAGCTAAAGAGAATGACTTCATCACAATTACTGTAAATAAAGTAAACAATTATGATGTCAGCAATGCTTTTCTTGTGCAACGTTTTGTTTCTTATTTGGCAGATGCCATGATGACCGACTTCCCAGCGGCAACAGAGTTTGTTATATTTTTATATTGTTTATTATATTACGTTGTTAATATTCCATATTTCTTATCCTAATTTTTTTTTTAAATTTAATTTTTAACATTTTATTTGGTCATTTTTATGTTTTGATCTTTTAGTATTATCTTAAGTTGTCTAAATAAAACCTTTATATTTAATGTGTTTGGATGGATTGTTATTTATTATTTATTTTTATTTTTTTAGAACCTGTTATATTTGAGTGAAAGAATCCTTTAGCCATTTTGTTGTCTATTAAATGTATAGATTAGTCATGTGTTAGCCGTCTATTTGATGACTAGTCTATCCTTGGGCTATGGTTCGACGTCTATTAGATTTTCACTGACAGCCCAAATTTAGCCTTGTTTTAGCCTAGACCCATATTTGCTGTCTATTAGACATATGTAGTCATTCAATAGCCGTCTAATCTTGGGCTATGATAGACGTCTATTAGATTTTCACTGACAGCCCAAATTTAGCCTTGATTTAGCCTAGACCCATATTTGCTGTCTATTAGACGTATAGATGTAGCCATTCAGTAGCCGTCTAATCTTGGGCTATGATAGACATCTATTAGATTTTCACTGACAGCCCAAGTTTAGCCTTGATTTAGCCTAGACGTCTGGGCTGTGTTTAGACGGTTATTAGACGTCTTTTAGACGCAAAATTGCTTGCTGGGTATTCTCAAGGGGGACTGCAGGAGGCTGCTCGAGCTCTGATGACGACACAGCTGTTCCACGATTGGCCGATTCGCCGTATGACAGTGATCGCGTGCGTTTCGTGTTTATTCTAAAAACTTATGTCACGCTAATGCTCACAAATCATTTATTTATAACAGTAAAACCTCTTTTCATGTAGTCACGATGTTATATTGTCATGTTTATCAAACTAAAACTGATAAAAACCATTGACACCATTTCATTGATAGTGTAGGTTTATATGTTAAACTTGTCCAAATAGACGCTTTATTAAGCAGTATATAAAGTATTGGATGAAAATATCATTTGAAACATCTGTGTATTTGAGAAATATTGCATTTATTTAACTTCAGCTGTGATACAGTTTGCAAACGCAGTGCAAGCGTCACCACGGGAGGTAGAAAGTGTCCGACTTCACGTCTCCGTTTGCAGCTCCTCCCCGCCTGCACTCGGCTACTCTCGCCGATCGCATGCATCCAGGCGCAGCCGATGTCGAACACACCTATTGGTTTATGGGTTGATCATTGTCCACAGGTGTCCCTTGTCTTGTCATTAGGCCTTGTGTATTTGTCTTTGGGGTCAATATGACCCCAATCGACATTTCATTCATTAAAAAATAAAGTTCCCTTCATCTCAGAGGAATAAAATTTGGTGACTTTTGCTAAATTATCTATCTATACATGCACAAAAACCCTGGGCTTGATTCGGTTGTTCTGAAGGTACGTAAAAAAAAAAATCACTTAAAGTTGTCTTTGGGTAGCCTGACAAGCCAGACCCACATCAAGATGTTTGGTCTGGAAACTCACCATAGACAGGGCTCAATCTGAGGGGCGGGATAAACGGTTGTCTTTCAAACTCCCTCTGCACGCGATAGGATAGCGCTACACCAACCAGAGCAACGAAGGTGAAGCAGAGCTTGCTGACTGATTAAACATTCGCCGTATCCGGTCGGCTAAACTATGAACACATCTTCCCTTTTTAAGATTGACTTCAGTGCTGCTCTTTGTTCTTTTCTCAGAGAAAAGCTTAACTCCAAGTCTTCCAGAGTCGCGGTCAGAGCTGATTCGAAAGACCGCCGCCGTTTGCCAGTTTCTGTGTTTACTAGAAGAACGCAAGCGCAACTCAGCCGTCGTCATTATGGCCCCGCCCGCCGACTCTATACATGATGTGATTGGGCCGTCCAGATTTTGAGGAACACAGCTCAGAATGGTATTGAGAGTTCCTAGACGACACTTGCGGGCAAATTAAAGTTGCTGCCGCTAGGGTGCGTCTAGATTTCTAGGCTAGTCTTTGGGGTCAATATGACCCCAATTGAAATGAATGGGAAATGCAATTTTTTTATTTATTTTTTCCATTTGACCCCAAACAAAATCTATAAATCCAGCATAAAACTGAAAATTTTCACACAGGAATGAAGGCCTGGTACTTGAGCACAAATGCAATGTAGAAAACACATGCTCACACACACACACACACACACACACACACACACACACACACACACACACACACACACACACACACACACACACACACACACACACACACATGTATGACTGCCATAGAGAGCATTTGTATATAATTTGGCAAATAAAATTAGCCAAAAATGCATAAAAAAAAGATATAAAGGGGTGAGACCGAATGCACACACACAAACACACACAGACGCGCGGGCGCGCACACACACTCTTAAAAATGATGCTTGGTAAAAATGAACACAGAATTTGTGTTAAAGGACTCGTAACACATTTTGTGTTACTACAGACACATGATGTGTAAATATAGTGTTCAACTCTTTACACAATTACTGTGTAAAACACATTTAGTAGTATGTTTACATTAAAGGCATCTTTCCTGTTGCAAATACTGAATGGGTGGTGGTAACTTTAACTAGTGGATTTATTTATCACGTTGCAAATGTGAATATCGCATTTTAACACTCTGGGGGGAAACAACTGGGACCACCGGAATGACATTGCTGCGCATGCGCAGTGGCGTCCGTTTCCAACATAACCGAAGCTGGCCAGCCGTCGGTTCGTCAGTCTGCCTCAGGTGAGTGAATTTAATTAAACGCGTAAAATAGAACATATTTCTCCACATAACAAGAGAAAGATTTGTGTTAATTGTCTAGGAAACATAATTTGTTTGTTTTAACCGTTATTATGCCGTTTCCATGTTCCCACACCGAATGTTAACTTAGTGTGTTAGGCCAGCGAGCTCTCACGTTTTGCAAGGGTGTTTCTAGGTAACGTTATTGTTTTTAAAAAGACTTAAAGGTTAATATGCATGGTTCCTTAAGTTTGAACTCGTAATAGTCATTGTGGCGACGTGTGTTGTTTTTGTTTTTTGTTTTTTTTAGGTCTATGGTTGTGTAAAGTTAGTTTAAAAAACGCGCCACTATGTGCCAGCGGCTTGTCACTGACTAAGTTATTCAAAGTTGTATGGATTACGGGATTAAAACATTTAACATTAACATGTTTCATTGGTTTAAATTATGACTCTTATATGATTACGGCATTATAATAATGGTGTTGTTGTTATTATTACACTCTAAAAAATGCTGGGTTAAAAACAACCCAAGTTGGGTTGAAAATGCACCAACCCAACAATTGAGTTGTTTTAACCCAATGGTTGAGTTGTTTTAACCCAGTGGTTGAGTTGTTTTAACCCAGTGGTTGGGTTAAATGTTGCTTAAGACAACCCAATTGCTGGGTAAGAACAACTCAACCATTGGGTAAAAACAACCCAATTGTTGGGTTGGTGCATTTTCAACCCAACTTGGGTTGTTTTTAACCCAGCATTTTTTAGAGTGTATATTTTATCTAGGTAATGGAAGACCAGGATCCAGTCACATCATATTACACTTGGTAAGTTAATACATGTTTAACAAAGCTGCTGAACACTTTACACAAAGGTTGTTTTATAATTTGTTAATATTAATATTTCATTGTTTCTGTTTTATTCACTGCATGTGGACATTGAATATTCCAAGATAACCAGTGGGAAAGAAGACAGACTGGAGAAAGCTGATAATCAGCAGGATGGTACGGATTTATTTTATTTCTGTGGCATGTGCACACATTTCTAAATGTGGTAATGTGACAATGACATGTACATTGTAACACTCAATTCATAATTTAAACGTAATAATTTCAAATAGACACTATGTTAATCCTCATTCATCATCATCTACCTTAGAGTAGCGTCACTGTCAGTAAAAGCTGTTAATTTTGCTAACATAACGTTACTCCATTGGAACTGGCGCCAGTGTGCATTATGTTAGCTTTCAATGAAGTTGCAATGTCGCATGCAACAACATTTTCTGATGCTTTTCATTGTTTCATTGTTGTAGGTTGGTACCAGTGTAACGTCTTTGCTTACAGAAGGCATAAAAGGATCACCAATGTCAACTCAGCTGCAGCTGGTTTCCATCGGCTCTGCAGGACATTAAAGGGTTCGTTCACCCAAAACTGAAAATGATGTCATTAATGATGCACTCTAATGTCGTTTCAGACCCGTAAGACCTGCGCTCGTCTTCGGAACACGGTTTAAGATATTTTGTATTTAGTCCGAGAGCTTTCTGTATCTCCATTGAACACGTATGTATGGTATACTGTCCCTTTCCAGAAGGACCAGAAAGGTAATAAAAACATCATCAAAGTATGTGACATCTGTGGGTTCGTTAGAATCTCTTGAAGCATCGAAAATACATTTTGGTCCAAAAATAACAAGCACTACGACTTTATTCAGCATTGTCTTCTCTTCCGTGTTTGTTTTAAATTGAGGTGTTACGTGTTATCTGGTGCGCACAAGCTTAAATAGTCTGAGGGAGTCTGCGCAGTCCCAAACGCAGATTAAAAACAAACCCGGAAGAGAAGACAAAGAAGACCAAATCTATTTTCTATGCTTCAAAAAATTCTAACATACCCACACATGTCACACATGGACTACTTTGATGATGTTTTTATTACCTTTCTGGAAAGGGACAGTATACTGTGCATATGTTTTCAATGGAGAATCTCTCAGACTAAATATAAAATATATTAAACTGTATGTTCCGAAGATGAACGGAGGTCTTACCAAACAGAGATCAAGTTAAAATCCTCCCCTCCTTGATCTCTGTTTGGTACCATAGTGAATGAACTGGGCTTAGTGGGCTAAGCTAAATGCTATCAGATCGTCACCACGCGTCAGAACGATTAAGAGAACGCACTGAGATGAGAGAGGGATGTATCAACTCGTTTTAGTTAAGGGAATAACATAGTTTAATATGAAAAAGCGCTGAAGTATCCCTTTATAGAAAGTACACTCTGTGTGATACACTCTGTGTGATTTCGTTGACTTCAATTTTCAAGTTTTTTAATCATATTTGATGTATGTTGTTATTTAAAGAAGTGTTTGATGAATGTTTTGTATGATTCATGTTTTAAAATGCTTATTTTGGTATTAACTTTTTTATACAGTTAATTCCATGTTAAAACCAGAAAAAAAGCTAAATAAACACAATATATGATCAGTATTCAATGCTTCAGTGTGATTTCATGATAAGTGTACATATTGTATTCTGATATAGCTTTTTCAATAATCTTTTATAGTAAAAAATTTAAAATAAATCTATTACACACAGTTGTGTTGGATGTATACAAAAAGTACATATTAATGTGTTTACTAAAGTAACACATTTGTGTGTATATTTTCACAACACATTTTCTGTGTTGTATTTAACACGTGTTGTCCCTGAGCACACTCAGAACATGTGTTGAAAACAACACATGTTGTGTTGTTTTCAACACATTTGTTTTAAGAGTGCACGCACGCACACACACTGACATGCACACACTAGCCGCGTTTCCATTACCCTTCAAATTGCGCAAATTGAAATTGCGAATTGAAAATACGCCCAATGGAAACGCGGCAATTTCACAAAAACTCCCATATATCGCAAAAAAAGTTTTTACGCTCTCATGAGGTGGTTTTTCAGGCAATTCGAAAAAGGAAATTTTCGCAAAACTGCAATGGAAACGTTTTTTTCGCATTTACATGTCACCTGTTGCGGTGACGCATTGCTGCAATAGGGCCTATATATTATATTTCCCACTCAATTGTGTCGTAATAACAAGATAATGTAGTTAAAAGGACATATATTTTCTCCTAATAAGGACTACATGCTATATATACTGTAATTAAGACATATATTCAAGAAATGTATTAAAACAGAAAGAGCTAGTCTGTATTTTCAGCCTTACTCAAAGGCCGAGGAAACAGGCCAGTTATGCACGTCAATCCATTCCAGACAATCTTAGTTTGCTTCTTATTTAATAAACAGGCAATTAATTGATGAAACATCGATCAAAATAAAAATACAATTTATACAAAACGATATATTTTTTTTAAGAAAGACTTTCTAGAAAATAATACTCAAAGTGATCAAAATCATGTGACTCCCCAGGTCTCAAACATATTGCGATTCTTATGCTGCTCACTTTTCATAATCAACATATAAATTAAAATAATAATATTACAGGCTAATGTTTAGGCCTAAACGTAGCCTATTTAGTTTTGTAGTATGTTTTCTTTAACCCATTGCCGATAAAAGCGCCGACGTTCTCATTTTTTCCTTCTTCCTTAAAGAGAGATGAAACTATTTACAATACTCTTGCCATTTTTAGCTATACAGATAAGTTCAAGACATAATTATAAACTATAAACTGTCTATTTTTATTTGTGGACTCAGGGAACTAATTATTTTGCATGCACTCACTCCAAACGCGGTCTTCATTTCAAAAAAAATTATTTCGTTTATTAACTGCCAATATTTTCTTTTCCAAAGCATTTCTAAATTCAGTTAAAATGCCCAACAAACGAAATATCTACCCAAAATAACGAAAGTGGTAAAAATAATAAAAATAAAAAAACATTTGAGTTAACATGCAAATTCAAACATTTCGCTCTACTCTATATGCGTCAACCTGGCGCGCGTAAAAGTCGATCATTCTTTACAGATGACGGGTTCGGTTTGTTTGGAGAGAAGACGAGAGGGAGTTCTTTATTAAACTCATAAAAGACAATATAGGATTACAGTAATACTGGATTCTAAACACAGAAATGCTACATCATCATGAAGACCTTGAAGCAGATCTGACACACACACACACACACACACATGCACCTTATATCCGTGCTTAAGTAACCTAAGGGGCTTTCCTCGCCATTAATTCTTGGATAACACATATGTCTCCTTCCAATAAAAATAATGGCTAGTGTGGTGGATGGGATATACAAATCTACCAAGTGTAGGGATGCACGATATTGGATTTTTGCCCATATCCGATATGCCGATATTTGTCAGCTCATTTTGGCCGATGCCGATACCAATGCCGATATATGTTTATTTTTTCCCTTTGTTTGGAAACAACACCATTTTGAGCAAAAACTATTTTTTTCATTCTGGTTTCAGATTTCTGAGGTAAATTAAATACTAAAATTAAATAATTGTAGAATTAACTTAAAAAATAACTTTATTAACATTTATTTATCCTTTAGTAAGGATTCTTGTTGAAGATAAATAAATGTTAATAAAGTTTTTTTTTTATGATAAGAGTATATTAAAAGCTCTGAAAATAACAATAATAAAGTCAGTAATTTTTCACCCCAGATGCAGCTGTAACCTAAATATTGTATTTTTGGATTTAACGTTTGTGCACATGAAGTGGGGGTGGCATGACATCCATTGATGCTGTCTTTTAATTCTACAATTATTGTAGAGCTCCTTGGATTATTTTTCATCATCCATTTCGTAAATTTTTTTTACAGATTAATACACTGTATATAAAAGTATTTAATTTACCAGTGTCATGCTTGTGATTTATGACATCATTACTGATTTGTTTATTCAGAACAAGAAGTAACTTCAATTTATTTGTGTATTCTACTTTTCAGTGTATTACTGTAACAACAGCGCCCCCACTACATGTATAAATATATAGCGGTCTAGATGGAGTGCACTAGGACCTGGAGGAGCTTCTGCTGCTGTGGAGGCTGCTGCACGGGCTAGAGAGTGGGGAGATGCGATTGGGCTTGTTTTGGGCTAGTTTTGTTGTGAAAACGTGGCAAATCTGCTGCTGACGGTCACGTCCTTCTATACGTGCATTCAGAAATTCAAGGCAGAATTTAAAAACAGTCAATATAAATCACTGTACATGCAATGTATTTTCTTGTTTTCACTTGAAGAATGACCGCAGTGCTGACATGGTCTTATCGCTAGTAGCACTCCTTGCACACGTGAGTTATTGCAGGCGCATATGAACACGTTATCATATCGGCAAGGCATATCGGCATAAGGTTTTCATACTGGCCGATGCCGATTTTTATATTTTAAGCGTTTATCGGCCGATTCTGATGTTGTGCCGATAATATCGTGCATCCCTAACCAAGTGCCATCGTTTTGGAATGACCTATCGCGAGAGGAAAGTAATATGCTTTAGTCGCATAAGTGCAGCTATGGAAACGCTGTCATTTCGCAACAGTTTTTTATCGACATTTAAGAAATATCTCAAAAGTTTTTCGCAAATCTGTAATGGAAACGCAGCTACTGACACAAAGACACGTGCTCTCTCTCGCTTGCTCGCTCGTTCACTCGAGCGCGCGCGCGCATGCACACACACACACACACACACACACACACACACACACACACACACAAACACAGAGGTTCAGAGAGAGCAAGACAGAACTCAAACAGAGATGAGACAACCAATCTTTTCCACTTTGAGAAAGTTTATGTTGAGATCTAAGAGCTGCATTTGTGTTTTGAAAACAAATAAGTTGTTTCTACACAAAAGATATAACAAAGTGTGTTTGGTGTCCTGCACATGGATCATTCTGTGCTGGCAGAATGGCAAAGAGGTACACTCTTCCTGAGACCCTGGACTATCTGCTGGATTCCAGGAAAAATGAAGAAAACCTAGAATACTTTGAGTCTGGGGAGACTCAGTGTCTGAGGACTGCAATCACCTTTACTCCTGTGCATTTCTGGATATTATTTTATTTTATTATTTATTCACATTATTTATTTTATTTTGTCTACATTCTAAAGTTAATTATTTTTACAAACTGACTGAGTTTTGTGTGACTTATAAGGCATTTAGGAGCATTGGCCACATCAGGTAAAATGAATGGCTTTCAATGGCCCTCTGCTGGTCAAAACCAGTTATTGCTTTAAAATGTACAACCCCAAATCAGAAAAAGTTGGGACAGTTTGGAAAACGCAAATAAAAAAGAAAGTAGTGATTTCTAAATTTCCCTTGACTTGTATTTCATTGCAGACAATATGAACACAAAATATTTCATGTTTTGTCTGGTCAACTTCATGTCATTTGTAAATATGCATCCTTTCCTGTCATTCAGACCTGCAACACATTTAAAAAAAAGTTGGGACAGGAGCAATTTAGGGCTAGTAATGAGGTAAAAGGGTTAAAAAATGATGTGATTTGAAACAGGTGATGTCAACAGGTGATTGAAATTATGATTTGGTACAAAAGCAGCATCCAAGAAAGATCTAATCCTTTAGGAGCAAAGATGGGCCAAGGATCGCCAGTTTGCCAACAAATACGTAAGAAAATTTTTGAAATGTTTAAAAACAATTTTCCTCAAAGAAAGATAGGAAGAGATTTGGATATTTCACATTCAACAGTGCATAACATAACTACAAGATTCAAGGAATCTGGAGGAATTTCAGTGCGTAAAGGACAAGGCCGCAAGCCTAAGCTGAACAACCGTGATCTCCGATCCCTCAGGCGGCACTGCATCAAGAATTGTCATTCATCTATAAGCGATATCACCACATGGGCTCAGAGCTACTTTGGCAAACCTTTGTCAAGTACCACAATACATAGTTACATCCACAAATGCCAGTTAAAACTGTACTGTGCCAAAAGGAAGCCTTATGTTAACAGTGTCCAGAAGCGCCGTCAACTTCTCTGGGCTCGGAGGCATCTGGGATGGACCATCACACAGGGGAAATGTGTACTGTGGTCAGATGAATCAGTATTTCAGGAATTTTTTGGGAGGAATGGACGCCGTGTGCGCCGGACCAGAGAAGAAAAGGATCATCCAAACTGTTACCAGCAACAAGTCCAAAAGCCGGGGTCTGTCATGGTATGGGGTTGTGTCAGTGCCCTTGGCAAAGGTTACTTGCACTTCTGTGAAGGCACCATTAATGCTGAAAAGTACATAGAGATTTTGGAGCATAATATGCTGCCTTCAAGAAGATATCTTTTCCAGGGACGTCCATGCATATTTCAACAAGACAATGCAAAACCACATTCTGCACACATTACAAAGTCCTGGCTGCGGAGGAAGAGGGTACGGGTATTTGACTGGCCTGGCTGCAGTCCTGACCTGTCTCAAATAGAGAATGTGTGGCACATTTTGAAGCGCAAAATGCGACAACAAAGACCCCGTACTGTTGCCCACCTTAAGATTTGTTTGCAGGAAGAATGGGACAAAATTACACCTGAAACACTTCATCACTTGGTGTCTTCAGTCCCTAAAGTCTTTTAAGTGTTGTGAAAAGGAATGGCAACATTACAAAGTGGTAAATGCTTTACTGTCCCAACTTTTTTTGAAATGTGTTGCAGGTGTGAATGACAGGAAAGGATGCATATTTACAAATGACATGAAGTTGACCAGACAAAACATTAAATATTTTGTGTTCATATTGTCTGCAATGAAATACAAGTCAAAGTAATTTTAGAAATCACTTCTTTTTTATTTTATTTGCACATTCCATACTGTCCCAACTTTTTCTGATTTGGGGTTGTATATCCATAGGTCAAAATTCAACCACCAGATGGCAGAATTATACACCTAACACCTAGATCAA